>NC_092630.1:74763069-75077486 GCF_039555335.1 Amphiura filiformis
ATAAAGGGGCAAAAAAGCAGTTTGTTGCCAACTGAATGCACCATATAAAGCAATGTTTTACTAATGCAAGATACCCAAATGTATGTTTAGGTTTTCCCAAACTAAACCAATAAATTTGTGGTTCAGGGTGTGATATTATTGGGTGGAGATATGTTATGGGAATTACCATGCCAGAAGTGTTATACTGGGTGAGGTCAAAGTATAAAGGCTGAAGCCAGTATGACACTAAGTACATGGTAATTCCCAATATCATGTCAACACTGAATCCAATAATAAATTTATGATACCATACTTCATGTTTTAAAAATGATCACAATGTACCCCATAAAACAGCTGTATCTAGAGGTAAGGTTTTGTTAATGATTTTCTTTAGAAAGAGAAATATTTAACATCATAAATGGTATGTCTGATTCTCACAACCTTTGATGGTCCAAGTGCTAAATCATCAAAAACACTATGATCAGCCCGCAACTGAGCAAAACATAAATAATCAAACCACTCTGTCAAGCAATTCACAATCTCCAAGAAACCAAGAAGTCATTTTTTTGTGTTTTAGGTTCTTGATATGCAGTCCCCTTCTTTCATGGTAAATGATAATTAAGGGATATCATTGATAGTAATGTTGTCTTTTTGGCTGAGATCAGAGGTCTGATTCCATATGCTTTTCTCCATTACAGTATATCCAAGTTTTACTTCTCGGTTTTGCTAGGGAAAATATCTTGCAATAAAATGTTTAAAAGTGTAGCAGAATTCATCTTGTCATACTAAACATATCGTTAATTTGCATATATATACTATGCCCAATTGTTATGTGGACCAAAAGAAATATCAAGAATAGTGGACTACTGGTCATGCTTTCCTGAATTTAAACACTTGTTTGTGTGTATTCTCTATTGCCCAATTTAAATTTACATCTCTTCAGAAACATCCCATCCGTAGTTGAATGGAACATCAAATTTGAGGCATGCATCATAATTATTGCTATCATCAGTAGATAGCATACAATAATTATCAGTCATTTTGTATCAATACAAATTCTCTGAGAAGACCATTGGCACCAGAGCTTAAGGTAATTTAATAACCTTCCAATGCTATAATCAATACACTAAAGGCAGTACCCTTTGTCCGCCATATCCCAAGGGGTGTCAGTAGAGAGACACTGCAGTCGTACCCTTTCTTAATGCATAAAATTAGCCAAACATTACATAGATTCTGTTATTGATTGCAGACGTAGATGTTTCTGGAGACTAGATGTTTTGTTAAATTGATGGAAGTGCCATTGGAATCTTAAAAATTGAGCTACTTGGGAGTCATTCACCATGGCGTGGCAAGCCAAATTGCTGCACTTTGTCACTAAAACCAGCCCAAATTGCTCCATAATTTACTGTATGTCAAACTTACATAATTATTGAGAGCATGTATAAATATTTAACCCAGAAGTTGGCTTTGCTTGACCCAGTGGAAAAATATAGACGTTATCAATAATTAATAAATGAATTAGTAAAAAGCCTCAAATTGTGTCTATAATTTCGTCAAATTGTCCATATCACCCTGAGTAAGCTTTCTCGCTGTGGTAGATGCAATCACATTCCCTCATTGTTGAGGTTGACAGGGTGTGCATGCAAGCTATGGGAATTCTTAATATCAGCATTGTATAGTATAATATTGGTGAACTGTCAACTCAATTCATTGACATTTCCAGGTAGCTCACTTGCTGTATAACACTACACACTGACTAAGAAATTGTTAGATTTAAGCAAGCATAGTCCAGCTAGCATAGTTCCCTTCCCTTCCCTTCCCTTCCCTTCCCTTCCCTTCCCTTCCCTTCTCTTATCTTCCCTTCTCTTATCTTCCCTTCCCATACCTTCGTCCCCAGTTACCACCCTCTTGAAGTAAGTTTACCAATCAGAGGACTGGGCAGAGGATCTAATCATTACTGTAATACATCTTGGCATCTGTCCTGGCCCTCTGCTACAACGGGCTAAAATAATGAATTTTGAGCCTTTTGAAAGATTATTATTCTGCTGTTTGCTTTATGATACTGTCTTCATTGTATTGTAAATTACATAATAACTGCTACCAACATAAGCCAATGTACTCGCCATCGTAGTGTAACATCAAAATCTATCATTGCCAGGTCAACTGGATCACGCTATCTGTGTTCAGAACCATGATCAAAATGATCACAACACAAAGTCAATGGGTTGCTAACAGGTGTGCAAACCAAGCATGAACTGGTTACTAAAGTATGCATATTCACCACAACAGCGAATATATAGATGGGCAAATTATGTTTTTCTATGATACACATTACGTTGTTCCAAACAACTTGCTTAGTATAATATTTGGATAATAAAAACTTGATTGTTCAAGGATTCCATTCCTCTAAAACTTTTATTCAAGTAGTTTATGTAAGGTACGAATGCATTAGCATTTTTCAAGTAGTGAAAATGGTCTCTCTAAACAGTCATTCAATGGCTTGTGTACATAGTTAGCACTGGATTTTGAATGAAATTCTAGTCAAGATGATGAACAGTGTGTCAAGTAGACCATACACACTTGCTGATTGGTTTTGGTTTTATTGTAACTAGTAATAGTTGATCAAATAGCTTGGACAAAATGCAAGCTAATGTTCACTTTAGAATAAAACGTTGTTTTTACACAAGACATAGATGAAATTTCTGATACTGTGGTTTTAAAACTTATGTCAAGTTATAAGATATTTAATGTAGTTTCAGAAGTACTGAAGAGTGAAATCATAGTTATCTGATAGAAACTCCAAGAAGATGCATCTACCTTTTCAGTGAAGTCGGTGAACATCCTGATTCTTGAAATGTGTAAACTTTTATTATAAATGTATAGCTGTGTTCAAATGTTAACATGACTATCAAGCTCAAATTGAACAGTTTAGAATGAGCTATCTTCTTAAGATAGCAGTGTTATCATGGGTGTATATGGAAACAATGAAAAGATTTATAAGTTAGCTCTTATCATGCCTAGGAGATATTTAATGTAGTTTCAGAAGATATAGTTTTCAGAAGTACTGAAGAGTGAAATCATAGGTATCCGATAGAAACTCCAAGAAGATGCGTCTACCTTTTCAGTGAAGTCGGTGATTCTTGATTCTTGAAACGTGTAAACTTTTATAAATGGTATAGCTGTGTTCAAATGTTAACATGACTATCAAGCTCAAATTGAACAGATTAGAATGAGCTATCTTCTGAAGATAGCAGTGTTATCATGGGTGTATATGGAATCAATGAAAAGATTTATCTTAGAAAGCTAGTGCTAAGCTCATAATTATTGAATTGAATTACTCTAAGAAGATAGCATGGTTAGAACAATATTATTTCAGAACAAAACATTTCTAAAGCCCTAATGATATATATAGGACTGATAAAGATAGTTATCCTCAGAGAGTAGAATGGCTATGATGTATTGAAAGGATGAAGAGAGTTATCTCAGAAGATGTTTTGACAATCAATATGATTAAGTTATCTTCAGTAGATGGTTTGTCCAACAGGCTTGTAAACATCAAGCTAACATGACTGTCAAGTATCTGTCAAGCTCATGAGATTCAGTAGATATCATGGAAGTGTTAGCTTAGGCTCTGTGCTAGCTCTCTGATACCTGTATTTTTCAGGAAAATAGTACAATTTTGCTTAACTGTAGCCAAACTGTTGAAATTTGCCAAACAGTTTGGGAAACTTTGGCACTAATTGCTTGAAATTTGGCCGAAATTGTTGACTTTTGGTATATCAATGGGTCCAAGTTTCTTGGAAATTTGGTGTAATTGATGGGTCTCAGCAGCACATCCCTACCCAAACCAAACTTACCTCTGACTCGTGCTAGTTGAGGGGTACATAGTTTGCGAACAGGAATAGTTCTGTGGAAATGTATGTTGAGGTGATATAAAGGGCCTATTCTGAAAGCATCAAGGTGACATATATAAATATGTGGCCATCTGAAGAAAATAGCAAATGTGAACTAGAATTGGACTGATATGATGTAGTGATCTTCTGAAGATGGCATGGCTTCCAGCACATGTATTAAACTTATTCATAGATGTTCTGTCAAAAGATAGCAGTGTAACATGGTACAGTGTATCCAAGTTTTATCATGTATATTGGGCTGATAGGGCTACCATCAAATGATACCACAACATAGAATGACATTATATTAAAAGATTTATCTTCAACAGATAGAATGATTTAATATTATTGAGCTTAGATGTTCACAATCCTCTAGTGAAGTATAGCTGATATGATCTTCCAGAAATGTAGTAAGAGTTATCTTCAGAAGAAAGCAACAGTAATCAAGTTGTTATAGTCTTAACACTATACTAGAGCGGTTCTCGGCTTTCGCGGTTCTCGGCATTCGCGGTTCTCGGTAGTGTGGGTTGGTCCGTATGTGACGTTTCTGTTCAGAACCTTGTGTGACCCTTCCCCCAGAAAAAATCATCCGCCACCACTGGTTATAACAAGGGCCTTGTAAATGCAACTGGTGAGACAGAGCCTCGAATGACGCTTTGTGTTTTCAGTCTGATTTCAGTTCCCTAACAGGTACAAAGTTTACGCATTATCATTAGGCCTACCAAGTATTGTATGTCCTATAATCTCTTATGTATGACATGGATCTTTACCATGATTGTGCAAGCCAAAAAATATCATTTCAATACCCCAAACATGCGTTAAAAAAAGACCATGTTTTACACATGCAACCTCAAGTTTAGACATATAATTTGATTTTCCCTATAGCCTCATGCACGGGAAATATCATGCCGCCACCATTGGTTATGACAAGGGCCTTTTAGGGTGCACACCAGTAAATAACCCCACTGACTTTCTGTACAGACAGGGGCCGGAAAACAACTCAGTTCTTCAAAACTTCCCTTTCTGCAAGCAGAAGGTCAGATGACGACATCCATTGTAAAAATTAATATATGGATTTCAGGATTTTTTTTCCAGAAATATTGTAAAAAGTTCAACCTATAACCCATACAGCTAACGCCACCTCACAAACAGCTTGGTGTTTCTGAAATGTAACACATTTTGAAAGTCGTCATAAAAAGTCGGATCCTGCTAAATTTACACAGACAATCTAATTTACAGGCCTAAATGATGATTAAATATGAATCAGGGCCTAATAGTTGCCTTTTAAGCCTTTTCTAATGTATTACATTAAGTCATATTGCACATTTCCTCGTTTCAAATACTGTTTTTTCCTTCCAGGGTGTAGCTATAGATCTCCGTACTCCACTTGCCAATTGTGCTTCTGGCTATTGCATTTAAGCTTAAAACTCTGATTATTATTTGTGCACAATTGATAGATTTTCACATCTAATCTTTTCAGTCACCGTACGCCTTCTGTTTGTTAGCTTCCCAAGTGGACTACTGACTTTGGATTGCGGATAACTTTTTAACACGGGATTCTATGGAGAGTTAGGCCAATTTCTGGCCTAACTAAAATTGGTCATGATGTAATGCATCTTTAAATGAATCTGGCTTGTGATTGGTCCCCAGATATCGTTATTGATTGAACAAATTCATCAGGATCGGTAGAGTAAACTAGTAAACCAGAGTTCGTAGTATCTGATCCAAGAAAATGCACTTACTGTGTAATGCTTTCAACAACCACTGTTGTCTTTGTCAACACTTGATGAGGAGTGACTGCAATCTACTGACAACCAACGCTAGAGGGATATGTAAAATCAGGCGGTTTTTGGCGATTTTAGCCATTGTACGATTTTAAATAATTCTTTATCATGTTTATAGGACATGCTCTGTTATATTTTTATATCCTCTTTTCATTCTTGAAAAGATAGATCATGCTTTTATTTCACCCATTGGGTATTTCTTTATTAATTTGTGTTTATATGGCGATTTCAAGTGGGATAATAACTCCTGGATGACGTAAGCATAATGTTGATAGATTTAAATATCATTATAAATAGGCACTTAATAATAATGATATTGAAATAAATTGATAAATAGATAAATTAATAGATAAATAAATAAAAGATATATAAGCGTAGATAAATAATAAATAAATGATAAACTAGGAGTAAATTGCAAACATTAAATATGTTAGAGCAAATGAGCATTTAATAAGTTTTTGCGACAAATATTTTGCCCCTTCTTGTACGTTTTATCATTATTTTATCTTTTACTAATTTTTTTGGGACATGCTCGCTTATTTATTTTTTATGTGTTCCTCTTATCATTTGTGAAGTATTTCTTTATTTTTGTTTTAGTACAAGTGATCACTGAGTATGTTTAACTGTGGAAATATCGGTAGATAAGGTGTTTTTTATTTCACCCTTGAGTATTATTTATAAGTGTATCAACATACATTTCACATGTCATGATTTTTCATTGTTTTATTTTAAAGCAATTCTTTATTGGGGTGCATGCTCTCATATATTAGGTGGTTTTTTTTTTTCATGTTCCCCTTGTCATTCTTGATAGATGGCTGTTTATTTATGTCGCGTGTTAAGTATTTTTTTTTAATTTTTGGTCGAAGTGTATAATTATCATCACATGCTGTACGCTGTTTATTTATTTATTTCATTTTCTTTACTTTTGTTTTTAGATCTTTAGTTCTTTATTTTTGTTTCTGTGAATATCATCCGAAAAGTAGGCCTTCTGCACATTATGATTTTTCCTTGCTTTAGGCTAGTGAAAGTCGATTCCGAGTTTATCGTCCCCAGCCATAGTCACTTTTTGGAAACCAAAAACACCAGCGTCAAATTTTCAAAAATGCCAAAATAATTCATTATTTTCAAAGTATCAGTGTTTTCACCAGTTTTAGCAATTGAAACATATATTTTTGTTTGTAAAACATATAAATTCATAACTTGGAAGCAAAACCAGGCTCTTTTCTAACTTTTCTAGTCCCTACCCATATAAAAACATGTTTATAAATAACATGTATGAGTGTGGCTTTAAATCAACACGCATTTTAGGTCAATAATGAAATCTGATGAAATAATGAAAAATGAAAAATGAAAAAGTCACCTCACCAACCTGGGAAAAAAAAGGGACGATAAACTCGGAATTAACTTTCATTAGCCTTATTTAACTCTTTACTGGGGTGCATGCTCTCTGCTAGTTTTTTTCATGTTCCTCTTATCATTATTGACAAGATAGCACCTGCTGTACGCTGTTTATTTATTTCGCCCTAAATGATTTCTTTACTTTTGTTTTTAGAATTTGAAGTTGATATCATGATATCACACGCTATGTTTTATACCAACCGCATTGTCTGGTTAAAGACAGTTCTTGTTTTAAATCCTGAATACAATGTCAACATTCAGTTCGTTCACCTCACAATGCGGTGCGATGTTATACATGTTATATAACTGTATATATTGCAGGGTTGCCAAACCCGCGATGTAATAGGCCTAGGTCAATAGGATGAGTTTTGAAGATTTTCCTCGCGACAATTTCCTGTCCTATAGACACCAATTGATGGTTAAGAAAAATATTGCATGACTTCTCAACATTGGCTTACGCGACTTCTGGTAGTTTTTATCTCATAGAAACCAACGGTTGATAAAAAAAAAAATATTAGGCGACTTTTCAATGATTTGACCCAGCGGTTTGCCCTCATTTGTTTGGCAACCGTGGTCTGTGTTAAGTGAATATATTTCGGTAAGAAAATAATTATCATAGACCATGTAGACAGAACGGACAATAGTCATAGGCGCTCTCCTCCATTTTGAGAAATATACTTTTACACACACACTACATTTATAATTAAAATGATCAGCCTTAAAGTTTTACCTTTTAGTGGGTTAAGCCAAACCTAAGTGGATGAAATATAAATCAACACTTCTGGCACTGATTGGTTTCCGTAGTTGTTATATGGAATACGAGCTGTCTGTAGCTACAAAATTGTCTGCAAGTCGGCTTTTGCCGGGCCTCTCTTTTTCGGCGTTTTTCTCATTAAATTAGGGTCCCGTTCAAATAAAAAATAAACTGGTGTCTAGATGTAATCACAGTTAACACACCAGGAAAATTATAGAATATACAACAACCTAGTTACACCTGTAGACTGCGAACAAACATGCACCTGGCCAGACCTGGCCGTAAAACAAAGTGTTCTCCCTACGGATACCCTTAAGGGTCACACAATAATTTGCTACATTGTATCTTCTGAAGATAGCATGGTCATTCAAGATCATAGATGTCTGACAAATGATACATGTACTTATCAAGTACAGGGAATTAAGATGAAGACCTAACTACAGAAGACAAGCATAGGCTGCATAACTGTTGAAAGCAGTTATCAAGTTACTTATTAGCATTTCCAAAATGTCTTAATTGACTTTGATACACATCATTAACACGGCAGAATAAATTCATATGATGAATGATCACCTTTTTAAAATCATTATTGACCATTTGCGTGGTTATCTCAAAACAAGGTTCTTTCCGCAAAGTGTGTGTTGTGTGTCGTACCCCTTTCATACACATCCTTTGATCAGCGTGTATGCTTTGCAAAAGTTTTCTGATGCATTGCTAGAAAGGTGCGAAAAACAAAAATGTACTTTTTGCACGTACACATGTTTGAAGGAAGAACTTCTTTTTGGTAACAATATGGCGAATCTGTGCAAAATGTCAATTGAAATTATGATAGTACTTAGGACATTTGTATCAGAAACAAGAATGAAATTGTATACTTTCAGATAACTTTTACCAAATGTAAATATGGTATAAAACATGCCAGATTATGAATTGCTTATCTGTGTAAACACTGTGGTTTACATACTTGTATTGCTTTACACTGAAATTGACCTATGATAATATGAATCAGTGTAATCATTGATAATCACTGCCTTAACAAGTGTGAAAAGATGGTGATTAAAAAGGCAAAGTTCAGCATGTTCAGGGAATTCTGCTTTTATTTTGGTGAGAGTCTACAAAAGCATGACCAGTGTGAACTGATAAATTCGGTTAGCAGGATACCATGTTCTGGAGCCAAGTACATAGTTGAGGTTTAATTTAGCAAACAATCCACTGTCTTAAATTCTCTTTTAGTTCCTCATTGGATCATTAAAGCAGAATCTGATTACATTTACAACATATTCAGAGAATCGTAGACCAATAATTATGTGTATGGAATTTAAGCTGATAGTAAAATTGTCTGCAGTGAATCAGCAAATATTGTTGTGTAATGTCAATCATAGTTTGCCTTTTCATTTGACTTATTGATCTTCTCAGATAACTTACATTATGGGTGTGATAGCTTTATAGGTTTCATTGTGCATTTAATTTGTTATAGATTGTTTGTTAGCAGTGTGCTGTTCAGTTGGAAAGTGTTTGGAAACTTGTTACTTCATAATGATTAGGTCCCGGTCCTTGCACTGTTGCACTTTTTTGTGGCCCACCTTGGTCTGGGTGGACATTTTTTATGAATTAATTTAGATGAATAGCAAAGATGTCACTTACATTATGTTCCAGATGTTGCATGAACGGGACATCATATGCAAATAAAGCATGGTCACTTGCATCTGCATCTAACTGTTCAAGTGACCATGCATATACCCCAAAGTCACTTGCATTTATTATGTATGCCAGAATTTTTAAGGTGTTTAAAAATGGATGATACATTGCAATATTTTCCAGTAGAAATAGTTCAGGTGAAGATTTAGTGGGTACACCAGAAGTTACTTAAACTGTGATAAGCTCCATATACATGCATGATTCAAATCTGACCTAACGTCTCCCCACTTAATGCATAGGAAAGGGGGGGGGGAGGGTGATTTGTTACCTGCCTTTTACAGAGCAGTAGAAACGACCCAGTTGATGGCGCACACATCAACAATAAGGGGAATAAAAGCATGGTGATGCGAGGTGTTCATCTTGTTGTAAGATGGTTCTTTACATAGGAACCAACCAAATAAAGTGGAGTTCCTCTTCCATAGTCAAATATTTACATTGACCTTAAAAGATACCAAGATTTACATTCTGTACTTTGCAGTTAAGCTCAAAGATTTGAGAGCAAAGTGATGCCACCAAGTTTGTAAAAAGTCTTATTGACTTGAAAGAAAAACAATTTATGATAGACACTGGTTCCATTCACTTTCCTTACCATGGAGTATTTGTACTGGTCAATATAATGTATTGTAGTCCAAATGGATCCAATAACTAAAACCTTCAATAGTTGACTAAGTATTGACTTTATGGTAGACTCCAGTAGCCCAGGGGAGCAGGAACAAACCTAGTTTGGATGGGTTTATGTTGACTTTTCTTCACATATATTGTTAAAGTTGAAAACATAAAGTGTATTAATTGACTTAATCATACAAGAGAGGGGGTGATGTTTCAGCTTGGAACGTGTCATATGTCCAATATTGTGTATTAATTTGGACTTCTCTGGAGGAAGAAATGGATTTTGCCATAATTATAAAAAAGTTTGTTTTAAACAATAGCAATGAATCCAGTAATCATATGAAGAAGAAATTAATTTGCTATCCCCTATCTTCCCCCTTCTCAACCAGCTGATAAATCAAACATTCCCAGGCAGGTTGTGGGTTTTTAAAATTCAGTATCAATGAAGTTTGCTTCTATTCTTAGTCTACTTGATTTCAATACAAACAACTGATTGAAATGAAGTTGTATAGAATTATTAGCATATGCCTTGATCCTCTGTATTGGTAAAGCTCAAACATCTATTGCTTTTAATGTACCACTGCATTTCTCAAACAATCTCTGATTGACTTTTCAAAATAGGCTTGGGCAGTACCTGAAATGTGGTACACACGCAGTTCCAAAATAAGAAACTCTTGTGTGCCTAGTATGATTAACCCCAGCAAGGCTGTAGCGAGGTTCAAAATGTGGAGCAGCCATCACAAATGTGGGGTGGCCAAAATACAATATATGTTCGAATTGAAATAAGATATTAAAAGTAAAAGAAAACAATTTTCTCAAAAAGTGGGGTGGCCGCTGATGGCCCTGACCCCCAGTTTTTTTGTTGTTTTTTTCCTTCAAATTTAACCCATGTGTGGGTAAATTAGTGTTTGATTTCTTGCATAAAATAGCAGGTTGAATGATTCATCAAAATTGTAGGGACTAGGGATATATATGCCAATTTAGGCCTCTATCTTACATTGCCCATGCCTTATACATTAGTTTGAGTTCATGTCAACTGGATTATTTACCCATTTGCCAATGTGGACTTACATTTTGTATGTTCAAATTGACTGAGTGAGTTTTCACAAGTAACAGTCATGTGTAACTAAGGCAGTAAGACCATGTTCACTATGTCATTAAAAGTCTAAGGGGCAAGAAAAAGAAACAAATAGTCTTGCATAAAGTCTTGACTCACAACTTAGGCAAAATATAAATCCATTTTAGATGTCTACTACCAAAACTCAATCTTAAAAAGTAGCTGTAGGCCTAACCGCCTATACAAATCACTGACATTAGATAATTAGGCCTAATGCTGGTAAAAAATGACATGTTTGAAACAAATCACAAATTAAAAGCAGGCATTGTGCAAAACTTCAGACCAGTTAAAAATGTTGAATCATTAGACTTGATTGAAGTCTAAAGTTGATATAAAATATGTGATTGTGGAAGTTTGTTAGGATTTGAGGTACCCGAACCAACCATGTAACATTGGCTAACTATCATTGCCTGCCGTCTGTGGAGATATACAGTAGATACGACATCATAGCTGGTTGGAATGGCTGATCTGTGGAAATAAAAAAAATGAGAAATGTATAAATTCATAAGAGCTCTAGGTAGGTGTGTCAATAGATAGATGTTTTGGAAATGCCCTATATAGTTAATAGGAAACACAGTCTTGTTTTGGTATGGTTAAGTATTATGGATTTCAGTTAGGATTTGGGGTTAGCTTCAAATTAGGGTTAGTATTCGACTTTATGGTCAGGCAATATGGTTAAAGGGCATGTTGATGCAACTATTGACTTTTAATAGTTACATTATTTGTACAATTTAAATATTCTATATGGCTTGCCTCACTCTACCCAGATATGATAGGAAGCCAAGTGCAGATGTTCTGGGCTATGGAAGGTACACAGAGCTTTCTTTGAAATGAATATCAGTCACAAATTTGGAAGGATAATTGAAGTGCACGTAGAGTCGAAGGTGGTTTTCAGCATGCATGCAACGTGTAGCATCGTAATAGCAGTGATGCTAACCACGTAATAGCACTGATGTCACATTCAACTATTATCTGGCCGGAACAAATCATAGACCACAGTGGTCCCCAGGGACCAAAAATGTGCACTAAATGATGCAGCAATATTAGTTTAGCTATCATATGTGGCAACACTGTACCTCCTATAATAGTCCATCAATATTTAGCATCATATTATAACTGCAATATTGAGTAAGCTAATTTTATCATTTCAAAACTATTGCAATTGTCCTTTTGTTTGAAATCCATTCATGCATACCAAAATATGTAATCAAAAATTATTTAATAGACCACAAATATTGGATTACATATGTCCCAGGAAGATAGGTAGAGGTAGAGGTAGAGTTACAAAAATGCGAGTATCTTTCCAGTGTGTTCAGTGGACACTGGAGTTTAGTGTGCAAGATCTGTGTCATAAGTGCGATTCAGACTACATCACATTGTGATGCGATGCTGCGATGCTTTTAAAACATCGCAGCATTGCGCAATGAAATTGAAATATACATTTTAATGTCATCGTGTGATGCTGCCATCATCTCCTTTTATGGTCGTTCTGCCTACCTTGATTTTCCAGCAGCCAATCACAAGCGTGCATGGCCGAGATATCGCAGCGCGATGCGAAGAAAGTTGAGCAAATTCAACTCTCACTAAATTTCCACTGAGCGATGAGAATTTTCACAGCGAGCTCATAAAAACATAGCTCAGATTTCAGTTTTAAAAGCTGTGATGTGTAGTCTGAATCAGACTTTATACTTGTGTTTCTTTTGGTTGAGCTGACATCACACAATAGGAAAAGCACCTGACAAACTGATGTAGTCTTGCCCCATTTCCCCTTTTTATCATTTTTATGCACTGGTTGCTATGTGCGGCACGCACCAGAAATTTTGTGCAAAAAGGGCAACATGCCAGGATGCTAGAATTGTAAAAATAATTATTAAGATAAATGCTAAATCCATGTTTGAATACTTTTTCACCAAAGTGATGTGATATACTAACTAGTTTTTACTAATTATCAAGTGTGACAGAACTGGAAAATAATTTGTCATTTTGAGAACTCATTCATGTGTAACTCCATTGAAATGAACTCACCGTAATTGTGTACCATGTTGTGTGGCCTTTTGCGGTCAGTGACACCGCAGGGGAATAAAACGGACTGTCACCAGTCGGTTAGCCAAGCACTGAGATGACTTCTTTAAAATGAAAAATTGATTTGCCCTGTTTTAATCTTATTAAAGCCGGAAGTTTTAGCTCAACCTCCCCAATATTTTCAGGGCAAATTTATGCTAATGACATGATTAAACTCTATCCAATGAGTGGTAATATATAGGACTGAATTTGATACGGTTCAGTAGCAGTGGATAGCTGTTCTAGCTTGCACTAAGCAAATCAGAACATGTATGGTTTTGATTTCTTAATAATAATTAATATCATTAATTTTCTAATTAGAACCCAGGTAAAATGAGATAATTTCAGATATGTTAAAGTATTTCATTGTGTGGTCATTTAATTCAGGATAGCTTTTGTGTGCCCTTTGCACTCTTGTCCCAATCCTAACCCTACCTGTAAATTAACCCTATCCCAAGTGTAGATATATATATTTAGGTAATCTCCATAATAATTGAAGATGCAATTAACACTGATGGAAGAAAGAGAGAGATTGGTGAAAATTAGTGAGGGTGGGAGGGTAAGAAAGAGAAGATGGAAGGGAGGGAAGACCACTAACCTTCCCTCCTTACCAGTGGTAAAATCAAATCATGACATTACAATCATTTAACATTGTATTTGTGCATGCAAAAGCTGTTTTAGTGGAAATAATGTTTCAAAGGGGGAAACAAATGAAGGGTTAAGATTCAAAAGTAAATAAAAAGAAAGAAATGTGCATTCTTACTTTTTAATTCAGAATCCTGGAGCCTTGTACTAAGTTGTAAAATTGATTGCTAAGTAGATCATTATCAATGACGTATTTGTAATGAAATGATGCAGAGAAATCCATATATCTGATTATTCTATGATTGGTTTTTAAAGGCAATGAAATGGTTGCTAACTTGACAAGTGAGTGTATTGACCCTTGTTTACAAGCCTGGGTGTGTGTGACATCTCTAGATCCAGCACCATCTGAGGCACTGAAAAGCACAAATTGTGTCAAGACTACCCTATATTCCAAAGGGGATGCGCATTAATTTGTATGTGGCGTGTGTGTGTAAGGGGGGAGGGGTTGTCACAGCAGTAGTGACATCAAATTGACGTACTGCATCCACATGACAATCTTATCCTGTATATTGCTTCACCCTTCTAACCCTAAAATATATCCCTAGATATAAACTCTGCAGTCATGTCCATATTGGACTCTGTGTAATTGGTGTCGTCATTCTGTTACCCTTTCACCTGGGTATCAAATTATGCCTAAAAGCCGGCTGATGACCCCTATTTTGCAGAATTATTGATACATCTTTTCATGTTTGAAAAGGCATAAGTAATGATGATTTGAAGCTATCAGTTAGAGTTAATTGGATTATGTTGCAGAGATAGATTTATTGACTGGGGTAGGCACAATATGAAGCTCTGCTACTGATACTATTGATGTCAATCATCTTTTTAATATTTTATACCACTTCCTAATTTATGGTTGACTTGAGTACAAGGCCCCAATTTTGGACCCAATGTCAGAATACATGTAGTCTGTTTTGAAGGGTGCTTAAACAGTAACATGGATTCAGAATAAAATCACAAACTACACGAAGTGCAGTAAGGGAGATTCTAGGGGAGGCATGGGACCCGGCATGGGAATTTGGGTCAGGCAGAATTTTTTTCGCTGCCTTTGGCGGTAATTTTTTTACGCTGCCTTTTTTTTAAAAGTTTTAATTTATACAGAGTTGAGTGGGGAATTTTTTTTTTCACTCATCAATGAGGGGAAATATTTTTTCATCTCACTACCGGGCAGATTTTTTTTCCGTCTCACTAGTGGGTGAAGGTGTTTTTTTCCAAAAAACTCCCATGCCACCCCCTGGAAATCTAATGTTGGGTCACTAATCATTTCAAGGGATATTATTAAGAGAGTTTTGTGAAAGTTACACTATATGTTTTTTTACAAGAATGATAGGACAAACATCGCAACTGCAACAAACATCATAATATGCAACTACTATTTGTATGATGCAACCCTATTATGCTGATGATTTTTCTGTGGTTTTAATCATGAAATTGATGCTAAGCATGTATTTAAAGGAGGTGCATTAACATATAAGTTAGAAAAGTGCTAATTAATGAAGGGTGGCTGTAAAAATTAATATGGACATCTTTGGAATGTTTGGTTCTTATAATGTAGGCCTATATGTTTTCTAAACATGAATTTGAATTATAATTATATTTTACTGACATATCTGCACCTACTTTGTTCAGGTCAAACTATCTTTCACATTGATCATAATACTTCTAATCACTACTTTGGATCATTATTTCTTTGAATTCCACAGAAAGGACCGAAACTATTAGAGTTCTTGCCCATGAGAGGCTGCGAGACCTGCTGAACATTTTACGGAGCATCTTAGACAAGTATTCAGCCCTCAGATCTACTGATGTCCATACAGCAGCAGTACTGCTTATTACCCACATCAAAGGTGAGTCTCAACATCAGTGGTGACACCAGAATTTTTTTTTTTTCGGGGATCAACAAATTTTGCCCAAAATTGCCACAATAAGAGTAAATTTGTGTAATTTTGGAGTTTTTGCATTGAAAGTGAAAGGGGGCAAGAAAAATATTTTGGGGAAAATGCCCCCATAGGCCTATTACCACCATTACTCAACATGGAAAATGGAGTACATCATGATTCATGCAGACCCATCGTAAGCTAGGATTTTATTAGGTGGAATTTGAAAAAAAAATCATAAAAAGTACAGTACCAGTATGTTCTTCTCTTGTAACTAAAGAACATATTTACCATGCTTATTTTAGCACACCCCTCCTTGTCTTTTGAACTACCCTGAAAGGTGTATCCATTGGCCTGTACTGTTGCATAGATATATTGAACCTTGTTCTGAAGCATAATAAATATCACCAACCACATCAATAGAGGGAGCACTCTCATCAATATCATGATGCAGTATCGTGATTATTAATTTACCAGTATCAGAATCTGAATTGCATGTGATGTTAGCAGTGTTATGCTTGTTGCAGAAGAAAATCCACTGGTATTTGAAAACAAAAATATGATTATGTTTGAGTGACCTCTTCATTTGGTTGTAAATGTTATGTGTGTAATGCCATCAAGCAAGATGATTCGGATGCAAGCATATTCAGTTTGGACTGTATAGCTGTACATTGTTATGTTGTACTCCCAATTCCAGAAAATACAGCTCTAAATTTGTTGGATTCAAAAAATATTGTCCTGTTTTCCCAAATGAAGCAAAGCTAAATCCTAATCCTTTAGTTAGTACTAACTGGTAATAAAAGTTCAATTTTATATTTTTGCATTAAAAGTCAAATGTTTTATATTTTTGCAATAAAAGTCAAATTTAAATACTTATGCAATTGGAGGGAAAATGGGCCAAAAACATGCACAATTTTGGATGTTTCTTTACAGTCACAAAATTCAAAGACTTGGAACAAGTCTAGTCTAAGTAATCAAAATCTTGAGTATAGGCCAAGAGTTTGCTCATAATTTTAATATCATATGTAAATTTAGATAATTGATTATAAGAGAGATTCAAAAATGTTTTTCCAAAAATTAGAATGTATAAACTAATATTAGTCTTTGTAGAAGTCTCAATGCTTGATTGTTACAGTATACAAAAAACACCTTAAAAATGCATGTTTTGACCCTTATTTCCAAAAATTGACCAAATATTAAATTTGACTTTCATATATTTTAGGATTTTGATATGTTTCATTTGGCAAAACAGAATAATATTTTTTAATCAAAAAAATAATTAATGCTGTATTTTTGTGGAATTGGGAGTAGTGTTCTAAATACTATATTATTCTGAGACTTATCAAAAGGAAAACACTTATTTCTAAGACAGGCCGTTACATACGAAATAGCATCTTTTATCTCTATGTAGAAATTGAATGTGTGACGGTCACATGCATGGCTTGCTGTCCTCATTCTACTGATTGGTAGTGGTTAAAAACCTGGGTAGGGAAAACAATTTTTCTCATCATCTTCTTTCATCCTTCCTCCCTTCTTTCCTTCCACTTAGGCAAAAAGCAGAAAGTGAGTTAATTAATACTACAAAACAATACCTGCCTTAACTAACCTAAACGCTATTAGACCATACAATACAATACAATACAATACAGCGCAAAGCGACTACTACTAGGCCATGCATCCATGTGATCGGATTACATAATCCTAAACTACATATACGAGGAGAGAGAGAGAGAGGGAGTTACTAATTTCCAAACGATACACCAAAACATTAATAGCCTATATATACAAAATTGGAAAATACATGATTAATTGATCATACACATTCATTCACACATGAAAAACATATGTCCATCTGACCTCTGACACATTGAGCTTGAGCTCATCACAAAATATTCACATGTTCTTATATTTGTCAAACTGTCCTGAAAAACAATAGTAGGAAAACAAAATATTTGTATATATTTGAAACATTAAAGGGGTGTGATCAGATTGACAGCCTCAGTCCCCATTTTTCTTCATCAAAACTGAGATTTGGGTATTAGAAGAAAGCTGATATTTTTCTCATTACCGTAGTAAAATTTATTGCCCAAGATATGTTTCGTGGAGTGGAGTAAACAAAAACGGGTTGGATTGTGGTAACCACAGCCAGAATTGTGGTAACCACAGCCAGAATTGATGTACTATCCTTTGGGGCATTCTTGTACATGTTTTTGCTTCTCATATCAAACCGCTGGACAATAAACTCAAAATTTGGAAACATATTGTTTTAATGGTAGACCTCAATGTAAGATAGGAAAGAGAACATGATAAAATCAGATCATGCCCCTTTAATGTCTGGGCACATACTTGAAAAATGGTTTATTTACCATTTCTTCTTTACACATGTTTAATATAAATTGTTGCAGAATTTTTATTTTCACGACTTAAAGGTCATTATAAATGTTTATATATTCAAAAAAGTTTTGTTTACGTTACATTCAAATACTCCGAGAGCTATATTGTAAGGAAAACTTTCACATACCCAATTGACATATCACATACCCAATTGAGATATGTTTGAAACTATATGAGAAATTTTTGAATCCGTATGCACTATGCTAAATTGACCACTTTCTTAATAATATTTTGCAAGTGTAGAGAAAGTTTGGATTTGGAAATATGGATTATTTCTAAGAATTCAAAGCGTGTGATAATTGCTTTCTATTTCTGACTCCTTTACGTAAATGCATCCATTTAAATCTCCATGGTGCCCCATGCAGCCAAGTGGATAAGGAATTCTGATTATTTAGATTTGGAAGACGGCTGTTGTATTTTGCCCTATGTTACGTACAGTGATCGCAGTGTGATCTTAGGAAGATAGACCTAATTACATAGATGTCATTTGTTGGTGATAGTTTTTGAGCGTGGACATGTTGGAACACACTGAAGGGTCATTTATTCTAATGCTTTCTCCTGATATAATTTTTGCAAGAGAGTTTTCTTCATTGCCAGAAGAATCTTGATAGTTCAAAGTGTGTGATGTATTTTGCCAAAGAAACATATTGTGACAACTTTTGATGATGCTTGATACCCCATTCTGTGATTAAATGTAACAAGGCTGGTAATTTTGAACTGTCTATACTAGTACTATCCTTTAATTGGTTGTTTTTAATATTTCATTATTTCACATGCTTATTGAAAATTCAGAATTTTTAGACATGGCTGCTCTGAAAGACTTTTGACCCATTTCTATTCACTAATTATTTTCTATATTTAACAAAGTAACTTAGGAAAATTAACCATATGCTGTTTAGGGTACAAAACTCGCTATCATATCCTGATGTGTCCGCAAATATATTTACAGGTATAAGAGTCATTCATCTCCAACCCCTAAAAGTGACATTTAGGATGAATTTGAGGTATTAATGGATTGTGAAAATAAAGGTAAATGCACACATTATTGTAAAGATATTTTACTTGTCTCAAGCAATTATTAAATTTTAATACAATAATTAAAAAGTTAACAATAAATAAGTAAAAAATGGAAACTCAAAAAGGCTTCTTCTGTAAACTGACACAAATGCAGATATGACGTTTTTGCACTAACACAGCGATATGCTTCATAGACAGGGCAATGGAAATAAACTTAGAATATTAGAACTGAGAGAAAGACGATATCTACACTACACATCGCAATGATTTTAACAAGTTCTTATTTTGAAAGCATTATAAAATCTGAATAATTTGATTAATTAGGAGGAACTAACTGACATCTTTACATTGTGCAGCAGCATGTCCGATGAAGTACAGTGGATTGTAAAAGGAAAGCTTTGGTTACGGTACCATTTGAGCTAGACTGGAAAAGAACTGCAGCTCATTTCAATCATAAAAAATATTGGAAAATAATCATAATAAATATTATAATGAAGTTGAATGTTGGTATTAAAGCAAGCAGAACTAATTCTATTAACAATGCCATAGTGCATGTTGAGACTCCAGTGTAATCTAGCATATCAAACTAATCATAGACTTGCCAATGTCATCAATCAGCATTGCAAGCTGGCCGGCCACAGATTTTTCATGGCATCTTTATTTCTTCCTACTGAAATGTAGGAAGTACAACCATCTAACTGACCTAAATACATAATATACAAATTATTTATAAAATTAACAATTTCAGCTTGTGTTTTAACACAAGCAAATCATAAAAGTTAAATAAAGATATTAAACAAGTGCAACAAAAAAATCTTGGAAGTAATTGCTTAGAAGAAAGAGAAGGATTCTTTGCGATTATGCAATGTTTTGAAAGATTTGTGCGCATATTTATGGTTAACGAGAGGTTTGTGGTACCATTAATCGGCAGAGTATTAAATTATGAATGAAGGTAAAGGAACTAAGGAGCAAATGATGAGAAATTCAGATGGTGATGGCGTGAAATCAGCGAATCTGAGTAATAACATAAGCGAGAATAAATTCTTGCCTCTTATTATTTCTTATAGAATTAAGAAATGCATACATTTGTAGATAACTTACTGCCAAATCTGTGCGTGATGACCTCTGAAAGTTAAGTCAATTGTCAGCCACATTTCAAATAGAGGGGTGGATCATAAAATGGATGCTTGTTGTCAGCAAATATCTAGGGCCCAGTTTCACAAAGGTCAACTTAAATAATTTTATGTCTTATTTGTGTGATAGGCAGTATGGCTCTTAGAATGCCTTAAGTTTGGAGTCTTCATTGGCCCTAGACTGGATTTGAGTGTGTAGAAGGAAAAATAGGCAATGTTTTCAAGAAATCTTGATGCTTGAAATGCATCTTTATGGCAAAAAAGAAGAGAACTAACTATGAGTATAAGGTGTTCTTGTTTTTCTAATGTTTTGTTGTTGTCATTTTCAATGAATTTGTCCACCCTTCTGACCACATAGTTCAATGTTTATGCTGTGTTTCCTTCGTCTTCATAATTTGAATAAAATTGTCCACCGTTCTGACCACATAGTTTAATGTTTATGCTGTGTTTCCTTCATCTTCATAATTTGAATGAATTTGTCCACCCTTCTGACCACATAGTTCAATGTTTATGCTGTGTTTCCTTCATCTTCATAATTTGAATAAATTTGTCCACCCATCTGACCACATAATTTAATGTTTGTTATTGTTGTTATTTTTAAATTGTCCACCCTTCTGACCACATAGTTTAATGTTTATGATGTGTTTCCTTCGTCTTCATAATTTGAATTAATTTATCCACCCTTCTGACCACATAGTTTAATGTTTATGCTGTGTTTCCTTCATCTCCATAATTTGAATACATTTGTTTTTTTAATAGCAGTTTTTCTCTGGTTCCAATCTTGAATACCAAGAAATTTAGGGTCTATAGTGATTTTCCGCGTTTTTTAGAAAAACTGTGGTGCGCTTTTTGGCTTCCCAAATCACGTTTTTCTCTGGTGCTTGGTTTAATGTTTATGCTGTGTATCCGTCGTCTTCATAATTTGCTTAATAGTATTGGATGTGTTGATTCAAATTACATGTGATGTGATCAAGCCAAATGAGTCATTAGTCGCTAAATTAATTTTGAGAGATGTCTTAATGATGTATGAAGTATCCATCATATTATGTTATTTTCAGCTGTTTACCATATATGTTTCTCAGGACCTGCAAATCCAATATTGAATGTCAAATTGATTTTGTTTAATTTTGTTGGATCATGACACATACAACCTAAAAGTCAAAACACAAAATATTGTGTTTTGGGTAAAATTGAGAAAATTAGTATAAATTGTCCAACTTTGTAAGCTGTTACAATTTGTAGATTGTCATCGTTTACAGCTGAATTCACACGTCAACAACCAAAATCACACATACGTGTATGAAAATGTTGTACACTATTAGCATAATATCCACCTACAAATGTCACAAAAACAAATCTTTTTTTTTATAATTTATTATGAATTTGACTGAGAAATACTGGACTTCTGAGCAAGTATGTACTAGGAAATGGATTTGTAATGAAAGCCACAAACATATCATTTAAAATAAGATGAATTTGATCTCTTGGTGATGGGTTTTAAGCAGTATGGTGACATTCAAGAAACCTGGATTAGTTACCTTGTTTTAGAGAAAACTAGCATTTGTGTGAATTATTACGGTGACTTTTCCTCTTATTGATCATTATTATTCAAGTGCTACTTTCCTAAAATTTTGTACAGCACTGAATGAAATTAAGTTATCTTTTGAGACAAATATTTATTTTTAATTATTTATTAGTAAAAGGGTAATAATTAATAACCTAGCGTTCTTCAGTGTTAATCTTACAAACAAAACTGTCTGCTCGCATTTCTTTTCCTTTTTTAAAATCACCATTTTACTTATATTTTGTGGGAATAGAAATGCAAATATTCCTAAAATATATATGTAGTATAGCTAGAAATATTGATGAAGAATATTTCAAATCTATTTAAATTGAAATCATTTTTATACATTTTTGTTGGAAGTACGCATCAATTTTATTGCTGATATGTTCTAAAAAATATTGCTGTATGAGGAAATCCCATCACCTGCATACCTTGTAAGTACAACATGCATCAAGCATCAGCACCAAGCAGGTATGCAGTAAGCTTACAATTTGTATGGAGTAAAGCTAGTAGACATTTTCCACCCTTGTTATAATAATAATTTACAATATGTGCAAAGTGAGGTTGAGAGAGAGCAGAGAGAAAGGGAGGGAAATCGTGTGCACACTAGCAAGCTGCATTAAACACACACACGTATGTATGAGTGAGCGACTCAGGGAACAAGTAAGCAGGCTGCAAGCAAGCGAGCAAGCAAAGCAGGCAGGCAATCAGGGGGAGTGTTGCCTGTTGTTGAGTACTCCACAAATCCAAATGAGAAAGAAATTCTAGACTCATGGACATGCTGTTCAGCCCGCCGTACAACTCGTCTCTACATTCGGCTCTGCACTAATTACACACCCCCGTCAGATCTATACTTTTTTTCCTTCTTCGACGTCGACCGGTCGCTGCATGCACACAAGCTTACTGTACTAAGACTGCCTAGTTGAAGATATATATATGTATTTATATATACATCAGCTCATCCTTTCTACTTTATCATCTTTGTCATTATACCCCTTCCTTCTGACATTTTGCCGCTTTTATAAAAAGCCCAGTTTGTTGATTGTTTTTCATGGCTGACACGGAAAAACCAATGAAGTGGGGTAAAATTGACGACAGCTTCATCAAGGCGGCAGAGTTGATTATGCACAACTGTGAGAAGTGATGATGTGCTAGGTGAGCTTGCTTGACGTTTCTTGAAATGTGTTTTGGTTGGAGCTGCTGCACTGTACCTCTCTCTTCTCATCAGCAGGATATCTGGATTATACACTGTAACACCATTTCAACTAAGGAATATACCTCCCTCCGTGTTCTACAAGTGCACCTAGACGTTGTCATCATGGCCGTTTCTAGTGATGTTGAAAATTACGGGATGGAGTATGCCCAATTGTAGGAATAATTCCATTAGCAGTGCATGTTTCTTTTTTCACGACTTCATCGTCTGACTGATTTAAGCAATATATTTTAATTTTCAACCCGAGCAATAGCTGGAATTCAATGTCTTCATTATTGAGGTGTGTGATCCTTAATTTTTATTTTCCATAATTTATATTTAAAATAATTATAAAAAGTAAAGAATCAAATATTACGTGTGTCTGTGAAAGTTTGCAGATCAATTCCAGTA
Organism: Amphiura filiformis; assembly: GCF_039555335.1. Lineage (NCBI taxonomy): Eukaryota > Metazoa > Echinodermata > Ophiuroidea > Amphilepidida > Amphiuridae > Amphiura > Amphiura filiformis. The sequence goes on from NC_092630.1 coordinate 74,786,596, forward strand.
GCAGTTTTGCACAATAACATAGTAAATCAATTCCGATATATTTTTCTTACAAAAGTATATAATTTTTACTGTTTCTATCTATCCTTTATCGTATGTAACTGTGTTTGACATTTACAAATATGTTAATCCGTTCTTTAAAATTAGAATTTAAGTACAAAAATGAATTGGTGATGTCTGGTTGCTGCCTTGATAGTTCAGGTGCATGTTGAAAAGAGCACATTAGGAATAAATTATAGGTACTATTTTCATCCTATTGTTTATGGTATACACATTCCACGGACTGTGCTTATTTATGATAATGGCTTTTAAAGTAAGAACTAGATGGATCCATCCATCCATCTGTGTTTATGGCTATATCTGTCTTTAACCTTGTGACAGGCAGGCAGGCAGGCTTGGATTAGCTAGTTGCAGAGCCATAATTATATTTTGAATATCTCAGTCAGTACAGTGTGTGATTGATGCATGTCCTTAGGTGACCTGATTTCCAATAATTAACATCTCCTTTGCAATTGATTGCACTGTGAATACTTACACTGCAATCAATTCAAAAATACCTGCCTGCCTACCTGCCTCATTTTTGACCAAATCTACTTACTCCATATTTTTGTGCTTTACTGGGCAATGATTGGGACTGGTCCTCTGTAGATAGCATTTACATTTTAAAGAACAGGGCAGATAGATATAGAGTACAAATGTCAGATTTCAATGAATAGTGGAAACAAATTCCAATTCTTATTTCAACACATATATGTGTGAAAATTGTTTTGTAAACTGATACCAGTGCTGTATTTATGCCCAATGTGTTTGTCTAACAGTTACTTGTTGTTTGTCTAATCATGTAACAATGCATTTTATAAAATACATCGTATGCATGAGTGAGTTCATAAGGGGAAAAAATGCAAAAGGTAAATAAGCATTCAACAAAAGAAACAAATAAGCATGAAGCTCAAATCCAGGTACATATCCAAACTTGTCATTAGGAGGGGGAAAGAGCCTGCCCCGGTTGGAGGAAATAGGATCTTAAGACGACTGATTTAACATAGATGTTCATTCTTTCCATCCTGATTTCAATTGAGCATATTTTCCCCTCTGCCACCCCCTGATTATGCCCTGCTCAAATCTTGATTATACAAGAATGTGGTCCACTCTTCAGCCTCTGGTTCTGTCACTGATAGGTTAATATTTCTATAGCATATCCACTTGTTTATTAAGCTATAAGATTCATGTGCATTATAATGCATTGACACAAAATCCAACATCTGGTAAAAAATGACACAATCCGCCCCTATTGGCTCTCTGTTCAGTTCTGGGACCTCAGCTTACCCCCACATCCAAGATTTGAACTGAAAAGTGATAAAAGATATGAATTTGTTAAGGAAAATAAATTTGAGGTCAAACTAACTCCAGAAATTAGCTATTTTACTCATGAATGCCAAATAAAGTTAAGAATTGCAAGTCAGTTTTTGCTTCACCAGTATTTACCCTTGGACTATTTACCTCTTGATCTTCCTCATGCATTGGATAGGGACTACCACCCTCTACCAAAATTCATTTAGCAAACCATGGCCAGCCCTCGAATTAACCCATGGCACCCATGGCATTTTGCCATGGGTGCCCAACCCCACTGCCGTAATGCCCTCAAAATATGTCCTTTACCCAAGGCAGTCACTTGTCAGTGCCCTCTAATGAAGTTGCCGTGGTGCCCCAGCCCTGCCCCTTCATTATAAAATCTTCTATCTATGTTTGTGTGTGTTTTCTTCACTTTTGAGAAATTGCCTTGGTGCCCTTCTCAAATTTTCAACAGTTGCCATGATTGATGCCCTCTTAAAATATTACAAACTGCTGTGCTGTCTTGCCTTTTCAGTGAAAATCCAAGGCAATTATCAAGTTGCCCTTAAAAGTTGCTGTGCCCCTTCAGATCCTTAATTCGAGGGCTGACCATGGCAGTTATGTTACAGTGTACTTTGTCTGATATTTGGCAGGCCAATAAGGTATATGGCGATTGATAGGTAAATGTGATGGACGGTGGGAACAAAAAGGGCTCAAAAGCTATCCAATTTATGACCCAAGGAGGTGAATTTAAGGTTTTTTTGTCATCACCATGCATCACTTTTGCCTATGGGTCAGTCCATATGATATCAAGGAGGTCCCCCACCTGACCCCCTTAGATTTGCTTTATATTTTAGTCATATGTTGTACCTGTAAAAATATTTAAAAACCGGCAAATTTGAGGTCTGTAGCTCTTACGGGTTTTCTGTGGTAGCCATTTAAAGTTGGCGTATGGGGGTCTAAATTTGGACTCAAAAGTTGCCCTTTAAATAAATGTCATCTTTGGGAGTCTGTGACTTCTTTACAAAAAGAGAGAGATGTCTGAAACTTTGTATATACACTAACTGCATGCCTAATTTGTCAAAAAGTAAAAAAAAAAAAAAAATTGGTAATTATTGCGTTGTGTCACGGGGTCATTAAATATGCAAGAAAAAATGTAATGTTTTGTAAACTGGCAAGTTTAGCCCCCTAAATTCACATTTTTGTCAGATTAATTATTTTTTGTTTTCACTGATGCTAAATATAGGTTAAATACAATACATATCCAAAAAATTGAGGTCACAACTCATTTACATTTTGAACAGCGCCCTCACGAAGATGACATTTATTGCAAATTCAACATTTTCAGGGGGTCCAAAGTCGATGTGGTCCACCTTCAAAATTTATAAAACATTTTTTTTATGACTACTAGTCTTAAATTACAACTTTGCAAAGTCCCAGTAATTGTCTAGGTTGACTTCATATAAAACGACAAGCCCAAAGTTGACCATTTTCTTATGATTGCATGTACTGCAAATGTGCGAATTTGGAAGTCTTAAAGTCAAATTGGCCCCAACATTGAAAATAAAATGAAAATTAAAGTAAATAGGGCCAATAACTACGCATCTAGTCATTTGTTTTCAATATTGTGGCCATTTTGACTTTTAAACCTTCCGAATTCGGCACCTTTGCAGTACATACAATCATAAGAAAATGGTCAACTTTGGGCTTGTCGTTTTATATGAAGTCAACCTATAAAATTACTGGGATTGAGCAAAGTTGTACTTTAAGACTAGTAGTCATATAAAAGTGATGTTTTATGAATTTTGAAGGTTGACTTTGGGCCCTGAAAATGTTGAATTTGCAACTTAAATTTCATCTTTTGCGAGGGCGCTGTTCAAATGTAAATAAATTGTCACCTCTATGTCTTATATATGCATTGTATTTGTCCTATATATCGCATCAGTGACAACAAAAACAATTATTCTGACAAAATGTAAATTTAGGGGGCTAAACTTGCCAGTATACAAAACATTACATTTTTTTTTTTGCATATTTAATGACCCGTGACACAACGCACAATTACAGACATTTTTTTTTTACTTTTTGACAAATTGGGCATGCAATTAGTGTGTATACAAGGTTTCAGACCTCTCTCTCTTTTTATTAGGAAGGTACAGGCTCCCAAAGATGAAATTTATTCAAAGGGCAACTTTTTGGTCCAAAGTTATATTCCCCTACTCCAACTTTAAATGGCTGCCACGGAAAATCTGTATATTGAAAATAAAATGGAAATAAAAGTAAATAGGGCCAATAACTACGCATCTAATCATTTATTTTCAATATTGTGGCCAATTTGACTTTTAAGCCTTCCAAATTCGCACATTTGCAGTACATGCAATCATAAGAAAATGGTCAACTTTGGGGTTATCGTTTTATATGAAGTCAACCTAGACAATTACTGGGACTTTGCAAAGTTGTAATTTAAGACTAGTAGTCATATAAAAAAAATGTTTTATAAATTTTGAAGGTGGACCACATCGACTTTGGACCCACTGAAAATGTTGAATTTGCAATAAATTTCATCTTCGTGAGGGCGCTGTTCGAAATGTAAATGAGTTGTGACCTCCATTTTTTGGATATGTATTGTATTTAACCTATATTTAGCATCAGTGACAACATAAAATAATTAATATGACAAAAATGTGAATTTAGGGGGCTAAACTTGCCAGTTTACAAAACATTACATTTTTTCTTGCATATTTAATGACCCCGTGACACAACGCGCAATTACCGATTTTTTTTTTTTTTTAACTTTTTGACAAATTGGGCATGCAGTTAGTGTGTATACAAGGTTTTAGACCTCTCTCTCTCTTTGTAAAGAAGTCACAGACTCCCAAAGATGACATTTATTTAAAGAGCAACTTTTGAGTCCAAATTTAGACCCCCATACGCCAACTTTAAATGGCTACCACAGAAAATCCGTAAGAGCTACAGACCTCAAATTTGCAGGTTTTAATATTTTTACAGGTACAACATATGACTAAAATATAAAGCAAATCTGAGGGGGTCAGGTGGGGACCTCCTTGATATCATATGGACTAACCCCTATGGATTGCTATTATTGCTATCAGCAATACTGATACCTTATAAGAACATGAGTTTATCAAAAGGAAACCAGTGATTAACATGGTCTGAAAGCAGTGTCAATATGATGGACAATGGTTGCACCCCCTACAACCTTGACTCCATCCAGTTTTTGAATGCATTAATGCAGAGAGATGATCAGGCTTTAATTGTTGCATCCAAATGGTTAAAGCTCATGAGTTTGTAGTGAAATGAAAGAGTCATGTCTTGTGCATTTTATAATGTAGATAGCTAAGGAAACCTGTTCTAATGATAATAGAAATGTGAAGCATTTGTACTTGTGAATTCATAACATAATTCATATATTGTAGAAGTTAGCTACTGCAGACCTGGTGTACTCACTGACTTGCACAGACTGCAACAAGTGTACCACTACATGTTGTCATGCGTACAATGAGGCATCTCATTATAGGATGCCAGATATGTAACTAATATATCAACAATTTAAATCAAGTAAACTGAGGCAACTCTGATTACTTATGCACCAGATTTACTTCACTTGAACACAATTTGTGGTTATAGTTTGCATAGTAATGTTATCCGACTGTCTGATGTCATTGTAATTTTACTTTTCACTTAAAGGATGTGGAATAAAGATGATTTAAACCATTATAAAAGAAAAGAAATTGATGATCCCAAATGCCCATTTTCTCAGTTTAATAAATATTTTGAGCTCAACATTATGGAAAGATGATTTGCATATCAATTTTTATTCTGCAGTCTTTAATAACAAAATTTTTGGAATAAATAATATTTCTTATCTATTATGTACATTATGTATATGTATTATATAGCTTATTGAATAATTTCTAACAAGCAAAGTATCCCTGAATACAACCAACCACTATGTAAGTGATCAGATCCAAGTATTGTTTTGAACTAATTGCATCAATTAAAAGATAGATAATTTGATTAAAATCAAGATCCTGACAATACATATTATTTATATTGAACCAGATTGAGTGAAAGGGAATTTCCCCTTCAGAACCAATGATTGGATTGAATTGAATTGGACAATCATGGCTTTGTTCTCTAGGGTTTAAAATCTTACTTGTAATTTGCATAATGGGAATCCTCCCACATGTATGCTCCTCTATGCAGATAATACTAGCTGGAATAGACAACTTGTGGTTTGTTTGTATGGCATTTTTATATTTTACAAAATAAAAAGTTCATTACAATAATTTAGTGCTGCCAAACGTGCATGTTTTGGGTTTTGTTAGTTCAACTCTGACCAATTATGTATCTTGTATTCCTCCTGCCACCTCTATAAATAATCTTAACACACCATGTTTTGTTTTACTTCCAGAAAGTGACCTCTTTTTCTGCCATATTGCCATAAAAATTGCATTGCCTTTAGTAAATGCATGCAAAGTGATGTTTGCTGAACGCTAGTTACTCTTATTAATTAATTACCTTCGGATACAGCTGATAACTGGTATATAGTAATAATGAGTATTTGTAGTACGTGAAACATTCATGACAGTATACATATATGCATTATTGCCAAGTTGCCAAATGATACAAATTATTCCTGCCTTAGGTTATTTGTCTTGATGTGATTTAGCTATATTAATCTGAAGTAAAGTAATGTCTGTAGCTGTTTTGCAAAGTATTATCAAAATTACACTTTGATTCACTGTAACAATCTGTCTAAATAGGAGGTCCCATAAAATGCAGGTTCCAACGAATGTAGTGATATTTCAAAATGTGTTTATAACCATCATTTAGTGTTTACATATGGTAAAGCTCCGTCTTTGAGCTATAGTATGCAGGAAATAAGAGTTCATTTTATAAAACCGTTCTAAAGATATGAGCTAGAATGTAAAAATGATTGCAGGACCAATTATGCCATTTTCGTGCTGGCGAGTGCCACATGCGTCCATCCGTGGATCAATCGTCTACTTTTTTTAAAATAGAGAAAAATTTGTCAATTTGTGCCACAAACGGACAAACATAAATCTGCAAAAACTCTCTATTGAGTGACCATTATGTGTGTTCAATCAACCAGTATGGTGCGATTAGAAGTCAACAGAAAATTGAAAAATTTTGCTGCAAATTGTTTTCTACAAATTATAGGTAGCAGACTTAACTTTCACATTATGTAAACACTGAATGATGGTTGAAAACACATTTTAAAATATCACTACATTAATTTTGTTGGAAGCTGTTTTTTATGGCACACCCTGTAGAATACATTTTGTAAACAAATTATTTTCTCCTCTGATAAACAACTCAGTTTGCATAATTAAATCAAGCGTTCCAACGTATTCAATACATTGCTTTGAATTTATTTTAATAAAAAATTGAGTGGTGTAATTTTTTAGTAGTGAGTATAATTCACATAAATGCCATATGTTACACCTGGGCACTTCATTAAATGAAAAGTGAAATTCTGGTTGTCATAGTTTCCAAGTAAGAGTTTCATGTCATACACACATGCATGCATCCTTCCTGCATACCAGCCAGGTGCATCTAATCTATTAAACCTTGTCATATCTTATGTTGATGAGGCAACATTTCACTCAATTTGTTTGTGTCATATAATGTTTATTTTCATTATAGTTGGCTACATGTTAATGTATATAGCTTACATTTATGAAAACAAATTCATTCAACCTGCAGGTCATTCCAAATTCTGAAATTTCGGGTGTTTTTTTGTAATTCTTTCACAAAACGTATTTTAACCAAAACACCACAAAAGATCTATTTCTTATTTTCTGTTTGTTATTTTCTTCATTACAATATACTCTCTTAAAACCAAAGATTGTTGAGAGAAAAATCTAAAATTAGATTGAAAATGCAATGGAATTTAGTTTGAATTTTCAATTTTTAAGACTGATTTCTCAATCTTAATTTGGACTTTTCCCTCACCCCAATCTTTCCATTTGAGAGAGTATACTCTGATCAACAAACACTTCTTGATATATTAATGGATATTGATATAACAATATTTTCACGATGAAATGACAAAAATGTGTCATGTCTGTCATTTTAGTCATCTAATAAAACAATAGGTGGATTCATGTCTAAAAAATTGAAATATAATGATCAAAATAGATCCAAGGACCACTTCAAAATAACTATAATCACAAATTTGCAAAGTCTGAAGAGTTAAATGATATAAAACCCATTAAATTCTCAGATTTACATGAAATTTCATATATTTTAAAGAGTAGCTGCTAAAATTTCAGAGTAGTCACGTTAGTTACTGTGTTGTTATGTTATAGCTTATTATAGGTCAAACTGATTTTGGAGCTAATTACCTTGATGTGATCTCACTGAAGTCAGATTAAGTCATTGAACTTTAAAAGCCAACTGTTGACATTGATGTCAGAATTTGAGATAGTGACATGTCAACATAAAAAAGGTCTTGGTGACAAGTGTAGGTCAAAGTGTGCTCTCTACAGAAGTATAAATTCTAAGATGATGCTTACTCATTAAATATCATTTATAAGCCAATGGAAGATGGTAATTATAAAAAATAAGTTTTAAGAATTCAGAATAAAATCTGAGAAGTTCTAAACCATTGCTTACTACATGAGTACTATGTGAATTAGTCACTTGAAGAGAATGCTTGAAAAACATAAATATGATTAAAGCATGATATCATATCAGTAAAAGATTAATTAAGTCAATAAAGACAATAGTTAAGTAACATATATTCAATCTGTGTATTCTACTAAGGATAGTAATTTTGATTGTGTTATTTGGTCGGTGATGCTATCTACTGAAGATAGTCATTCAGAAAGCATTATGTGGTTAGTGACGCTATCTGCTGAAGACAGTCATTCTGAAAGTTCATCAGGTTAGTGGTGCTATCTACTGAAGACTGTAATTCTGAAAGTTTTATCTGGTCAGTGGTGCTATCTACTGAAGACAGTCATTTTAAAAGCATTATCTGGTCATTTGGTGCTATCTACTGAAGATAGTCATTCTGACAATTTTATCTGGTCAGTAGTGCTATTTACCTAATAAATATTTATTAGGTAATCTTGTTATCTGATTGGTCAATTGTGCCAGTGTCTATGTACAGTATTTTGACTACTGCCCTATGTGCGCGTAAAGTTGCAGATGCGGGAAGTAGCAAAGACTACCGCCTCCTACTACCACATGGTGTCGCTGACCCCACCACATTGCCGTTCTTTTGACTGTAAGACTTGCTACAATTTGATGCTTCTATGGATGCGGCTAATTTACAAAAGATTGGCACCTGCTGGTCAGTTGTTTACTGGTTGACCCGCTGGTGGATCACGATTTTCTACCAAAAAAGTTTTGCATATTATGTGTGTAAAAGAAAATACGAAATAACATAAATTGATTGACCAGATTTCCTGCTGATAAAATCAGGTAAGCTGTTCAGCCAACATCCCGGGAACAGTAGAGTTCACTACTTCCCCTCAAAACATGTTGTATTCATATAGTACTAAAGACAGTCATTCTAAAAGTATTATCTGGTTGGTGGTGCTATCTACTGAAGACAGTCATTCTGAAAGCATTATCTGGTCAGTTGTGTTATCTACTGTAGACAGTCATTCAGAAAGCATTATCTGGTTAGTTGTGCTATCTACTGTAGACAGTCATTCAGAAGGCATCATCTGGTCAGTGGTGCTATCTACTGTAGACAGTCATTCAGAAAGCATTATCTGGTTAATAGTGCTATCTACTGAAGACAGTCATTCTGAAAGCATCATCTGGTCAGTTAATAAGAATAACCTTTAATATGCAAAGGCCTCCATGTGCCTTACAAAATGAAGAAACCAACAACATAATTATTTACAAAAAAATATTAGAATACAAACTCATGTAAATGCATGCATAACAAATTAAAAATAATTTTCTTGACCTATGCGAATAGTCGTCAATTGATGTAAAATTGTAAAAAGGTGATAGAGTAGATCAGCCGAATATAAAATAAAGTGAAGACCTTAATTCTGAAAGAATTATCTGATCATACGTGCTATCTACTGAAGATAGCAATTGTGAAAGAATTTTCTGGTCAATGGTGCTATCTGCTGAAGTTGTAATTATCAGTTTTATTTACCAAAAATCATATAAATCAAAAAATATGTTAGTACAATGGAGGAATGACCAAAAAAGAGCACAAGGCTCGTACAAGGTTTGGCCACCCTTAAAGAAATTTACGAGAGGGCTACTAACTTTTACTACGTGCAGAAACAAGAGACATTAAGTCACAATAAAATACAATGTGCAAAACGAGACAGGACAATACAGGTGAGACAGACAAGTATGTTGGCTATGGCGATAGAATAAAAAGATGGTTTTACGAGACTCAATTCAAGAAAATATTGATTGGAAATTAACATGATCAATAAATAAAACCCATACAATCTAATTACAACTAATTGTGATACAAGATAATCTTTATACATGTTACTAAAACATTTAACAGTTATGAATATTGAGATCAATAACATTCCAACTTAATGGGCCTTGTCTTTTAATTGTGTTATTTGCAAGATCTGTTCTGAAGTTGTGAGGTCTATATCAGCCGAAAATAAAATAAACTGAAGACCTTAATTCTGAAAGAATTATCAGATCATAGGTGCTATCTACTGAAGATAGCAAATATGAAAGAATCATCTTGTCAGTGGTGCTATCTGCTGAAGTTGTAGTTATGAAAGAATTATCTGATCATAGGTGCTATCTACTGAAGATAGCAAATATGAAAGAATCATCTGGTCAATGGTGCTATCTGCTGAAGTTGTAATTATGAAAGTATTATCTGATCATAGGTGCTATCTACTGAAGATAGCAAATATGAAAGAATCATCTGGTCAATGGTGCTATCTGCTGAAGTTGTAATTATGAAAGTATTATCTGATCATAGGTGCTATCTTCTGAAGATAGCAAATATGAAAGAATCATCTGGTCAATGGTGCTATCTGCTGAAGTTGTAATTATGAAAGTATTATCTGGTCATTGGTGCTATCTACTGATGATTCAATACAATACAACCAAGCATTTGTTTCGTGCCTTCCAGGGACTACAGCGCTTTTAAAAAATAAACAAGTTTAATAATTATACAATGGCATTCAACATAAAAAACAAAGCAATTTCCAGAGAAAGCAAATTTTAATTAAACAAACAGGTGAGTTTTTAAATTGCTTTTGAAGATATCCAGTGTTTTGGCGTGCCTGATGTTGATTGGAAGAGAATTCCATAGGCCAGACCAACAGTATAAAATGCTTTATCACTGGTATGAGTCTTGGTTTTGGAAACAGAAAGGATTACTTGGTCTTGTGTTAGTAATTGTGAAAACATTATCTGGTCATTGGTGCTATCTACTGAAGACAGTCATTTTGAAAGTATTATAGTGCAGGGCATAATGTCCCACATTTATTATTATGTCAGTGCTATATACTGAAGATAGTAATTGTAAAAGCATTTTGTGGTCCGTGGTGCTCTCTGCTGAACACAGTAATTCTGAAAGTGTTATTTGGTCAGTAGTGCTATTTACTGAAAACAGTTATTTTGAAAGTATTATCTGATCAGTGCTATCTCTGGTCAGTAGTTTTATCAACTGAAGACAGTCATTCTGAAAGCATCTGGTCATGGACATGGTGCTATCTACTGAAGACTGTAATTTTAAAAGCCTCTGGTCATGGACATGGTGCTATCTACTGAAGATATTAATATGAAAGCATCATGTGGTTAGTGGTGCTATCTATTGAAGATAATCATTCTAAAAGTGTTATCGGGTCAGTGGTACCATCTACTGAAGATTATCATTCAGAAAGCATTATGTAATCATTGGTAGCTACCTACGGGAGGCAGTCATTTAAAAAAAGACATGTGGTCATTTGTGGTATCTACTGAAGATGGCCTTTCTAAAAGTGTTGTATCTTAAAGAATTGCCTTCTCGAACTGAGATCAACTAAAGACAGCAGTTTGAAAATACTTACATCAATACACTCAAAAGCAACAACAATCTAAGGTCAAGCGAGAACAAGCTATCTACTGAAGATAGCATCTTAGTAAACAGTACTCAATTGATCACAGAGCCACCAAAAGTTAGCAGAAGATGAGGTCTGCTTGTTCTCTGTTGGCAAGGGGCAGTCTTCAGTGAACGACTCTTTTCAGAGCCACCAAACCTTTTACATTAGCAGATAGGTGAGGTCTGCTTGTTCTCTGTTGACAAGGGGCAGTCTTCAGGGATCAGTATTTTTCAGAGCCACCAGTAGGCAAGGGGCTGCCTACATGTCTCATTCTTAGGTACTTGTCCTGAATAAGTCAGAGCTACTCCTGATGAAAGCTTGACAGTTGTAAACTTGTCCGACGACGAACCCGCTAAAACTTACCAATTGTTATGAACTCCTGTTATAAAAGCCTATCCTACAATTTGATCACAGAGTATTCAATAGAGGTGCCAGTAATGCTATCTACTGAAGATAGCAATTTAGTAAACAGTACTTCCTTGATCACAGAGTATACCACAGCCACTTTGTCAGGAGTAGCTCTGACTTCTTCAGGACAAAGTACCTAAGTATTCCATAGTGGTGACCGTAATGCTATCTACCGAAGATAGCAATTTATTAAATAGTACTCCATTGAACACAGAGTATTCCATAGTGGTGACAGTAATGCTATCTACCGAAGATAGCAATTTATTAAATAGTACTCCATTGAACACAGAGTATTCCATAGTGGTAACAGAATTGCTATCTACCAAAGATAGCAATTTAGTAAACAATACTCAATTGATAACAGAGTATTCCATAGAGTATTACAGCAGTGCGAAATCACGCTATGGCAGTTGCGCGCATGAACTGTTCAGTCACATCGGATGCGCACATGTGGAAGACCTTGTCAAAAGTACTATTTACTGCTTGGAGGTACTATTTACAGCTCATCCGGGACATTGAAAAGACAGACTGTTTACAGCTTTAGAGGTACTATTTATGGATGGATGGGATTACTGATGGTAGAACTATTTTTGGTCATGTGATCCACTTTTAACCAGTCATTGACCAAGAATATATTAATGAAGTATATAACAACTAAGTAAACAGTACTCCATTGATCAGAGTATTCCATAGTGGTGACAGTAATGCTTGGCAATTTAGTAAACAGTACTCAATTGATCACAAAGTGTTCCATAGTGGTGATAGTAATGCTATCTACTGAAGATAGCAATTTAGTAAACAATACTCGATTGATCACAGATACTCAATTGATCACAGAGTGTTCCATAGTGGTGATAGTAATGCTATCTACTGAAGATAGCAAGTTAGTAAACAGTAATCAATTGATCACAGAGTATTCCATAGAGGTGATAGTAATGCTACCTACTGAAGATAACAAGTTAGTAAACAATACTCAATTGATCACAGAGTGTTCCATAGTGGTGATAGTAATGCTATCTACTGAAGATAACAAGTTAGTAAACAGTACTCAATTGATCACAGAGTGTTCCATAGTGGTGATAGTAATGCTATCTACTGAAGATAACAAGTTAGTAAACAGTACTCAATTGATCACAGAGTGTTCCATAGTGGTGATAGTAATGCTATCTACTGAAGATAACAAGTTAGTAAACAGTACGCAATTGATCACAGAGTGTTCCATAGTGGTGATAGTAATGCTATCTACTGAAGATAGCAATTAAGTAAGCAGTACTCAATTGATCACAGAGTGTTCCATAGTGGTGACAGTAATGCTATCTACCGAAGATAGCAATTTAGTAAACAGTAATGCTATCTACCAAAGATAGCAACTAAGTAAACGGTAAACAGTAATCAATTGATCACAGAGTGTTCCATAGTGGTACATTAGCAGTCTTCAGTCTTCAGTGAGCGGCTCTTTTCAGAGCCACCAAACCTTTTACATTAGCAGATAGGTGAGGTCTGCTTGTTCTCTGTTGACAAGGGGCAGTCTTCAGGGATCAGTATTTTTCAGAGCCACCAACCAGTAGGTAATGGGCTGCCTACATGTCTCATTCTTAGGTACTTGTCCTGAATAAGTCAGAGCTACTCCTGACGAAAGCTTGACAGTTGTAAACTTGTCCGACGACAAACCCGCTAAAACTTACCAATTGTTATGAACTCCTGTTATAAAAGCCTATCCTACAATTTGATCACAGAGTATTCAATAGAGGTGACAGTAATGTTATCTACTGAAGATAGCAATTTAGTAAACAGTACTTCCTTGATCACAGAGTATACCACAGCCACTTTGTCAGGAGTAGCTCTGACTTCTTCAGGACAAAGTACCTTTAAGTATTCTATAGTGGTGACCGTAATGCTGTCTACCGAAGATAGCAATTTAGTAAACAGTACTCCATTGATCACAGAGTATTCCATAGTGGTAACAGAATTGCTATCTACCAAAGATAGCAATTTAGTAAACAATACTCAATTGATCACAGAGTATTCCATAGAGTATTACAGCAGTGCGAAATCACGCTATGGCAGTTCTGCCGCATGAACTGTTCAGTCACATCGGATGCGCACATGTGGAAGACCTTGTCAAAAGCACTATTTACTGCTTGGAGGTACTATTTACAGCTCATCCGGGACATTGAAAAGACTATTTGCAGCTTAGAGGTACTATTTATGGATGGATGGGATTACTGATGGTAGAACAATTTTTGGTCAGGTGATCCACTTTTAACCAGTCATTGACCAAGAATATATTAATGAAGTAGGCCTATATAACAACTAAGTAAACAGTACTCCATTGATCAGAGTATTCCATAGTGGTGACAGTAATGCTATCTTAGCAATTTATTAAACAGTACTCAATTGATCAGAGAGTATTCCATAGTGGTGACAGTAATGCTACCTACTGAAGATAACAAGTTAGTAAACAGTACTCAATTGATCACAGAGTGTTCCATAGTGGTGATAGTAATGCTATCTACTGAAGATAACAAGTTAGTAAACAGTACTCAATTGATCACAGAGTGTTCCATAGTGGTGATAGTAATGCTATCTACTGAAGATAACAAGTTAGTAAACAGTACTCAATTGATCACAGAGTGTTCCATAGTGGTGATAGTAATGCTATCTACTGAAGATAACAAGTTAGTAAACAGTACGCAATTGATCACAGAGTGTTCCATAGTGGTGATAGTAATGCTATCTACTGAAGATAGCAATTAAGTAAGCAGTACTCAATTGATCACAGAGTGTTCCATAGTGGTGACAGTAATGCTATCTACCGAAGATAGCAATTTAGTAAACAGTAATGCTATCTACCAAAGATAGCAACTAAGTAAACGGTAAACAGTAATCAATTGATCACAAAGTGTTCCATAGTGGTACATTAGCAGATAGGTGAGGTCTGCTTGTTCTCTGTTGACAAGGGGCAGTCTTCAGGGATCAGTATTTTTCAGAGCCACCAACCAGTAGGCAAGGGGCTGCCTACATGTCTCATTCTTAGGTACTTGTCCTGAATAAGTCAGAGCTACTCCTGACGAAAGCTTGACAGTTGTAAACTTGTTCGACGACAAACCCGCTAAAACTTACCAATTGTTATGAACTCCTGTTATAAAAGCCCATCCTACAATTTGATCACAGAGTATTCAATAGAGGTGACAGTAATGTTATCTACTGAAGATAGCAATTTAGTAAACAGTACTTCCTTGATCACAGAGTATACCACAGCCACTTTATCAGGAGTAGCTGTGACTTCTTCAGGACAAAGTACCTAAGTATTCCATAGTGGTGACCGTAATGCTATCTACCAAAGATAGCAATTTAGTAAACAGTACTCAATTGATCACAGAGTATTCCATAGTGGTGACAGTAATGCTATCTACCGAAGATAGCAATTTATTAAACAGTACTCAATTGATCACGGAGTATTCCATAGTGGTAACAGAATTGCTATCTACAGAAGATAACATAGTAAACAGTACTCAATTGATCACAAATTATTCCATAGTGATGATAGTAATGCTATCTACCAAAGATAGCAACTTCAGTACTCTGTTGATCGCAGAGTATTCCATAGTGGTAGTAATGCTATCTACCGAAGATAGCAAGTTAGTAAACAGTACTCAATTGGTCACAGAGTATTCCATAGTGGTGATAGCAATATTTAGTAAACAGTACTCAATTTATCACAGCTTGTTCCATAGTGGTAACAGTATCTGTTATCTCCTGAAGATAGCAACTAAGTAAACAGTACTCCTGATCACAGAGTATTCCATAGTGGTAACAGAATTGCTATCTACAGAAGATAGCAATTAAGTAAACATTACTCAATTGATCACAAATTGTTCCATAGTGATGATAGTAATGCTATCTACCGAAGATAGCAACTTCAGTACTCTGTTGATCAGAGTATTCCATAGTGGTGACAGTAAGTAATGCTATCTACTGAAGATAGCAAGTTAGTAAACAGTACTCAATTCTGTTCTGTTTGGGTTTTGCCTTTGATTTGAAAGACATTCATTTTCAAAGAAAAACATTTGGTAAATGTGAAATCTTTAATTTGCTTAAATTATAATATACTAGATTTCGCGGTTCTCGGGTTGGGTGGTTCTTGTGACTATCTCTAATCACCCAACACCCGTTACCCATATAGGCCTACTTGCCCTGACCTTTTAAACTACTATGATATACGTCTCTCAATGATCAAGACCCAATTTGACACAATAATCAACTTAGTAGTTTTGTAGCTGTGATGCTTACTTGGCTGTAATCTGGAAACCCATCGTTCGCCTCTTCTCCTGCTACCACATATGACGCCCCCCCCCCCAAATACCCCGAAATTAGTATCTAGGCCTATTGATCCGATGAGATGCACCTGCACGATTAACCACACTGTAATGCTTTCCGATGCTTGCACTGCGCCCATCGGTACTCCGCGCACTACGCGATAGCGCACCGCGCGCACGTGATACGCACCGTGAGCCACGCGTTAGCGAGCCACACGCACGCGATAGCGCGCGGACAGAGGGACGGAACGCGATAGCGCGCGGACAGAGGGACGGACGGACACGCCATAATTAGTATTATGATGGACACAATGGTCTTGAAATTGGACTATTGGAACTCTCTCACTCAACTGCATGTTGTCCAATGAACCAGTAGTTTGCACTACTTACCCAAAATAAACCATGTTGTGCTTGTTTTATTAAACTTATTTACATATTTCTTTAGTCCTACATCTAACACACTGCAACAGGTGCCTATTATTAGGTATAGCCTAGGCTAATAGCCTAAGCTATAATTTGCTCAATCAGTAAACCAAGCCCTAGGCTATGTATCGTAATAGGCCTTAGGTACAACCAAAATGTTTATGTGTTTCCGGTAGCATTTGTGGTAGTTTAAAGTTGGCAGGTAGGGTTTTTTTATATATAAATATGTATGAGGTGTACCAAAGGCAATACTTTGAACAAAGTCATGTGATATCATGTCAACATTTTGCTGTCTACTGAAGAAAGTCATTTTGAAAATAGAATATTGATAATAACAAAAAGCACATGCAATATTTTGATTGATGATGCTGATTTTGTTATATGTCAAGGGACCTGGATGAATACAAGCTTTTAGGTGTTTGTTTATATATTTGTTTATATTGTCTGTTTATTTTAACTGTGTTGGTTTATTTTGTCTTTGTAAATTTCTGATACAACTAGGGCATGCAATCTTGTATGTCAAAATTGTAACTTACCTGAGCCATGTAAATGTAAAAACCAACAAAATGATCATCATATTCTGTCTTTGTTTCTATTTGTTGAATCTATCCATCTATTACTCATGTTGAGTTTGTCCATCTTATTCTCTTATTGCAGGTTTATCAGGAGATGGAGATGATGAAGGAGACAGGAAGAGATTTTATGAGGCCATTGATCAGCTGGCTCTTGCATTTAGTAGCAGGTAAACACAATTAAAACAATTGTTAAGATTCAATAGTCATTGTCCATGACTTTTTGGAATTATGATAATATTGTAGGAAATTAAAGGTTTCAATTCAAATGTGTTCAAGTAACTAATATTTAACCAGATTGCAGATGGAATCTGGCAAAAGCAAATTGGCCTAACTAAGTAATCATATCATCATACTGGTGTATATTGACAGGTATGGATATGATATTTATAAAGACCGCATTTATACATCCATTTGGAAACCAATGCATGCTACCATTATGGCTCACTGGCAATATGTCAGGAGAGTTGTCCTCTAGTATAGTGGGTGATCCCTTGTGGTTTTAAATGAGTAACTTGCCCTTCCCCCAAATTTGGTATATTTTTCTAAACAAAAATCATTATCAAATGCTTTGCTCTCAGTAGAATTTTTTTTGCTTTCAGTAATTTTTTTTATAACATAAGTTACCAAGGTAAATCAACATTCAGTAACTTGGCACGATCCATGCACAGCGAGATACATTGTTTTCCTATTCATTTGTGTGGAGTGGATTCTTATCTGGGTACTTTTGCTAGACAAATTGTGTGTAATGGCTGTGCCCCTGTCCCCCAAGTAGTATTTATAAATACCATAATGCATAACTGATTGAGGGATATAAAGACACAGAAATACAATTAAATAAAGGAATGAGGCTCACTTTCAACAAAGAAATGTGTGATTTTTGGCTCACAAATTATAATGTTTTCAAATAACCACAACTGTGATGTTTGAACACAATTGATTTTGGGCTGCAGACTGTCCAGTAAAGATGCACACTTCTGCTCTGTAACACATAGCTAACATATTTCTTCAGTTAATATATTTCTTCAGACCAGATAAACTCTACATGATTTAGAGATCCACACACACATACCATATAGCGTGTGATGCCACAGTTAAGATCTGTGCGTACTAGATAGATAGAAGTAGAATCTAATGTTATCACATGGACATGCATGCTCAGTTGGTGTATGTAAATTACGCAGGTGTGCTTGATGCTCATACCTCATGCATATATGGGTAGTACCATTGCACCAATAACTGTTCCTGTTGCAGTGTGCAGCAAACAATCACCACAGACTTAATATTTTGTGTGGGTATGCACCCTGTAATTATCCATTACACAATAATGAGTCTTAATATACATAAATTGTACTTGATTTTCAGGATCTTGACAGTGCAGATTTGTTTTGTTTAAACCTTCCTTGAAGCCTGTCATATATTGTCTAATCATGTTCAGAGTTTCAAACTAAAAAGTGTTTGTTTAAAAACTGTATATTAATTATCCATCACTTTTTGGTAAATCTCATCTTCCACAAAAGAGCAAACATTGGCATACAAGTGATTGATTTAACATTCTAAGTATGATAGACTTCTTTCTTTTCTCCCATTTTCTAACACAGTGTGACCGAATATCTAATGGGTGACGTGGAGCAGGGAAGCGCTAGCCTTCCTGGGTTCCCCACATCAAAGGTAAGTTATGATGGATAGTGACACAGGGTAAATAGCACTGTATGTGCAATGGATGTGGATTCTGCTAGATTGGTTTAAGTTTATGTAAACCAGTGATTTTCTTGATGTGTTCACAAGGGGTGGTGAGAAAATGTTAAAATCTTACAAAGCCTGAAGGATGTGTTTGCTTCACAGGGAGTAATAGGTCAGTTTGGGGATTATTTTTGCTAGAACTTCAAGCCAACATATTATACCTAACTGATACTTTGTTGCATCATTATTCTATCAATTTATTAAATGTGTACATCCATATCAAATGGATGCACTTGTCGGCTACTAAATGTGTCTCATTTCACATAATAACTGGGAATAAATACCAGACTCATTTCAAGTGGAGGTCACATCAAATCATCCCCAAGTCACATTGCTTATTAATACAGAGAACATTCCATAACCATGTCACTTGGGGATGATTTGATGTGACCTCCACTTGAGATGAGTCTGGTATTTATTCCTAGCTATTATGTGAAATGAGGCACATGTAGCAGCCGACAAGTGCATCGTTTTGATATGGATGTACACAAATATCCCACAAATTAAGCCATTTATGATTTTGTTACATCATCTTTCTGACAAAGGTAAAATCTGTTTGGCCCTCTTTCTGACAAAGTTAAGACTAAGCATGGACATCAGTGGTCTTCTCCATATCACAATAGTGCAGGGGAAGTAGCATGATATTATTATATTTCCTGCGCAGCTTCTATTCTGTTCATGTTCAAATCCGCAAATTCGCCCAAATTTCCTGAATATTGAGAATAACTTAACTACATACAGTGGCACATAATTGAAAGTATATCTTACATAAATTATCTCAGATTTCAGAAGCAAAATACTAGGATGTACCCTACAAAACAGTGACTTTATTGCTTCCGATCGTTACCAAAAGTTTGGATTGGTGACCCTGGCACAAACCACTTCCATGGTTGCGGTTCTAGGACAGAATATAAAAGTTGCTATATCGTAGGCATATCAAAAATATCTGGATGTAAAAATAATATTGCAATATAATCATAGGGGGTGATATCGCCCATGATCTTGTAAGATGATGGCAAACAACTTTTTCACCTTGCATTATTAGTTAACAAGGTACGCATGCATGGCATAAGAGGTGCATGTGTCACAGTGTACAAGGGTCGTGCATTATAGTTTATTCAGCTTATAATTGGTGAAATTTATTTGCTTTTTGTTACTACGCATATCAATAAAATTCCAACTTATTATTTGTGTAAATTCACATAAGTGCAAGTCAATCACACATTATGCAACATGCAACTAGCGTAAGTACTGTACCCAACTGCGTGTACACCATTTTGTATCAATGCACAATGTTATGACTCAGTCTCATTTTTTTGCCAATTATAAGCTGAACGAACTATAGGCATAACAAGTTGGTGCACAAGTGTTTGGTAGATGTCATCAGTGTAGAATAGATGTGTAGTATGTCTACATATTACAAGTAGATGCCCATTAGTACACATGAGGTACATGACATGCCATGTACCAGTGCTTAGAGTAGCATCTTAGTGTGACATGCATGTTTACGTGTACATTGCATGTCATAAGTTGGTGCAACAATGGGGGGCACTCAACTTTGAAAGTGACAGGGATGTGCAGACAGCAGTTGGGAACTAGGGGGTCTTTCAGGGAGAGCCGTTCCGTGAGACTGGGGAAAATCTTACCAAAAAAGGGGGCCATTCAGTGAGACTAGGATAAGTTTTGGGGCAAAATATATAAGTTGATAAAGAATTTTGAAAAATTTGAAGAAAAATAATGAAAAAATGTGCGGTCCGAGGAGCAGAACACCGACTATCAATGGCAGTGGCAAAGAGACCAAAAACAAGCAACCAGTTGCTAAAAAAAGCCAACAGATGGGCCTTCCATCCATCCATCCATCCAGATCCCCAGATCTGGAACTGGCCCACATAGCACATGGGACAGCATGTCAGCTTGCAGATAAAGTCAGCACTGCAGCTGACCTAGTGCACAAGAGGTGTGTGTTAGATGTCACGTGCTAGTGCAGGACATTAGGTGGAGGCGTCGTATTTAGCGTTAGCTTTGGACATTTTATTTCTTTATTTTCCACCCGACTTACCCGGGTGAAAAATAAAGAAAATAATCTAATAAGAAAATATTTAAAGCTAACGCTAAATACGGCACCTCCGCCTAATGGAAGAGGTGTGTGTTAGATATCACATGCTAATGTGCGTGCTAGATGTCACATGCTAGTGCATGGTATGTGTTAGATGTCACATGTTATACTTCGGTTCAAGTGGCTCTTGTGTGCATGTGTGCACGTTCTGCGAGATACTCATGCATTTCAATACTTTGACCACCTAAATACGGACTAATGTCACAAAACATGAGGTGCAAAAAGTATAGTGCACAAGAGGTGTTTGTTAGGGGTCACATGCTAGTGCACAAGAGGTGTGTTTGGTATCCCATGATAATCCACAGGAGGTGTATTTTTCGGTGTTGCACGCTAGTGCTATATTTCATAATTGCATCACATCTTGATCCCAAGAGATCCCTGAATTTGTCCATCCAAAGTGTTAAAGGGATCAACAGAGGGAAGAATCTCTAAAATTATTACGCTTTTCTATGATTTTTATGCCTCCACCGGAGGTATTATGTTTCCTGGTTGCCTGTCATTCCATCTGTCTTTACAAGCTTGCAAGTTCAATTTCTCGGAACTGGTAAGGCGTAAGGTGATGTGATTTGGTGAAGGGGTGGCAATTAGCAGTCTCCAAATTCTATTAGGTTTTGTTGCAAAATATGCTAATTTGGTAGCTAGTTTGCATGAATTTGCATAAATTTCCCTGAGTGCAATATCTTGGAACTGGTAAGGTGTAAAGTGTTGTGACTTGGTGGCAATTGGCAGTCTTCAAATTCTGCGAGGTTTTTGTCTCAAAATGTGCTAATTTGGCAAGCTCATTTGCATAAATGTTTAATTTTTTTGTGGAATTGGGATTTTTTAATTCTCCCCCCGCCCCAGCTCCATGTGAAAGGTGTCAAGGTGGAGGTATTGTGGCCGATACTTTACGTCGAGAACCATGCAATCCAAGAACCGCAGATTTGTAGTTTATGTTGGCAATAGAAGGGACTTGGTACTAGCATGTTGGGTGACATTTCTCTTAGTCAACTTTGCTTGTAATAACCTGTGTAAGCATTTCTCTCATGTCCTTCTGTTTTGTTGTCAAAATGTTATTTGCAATAAATTACACTGTGGTTGGTTTAACAGAAAATAATCAACGCTAAAAGGTCAATGGAATCCTGTTTATTGAATCTTAATTACTAGGAGTTGTATGGATGGAGGGAGGGAGGCTGGCAGTGAGTGCATGGTGATATATGTTCAATCGTGTGGATATACAGCCTAGCAATGTTTACGCTTCTCTGAATAGTAATAATTCCTCATAGCGTTTAGATGATTGAAAATGGTTTGTGTTTATATACAAATTATGTTCGCATTTATGTGCAGCCTATAAATGTATTATTAGAATAATTCCATAATCTGCAATAAGATTTTCCTGATAGAAAGATTGAATTCTTATGCTTTTTTTTAGTTCTTGACTGTTTCAGATTTACATATTTTGGGCACACTCCCTATATCTAATCCAAGAATTGTACGGTTTTAATATGTATGCTTAGTATTATGATATAGAAATCGACTAAATGTCATTTAGCGATGAAAAAGTTATGTATTCTATTTTTTCAAACTGCTGAAGAGCAAGCTATATTGAAATAACAAAGAAAAATTACAAGAAATATCTTCCTAGTCTTAATTCTGTTTATATGCATGCCTGTCTCCATTTCTGTTTTATTTATTATGCCTTTGCAGACCTGGCCATGACCTGAACTCTGCATACTTTATATGTTTTGCACAAAATATATTTTGGGTTCTTACTGCATAGCAAATTACATGCATGAAAAAAGACTTGTACATAATGAAGAATTCTCATGCAAAACATGATACATCCATTTTCTCAATGTGAGAGTATAGACAACTCATCAAATGTAAAGAACATAATAAGAAATTATGAGCTGGTTTTGATCATAGTTTCAAAAATATACATTGAATTTTTTATAAGTAGGGTGTCAATTAAAAGCTAACATTATAGGGGAGATGTTGGTTTCTGTACACAAAAGTTTCAGAATGAGAACAGTATGGTGTATAACTGTATATGACCTTTTGCATCTGAACTTTTCATATATTATCCTTATGCCTCCACCGTGATATGAGGCATACTGTTTTTGCAACATTACCTCCATATGTATTGTATTTCTGGAGACTGTATCTCTTGAATGGATAGGCAGATTGACTTCATATTTTCAGGAAAGGTAGGCTCCTTTTTGGGGTCTAATTTGCTTATTCATTATTATGATAATGAGCTAATTTGCATATTTTGCAAGGAAATTAGCCATCTGTCCATCCAGATGCTGTATCTCTTGAATGGATAGGCGGATTGACTTCACATTTTCAGGAAAGGTAGGCTCCTTTTTGGGGTCTAATTTGCTTATTCATTATTATGATAATGAGCTAATTTGCATATTTTGCAAGGAAATTAGCCCTCCGTCCATCCAGATGCTATATCTCTTGAATGGATAGGCGGATTGACTTCAGATATTCTAGGATAGGTAGGCCACAGTTAGAATCTCCTGCTGCTTTTTGTGGTCTAATTTGCTTGTTCATTGTTATGATAATGAACTAATTTGCATTTTTTTTTTTTAATTCAATTTAAAAACAATCTTTTTGTTCCAACTTTTTTGGGGGTCTAATTTGCATATTCGTTATTATGATGAGCTAATTTACATATTGTTTATTTAAAAAATTCAAATATTTTAAAAATGTCCTTTTTAAATGTTTTTTCTTTTTCAAAAATTGTATTTTAACCAATGTTATACAACAACATATATCAACATGGAGGCACTT
The DNA here is from genome assembly GCF_039555335.1 of Amphiura filiformis. NCBI lineage: Eukaryota > Metazoa > Echinodermata > Ophiuroidea > Amphilepidida > Amphiuridae > Amphiura > Amphiura filiformis. The sequence continues at coordinate 74,810,369 of NC_092630.1, forward strand.
GCGGTCGAATCAGGTTGATACTTTGCGTTGAAAACCACATAAGTTAAGAACCGCAAAATTTCCACTGATATAGATAATTTTATGTATAATAATATATACTCTAAGAGACTGCATATAATACACAAGTCACCCTAAGAAATACTTGAAAATAGTCAATAAATTTATGCCATGCTTATTTCCTTGTTTTTTGTTGAAAATCTAAACAGTGCTGAACAGAATGTGACAAAAACATTACATTTTTTCTGTGATGAAAAAGAAGAGAATTGTTTGATGCAATTGAAATGGACAGGAAATTTTTCCTAGCTAGTAGATAAATTTTGGTTGATGTAATTTCGTGTCAGGACGCACCTAGAGCTTGTGTGAGTGTGTATGTGAACGAGTGAGTGCAGCTAGGAGAAACAGCAGTAGCCTGTTTAGCATCATTTATGCCTGCCTGCCTGCCACAGTGAGTCGCTTCCACTGCATTATAGTCATTACATTGTATTTAGGGGATTTTCTTTTCTTTCGTTTCTATTAGCCAGCTTGAGGAACACATTTTTTGTGCCCCAAATTTAGCAGCAATGTATTAGTGTTCTTCCTTCATAATGTAATGTTATGATGATATAGATTTTTGCTAGCTTGTTTGCCAGTGCTAGTGATGTGGTGCTTGCTAGTGCATGATTATGATTTAATATTGCAGGAGCAAGGAATATAATAAATAAGGTCAAATTGAAAAGAAGCATCCTCATCAACATCACTATACCAGGCAATGGCTTAGTTGTCACAAATCACCACAGCTTATTTGCTCTTATATTTGGATGAATGTGTGATTCTGGTCACTTTTGATGTGTTTATAATAAAATCTTGAAAGAAAAGGAAAATATATTTGAAATTAAGGTTATCATTAAATTAATGTGACGGCACAAAGAGGACAAATTTCCCAGTTGATATTGCAAAAAAGGCAGCCGCATTTTGATTTAATCAAAACACTTAGCCAGTATGTGACATGTTTTGCCATAGTGAGAGTGTTTTGGTGTGTGTTTGTGTCTTATTTATTGATTGATTTATTTTTTTTCTGTAAAAGATGGACCAGGTATAGTTATACAGAAGTCAGGGTGTATAAATAAGATTTTTTGCTGTTTGTGCTCCTTTTCTTCAATGTTTGTCCATTGAAACCTCTGAATCAAGTATGAACAAGACAAATATCTAAGCTGGCCCTAATTGGAGCTGTTCTGATTAAACCAAATATCAAGGCTGTTGTGTCTCAAATTGGGTTGTTGTTTATTTGTTTGTTTTGGTGTATACATGTGTTTCAGTTGCATAGCCAGGATTTTAGTGTGAGGGGGGCAAAGCCAAATTTCCGTCCCCATTTGTCAATTTTTAGTCATTTTTAAGTACATTTTACCATCCCCACTTTCTCCTTGAAAAATGTATGGGGGAGGGCAGGTCCCCGTGCCTCCCCCTCCCCCATCCATCCCACCCCTTTCCCCATCTATTTTTAAGCACAATGTGGGATTTAGTGAATAAATTGTGTCAGCATTCCTAAAATTGCCTACTAATTAGCGCTAACCCTACCAGGGGCTATAAAAGGCCGCAGCGCAAGGCTACTGCAAGTGCATGTATCGCATGTGATGCAATTGCATTATCATCTGAACACATATAGGCACAAAAGTGTTGGCTGACTAAGGTGCATATGGTCGCATGTCATAAGTTGGGTATGCAAAAAGGGTGGAGGGATTACACTTTTCTGAAAATTGCGATACAAATTTGATTGGCTTTCCGTAACCCCATATCCTACAGCAGTGGTTGATACCTCATTTTAAGCCTAATTTTATACTCTTTCAGTCTACTGAAGCATATAATTATATATTATTCAGTAAAAAAATTACATCAGTTGAAATGAAAAATGCCAGGGGTGGAGGAGCAGGCGGATGTGGAGCAGGCGGATGCGGGAGTGTGTAATAGGGCCTATGTGAAAATTCACATGTCAGCATGTCAAAACTACTGGTTACTTTTTCAAATCTAGTGAGGGTATGATGTATTGAAAGCTTTGAATGTTGAATTTGTACACCTAAAACAATTACTAACTATTTAAGGTGGTACTACACCCTGTGATCAATTATTTGACTAATTTTGCATTTTTCTCAAATAAGTAACTACACACTGGTAAAAAAAGTTATATGTATATTATAGGGGCACGGAATCCAATTACTTCACTGAAATTTCAGTGATTCAAGACAAGGGGTTCATTATTATGTTAAGAAATGAGGTACATTCTAGCGGTACCTCTTTTCTTATCATAAATAACGTACCGCTTGTCTTGAGTCACTGACATTCCAGTGTACATGTAGTAACTGGATTCCTTACCCCTATAATATACATAAACTTTTGTTACCAGTGTGATATTATTTTTGAAAAAAATGCAAAAATACTCACAAATTTATCAAGGGGTGTAGTACCACCTATAAAGGGTTATATGTTCCTTTTTTTCATTTTAATGAAACCCTAGTTGAATTTCAGTATTTTTAGCAATATGCTAATGTACATTTCTCTTCTTGATATTCATTTCCTCAACAATAGAATAACCATCTCCCTAATTACTCGTAAAAAGGTCATTGACCTCCACAATGTAATTAACATATGTACAATTATTTTAAATAGTTCATTTCAAGCATTAATGTATTGAGAACATATCCTCCAAATCTGATGACATTCTTGCATATAATAAAAATTTTACAGTCATTTTTGTAATTGAGGTCCGATTTGAGAAAAATGCATTTGAAAATTGAGATTTACATAGACGCCTGTGTATTAATTAATTAGTAATTAAGCATTATCTCAAAAATTAAGCATGTGCTAAGGTTAAAAGTGGTGTTAATTGTTAGAGGTTGTCAATATATACAACATATCAAAAAATTCATTTTTTGTCATTTTTGACCATGTAATGGAAATTGTACCCAACTTATGACATGCGACCATATACTCCTGGCTTGCAATCCCTGGTCTTCAGCACCGTACCTGACAGATCCATGGTTCAAAATTGTATTGAGGAAAACAACTTTCCTCTTCACCTATTTTCTTCCTTCCTTCCTTCCTTCCCCTTTGCCAAAAAGCTTCCAGTAAGTTAAGGATAACAAAGCTCTTCTTTTCCTTCATTGAGGCCTACACTAACCCTAACCTACAATAGGCTACAGCACAAAGGGACTTCAAATCATTCCGAATACATATAGGCACAAAAGGGTTGGCTGACAAAGGTTCATACTTCTTAGCATGTCTACAGCCTGATACATTGTAAACAAATCATGAGAGTAGTGTTCTGATTGGCTAATTAAATCACGTCATGAAATATTGTCACCTCATTCACTGAACAAGATGCGTACCATCGCGCGACCAAGGCATGAACTGGTTCTTCTTTTGCGATAATCAAAGCGAGCATGTTGGCCAGTCATTGCCAAGGATCTTGCCAAGAAATATAGGCATCATTAGGAAGCAAAACTGCCTAGCATTATATATTTTTGAAAAATCAAAATGCAAGAATCTAAAGTTTCAAGTTAATAAATTCACTGAAATACAGGTATTATGAATTTGGTTTTATTGAAGTATCTATCAAGGTCATTTTGCTTTCAACCAAGCATTTCATTTGCATCTTCTGCAGTCACACTATATTATTATGTCCAAATAATCTTCAAGTTCCCATGTGTAGTACAATTATTGGATTACATGAGGGTTTTTACAAGAGCTTAGGATGTGGAAAATTAATTATAGTTGCATCTAGATTATGTCTGTTCAATGGTGACTCTTGCAATCCTTCTGAAGCTTTTATGATAACAAATTGTCCTTCATACTGAGCATGTGTAAATATATGAGGAGAAAGAGGCAGAGAGGAGCAAACAGACAGAAAAACAGACAGAAAGAATAAGAGAAATAAAACATGTAAAAAGAGGAGTTAGAAAAAGAGAGAACAGAGTGAGAAAGAGAGAGAGAGGGGGAGAGAGAAAAAGAGATGGCTGTACATGAAGGTAGGAGTATTAGCATAAATTGTGTTGTGATCAATTTTGTATTTATGTGATAGTACGTACGCAACATCCATTTTGAAAACACAAGATGTGCCATGCCTGTGAGGACAGATATGTCGTCAGTCTTGTGCACTGCTATCATTATTTCACTTTCAAAATCACAATATCTTACTAAACCTGTTCGAGAAATTCACATGTAATTGATGTGCATATGTGTGGGGGTGGGGTGTCTATGTGTGTGTGTGTATCATATTGTGGTAATGTAAGTTACCGCTGTTGTGCAAAGATTGCAAGCCGTGCAGTGTAAAACAGGATGCTGTCGGTCCATATTTTCAAATGTAGACATCATGTTAATCTGTGCGTATACAACGTCAGTATACAAGTGAATGATGATTATTGAATTGGAAAATGCCATACGGCATATTGATGTTGGTTGGCTCTATCTAGTTGGAGTGATATCACTTGAATATTATATTCAAATTTATGATGATGACTGCGGGATTGAGTGATAATTTTGATTTGATGTTGCTCGCTATAGGAGGACATTACAGATCAAGAGTCTAATGTTATATTGAATCAGCTGTGACTTTCATTTGATGACAGGGATAGAAAAGTACAAATCATTTGGAGAATTTAAAATGATGATAATGAAATGTTAGTTAAGGTACGTTCAAAATATAAAATAATTCTAAGTGATAAAATGATATGCTAAGTGATCATGATATAGAGGATGTGACAAATTTTTAGGATTTCATTCCTTTGCATTTGAAAGGGCCAGTGGTTATTTGAAAACACATTTGAAATAGTCTACCATACAGGTTTTATAAATGTGAGGAAATGTATTAAAATAATAGACAACTTTTTATCATTTTTACATTCTTTAGCTGCTTCAAAACTGTGGATTAGTGCATGTTGGTTTTCTTGTTTGTATGTGTGCTTTTGTAAACACTAGCTAATGAGGACGTACCATTAAAAATCTCTGTGTAACTGCGGACATACAGGAACTGTGGATGTTAGAGGACAGTGTTTCTTGATCAAAAACAGAACTTAAAAGCATTATAAGTATAACATGTCCATAGTTGTAGGTGCAGGATCACTCCACACTTCACACAAGTTTAACATGTGTGAAGGCAAAAAACACCTCAAATGTGTGTGTTGGGGGTGCTGGTGTATGTGTATTTGCGTAAAGAATGGAGGGGTGTCTACATTAGTGTTGTGTATTTAAGTGTGTTAGGTGTGTGCATGTTTGCCTGCAACAGAAGACACACAAGACTTTTCACATTCAAACCATGGACCTAGCTGCAAACAAGCACTGTCCTTAGTTTACGGAGGTCTGCAGTAGGTCCCAATTGCATGCCAAATGCATTTGAGAGTAAATGTCCGTTATTGTGCATTAGAAATAGTGACCATTTGGGTCCTTGAACAAGACAAATATTTAAGCATCGATTTGGACGTCCTTGGTTGTCCGGCAATATACAATGTCCGCGGTTGGTATGTAGGGGTGTATATTTCTGTCTGCAATCCGAAGTAGTCTCTCACAAATGATGACACCTACCTGATTTTTCATAATGTACGCAGTAACGTCATGTTATCCAATGAAGTCAACTTTGTGGCAGTGAGCTGATGATAATTGATGATATTATTTTGTGTGTTCTATTGCAGTCCTATGAGAGTCTATCATCCCTTACCAGCAACTCTGAGAGTAGTACCTACAGAGATACCCCAGCCGACACAAGAGAAACAGGTAGGTTACATTAAAGGGGTATTATGTGATTTAGCATCCTCTTTTTAGGGTATGGTATCCACAAAAATAGCATATTTCCTAAATACCAGTTGATTTAGACCATAGACTAATACAGACTATTTTCCAACAGTCAAAGTTTCTGTGTATTGTATGCTGTGAATTCTCGCATATTCATGAGGACTGATCGTTTGATCATGCGTGCATCACACCAGCGTGGAGCAATGTGTGTCTTCGCATTTACACATGAAAATATGCAGTATGTGTATAGGAGTTTCTTCTGTCGCACATCATGGAACAATCGGCCCTCATTATTGGGTGATGCTGAGACTTTGACTGTTTGGAGTTTGTCTCTTTAGTCCATGATTTAGACATTGAATTTGCAAGTCATGCCCAATTATGTATGACAGCGCCCCATATGCCACTTTGTTGTAATTTTGGGCTGTCGACAGCTGGAAAACACAAATTGGACCTAGTTTTCTGATGGTATAAAAGCTTAAGTTTTTTGGAGTAAGTTGGGTGGATGAGGCTGTGGATCAGGAAGTGCCCCTTCAAAAAGCAACCAAATGCGGTTTGAAACCATTCAAAACTTGTTGACTTTAATCATGTTTTAACATATCCTGGAATCCATTCCATTAACTAGGTGAAAGCCTGGTGTAACCTGACATTTCATGTTCAATTACACTTGAATAAAAATAAATATTACTATTATTATAACTATAGAGCAGACCATGAACATTCATGAAGACAGATTAAGCCCAGAACGTCAGATTTATGAGACATGTACTTTAGTGTAATGACTTGACCATAGGATTATTAGATATGTCTTTTGATACTTTCATTTAATATGTTATTGTATCTGTGCTCTTTATTTTTGCCTATTTGAATTTCAATACTTTGGTCAGATTCAATCACATCATGTCACCATACATGGTAACACAGCATTTTGGTTTCCTTGTCAGGTTTGTCCATTATGAGCTTTGATGTATCAGCAATTAACATAATGCTTCCTCTTGAAAAGGTATACTGCAGGAGGGCAGGCTATAATAAAATAAAAGAACAAGATTAAACAAATTTCAACTGTTACATATTGATTGCAGGGAAATTTAAAAAAAAAAAATTCGAAGTTTAGGTATGATTTTAACTCAATATGTGTACAAATATTTGTCCAGAATGTGCCCTTTCAAGTTGTTTTTAAATTTTACAAAGTGTCTCCCCACTGGATAGTATGTGTAGTAAGCTGCCATTTCAAAAGGCATTTGTTTGGTGTTCCTGTATCACACATGAGAGGCAATGTATGCCAGTAGCAGCTGATAGTCCCTTGGGCAATTATTTAGCATGCTATTACACCTTGGAGAAACCGGATGAGGTTTGTGGAAATTGACCCGGCCAGCCGGGACATTATAAGCACTACCTCTAATGGCAGGTACCACTGACATAACTGGATTGCAACACGTCACTCACAAAATTAAATCATATCAAATTCTTTCTTTTCGGGAAAAATTGTCAGTTGGGGTTTAGAATGACTCGGCTGGCTATTGAGAAATGATCGCATAATGCGTTGCATTTGTGTGAATCAAGAAATGGTGTGACGTTTATTGGTGGTTAATGGAGCCAACTTCTGTGAATGATAATAATGATAAAATGTTAATAAATATTATTTTGGTAATGCGATTGTTTTTTTAAATTAATCTAATCGAGAAATTTTTACAGCATGTTCAGTAGGGCTGTCTAAAGCTGAAGCTTAACATAGCAAATTCAATTTGTATGCTTGGTTAAGTTTATAAATGAATCTAAAATAAATATATGACAAAGCAGATCTAGTCTTAAATTAATTAAGTTTTGGTTTGGATTTTAATATTTCTTTTGTTTTGGTTTTCTTCAATTCAATACAAAACAAACAATGAGTAAATGTAATACAATTATGATATATCTGGTGATGTAAAGATATTATGTTTTATTGGCATAAAATCTAGAAAATCCAATCCTAAAATATACAGGACACAGTGTTTTGATTGAACCAATAGGTTTGTATCACAGAAGGGTATCTAGCCTGTCTGGCTGCAGAGGAATAATGAATGCCTACCCATAATGCAGTGCAACCAATTTCAACAAAAGTTTGGAAATATGATCTCAACACTGAAAAATATGACACAATCTGCTCCATGGAGGCCGAAGGAGGCATTTTTGACAATTGAATTACTATAATAACCTTTTAAAAACATTCAGCTATCACACTGAAAACACTAAAGGATGGTCCCTAAGTTCCTAAGTTTTGTGATGTGTATTTTCTTATGTATTTTCTTGTTTTTTTACTCCATGATTTTTGCCATAATCTCAATTTCAAATTCGCTGCCTTTGGGCCCTCATGGACCAGATTGTGTCACAAATATGCTTAAATAGTTATGAGGTGTAATAAAAATGAATGCTAAGAAAAATAATAGACAGTTGAGAAGGATTTTCTACTGATGCCAGTCCTGTATTTTTCAGAACAAAATTCAAAATAACCATTGAGCACAGACATAAACTGCTTAATACAAGTAGCGGTTTTAGGCCAATGAAAGTCGATTTTGAGTTTCCCGTCACCCGCCCTAACTTCATTTTCTGACCCTCACTTCAATTCATTATTGTGATTTTCCATAACATACTGATAAAAACTGATTATATTTGCAAAAAAAATGATGAATATCCATTTATTTTTTGTGGAAAAATCAAAATCAAAACATACATTTTGCTGTCAACCTTGCAGACTGTTTTTAATATATTTTTGAATCTCATTTGGGAGCTTTTGGGCCAACCATCCATCTTCAAGTGAGTGAGCGGTAAATAACAACACATTTTACATGCGTGTTGGTCATATAATAAAAGGCAGAAAAATAATGAATAATGAAAAAGTTACCTCACTTGTTTTCAGAAATTATGTGACGGGACACTGAAAATTGATTGTTAGGGGCCTTAAATATCTATTTAAATCAATTCACATGTGCTTAGAAAAATGTTTAACTGTGCAAGTTGCATGGTGGGAATACCTGAGATGAACCTGTGATGTGAGTTAGTCTTGCTGAGATAATGAGACTCATAGGCAGACTACATGTTATGAACTGTAAAGCACAGAATTTTTACTTGTATGTGGCAACTTTCTTTGCTAATATTTTTAAATAACCAAAATTATATTAAGTCCACATTAAGGTCAAGCAGCAAAAAATTGCATCTAATTTGAGCCGTAGTGCTATAGATATGCAGGACAAACTTGTGGTGTTTTTAAGTGCTTCAAATTTGTCATTTAAGGAACAAATAAACCAGATCAATCAATTATTTGAGTTTTTCATTTCACATTTCTACATATTACAAAAACAAACAAAACCCAAAAACCACAGCAACATTTTTGGCTTGAAATTAACATGGCCTGCTACTGATCTAAATATAGATATTTGACTTGATTACCTAGCAGATTATGAAAAAGGTCCTGTAATTGTAATTTGGCACGGAATTATTTTGTTTAACAAATTTTTGTGCAAAGGTATATATTATAAAATCAAGTTATGTAATGTCTTTGTGATCATTATTGTTATAACTCAAGATGTTTCATTGTTTTTGTTGCAGTAACAGCATGTCTGTCTACGGAGGAATTAGACGACACATTGATGCAGCTGGAATCCGGCGTAGACCTGGCACTGGAAAGGGCCAAAGTCTGGTCCAAATATGCCAAAGATGTTATATGTTATGTAGAAAAAAGAATACATCTAGGTAGGTACAAGGAGTTCATTTCAAATACAGGCCTGGCCTGTAAACAAGCCTTTGAATTGAAGCCACAAGTCACTTAATCAAGTGGTATGCTTAAAGTAAATACGTAATCTGCTTGTTTGATTTTCTTCTTTTTTACCTGAAAGAAGAGGCATTGAATGTAGCCTGAATTTGACCTTTCTGATCAAAGCTCCTTGTATTTTTTTGTTTGCCACAAACTCTCTGCTAACATTTCTGCTCTACCAAGAAGTGACGTCCCTTCCACATTTGGTTGCGGACCTGTGATGTATCAACCTATAAATAGAGAAGAAATAATATCATGGAGTTAGTTCTAGTAACACATATAAAGGCTAGCATCATTCAAATTATCAGATCAGTGCTCACTGCATTTGGATGGAGTGAGCTATATTAGTATTAATATATATTAATGTGTGTGTCAAGAGTTATTTAACAGATAATGACCAATAAGTGACCAGTAAGTCAGTTAGCTTATGGGGTCTTTAATTAGTAATAATTACTATTCAATAGTAGTATTGGCTTTTGAATGGTTAATGAAATCATCATCCTAAGATGGTTAATTTGAACGTTACACAATCGGGATGCTTTCCATAGCAGCTGCTTGAATACCAGTTCCTTTCAGGGGTCAAAGGTTCTCTGTGTCCATCAGGGTCTTAGCTAGAAAATTAAGTTTTACTTTGCAGGTCATTAGAATAAAATTGCCCATTCTAATTTGACCTTTGAAACATTTACCAGATTTCTACAGTCCATTTGGGCTTCAAAGAGTTCAAATATGTGTTGCTATGGTCATGTTTTGCAAATCTGGTCTATTAAAAAGGTCAATAGCCTTTCTCAACATCTACAATAATTATAATGCAGCCCATCCCAGGGGAAACCCCCTGTCTAAAATGATGGGCAGATGGGTGGTTGGCTAGGATGTGATGGGGGGGGTGTGTATGTGCTTTGGGGAAGGGAGTATGCATTTGTAAATGCCTCCAAACGAGGACCTACATATGGATACACACCATACAACGAGGACACACTCCAAACGAGGGGGTCGGCGAGTTGTTACTATGACCAGGATGACGTAAAAGATGCATATAAGATAGCATATAAGATAGGTCCCCCATAAGGGGTATAGGACGGGTCACAGTTGGATAGTAAGTTGTCTGGTGTGTCTGTGTGAGGTCCACGGTGTGTCGATTAAAACGGGTGTGTGAGTCCTCGATCAGATTCTTGTTAAGTCGAGGTCCTCATTTGAACGTATTTACAAACAGGGGTGTGTTTGTAGAGAGCCCAGGCTTGCTGCTACCCCTTTGGTTGTGATACTTGGTTGTGGCTATAACAGTACCCGTTATTGGGGCTAATTTTACATATGTCATGTAGTAGCATGATATGGCAATTATGATCATGGTGGTTGTGAAAAGAATAGACTTTTAGACAAGATTTACAAGACCTATTTTTGCTAGATTTCCCCTGAAATGTGTGATTCTATGTCATCTTGAAAGACACAAGTCTTGAGTAATGTTGATTTGATTGCCTGAACATTTTGCACTGTATATATTGATGTACAAAGCAATTAACCCATATTATACAGCGCTGAGTACTCAAGAATCTAAGAACTAGGAAATGCGCAGTTTTAATTTTCAATAATTGAAATCAATTGTGGTAAATAATGACAAATTCACAGCAAATTGACAAATTTCAGACAACTGGACTACTTTTTTAGAGCAAAAGAACACTTAACAAATAGTGAGCAAATCCCTGGAAAAATAGTGAGAAATGCTTAGTAATTGTAATAAGAACAAGTTGGGGTTGGGGACCCGGAAATAATATTTTTTCCATTGGGAATCCATTTGGCAGCTCTACAAAGCTTTTCATTTGAATTGAACAGTTTCATATGTCGTAACAATTAACAAACAGCAGATAATTTATCAAGCTTTTAACTGCACGCCTATCAGCTTGCATTTCATCTGGGTCATGCTGTTATTGTTGTAAACTCCCATGACATGCCATTTCCATGAAGATTGCTCGTCTACACACACTTTCAATGGTGGTACTGGGAAAGCAATTAATTGCTTCTCAGAATAGAGTCAGCTCAACGTAATAAACACTGGAAAATATTTAGATATGAAACCAATAGAACGAACTTGAGGTATTTAGATTATTTTGACAGAATGCTTTATCACCTAGTTGAAATTCATTAGACAACATACCGTATTCTGTGACTCATTGGTCATATTTCATTACATTAATCCTCCTCCTCCTCCTCCTCCTCCTCCTCCTCCTCCTCCTCCTCCTCCTCCTCCCTCTCCTTCATTTCATTTTAAACAGACGAGAAGTTTACAAGCAAATAATATTGTTCAAATTTTTAGATGAAAGGGATCAATTTCATTTGTAAAGAGATGACTTTGATGTATTGTTTTTACATGACTGACAGTCTGTGACATGACCAGCAGAGCCTCAAGAGAACTTATGGAAATCATCTTCTATAGAAGCATTGCATACTGAAGAAGAAATATTAACACAAATTTGATTTGTAGCAGTTTGTAGAAATTCTTGGAAACTCATCACTGATGTCTTCTTTAAATTATTTTCAGTGAATTCATTACTGCATATTGATAGAATAATCGATTACTGGATGATGAATTAAATGTGCTCTTTCCTTTTTCTTTCTCTCTTTCTCAGAAACTGAATTTGCACGCATAATCTAGCCAAACTGGCAGCTACAACTCGAATCGACATTGAAAGAAGAGGTAATTAATTAATGGCAGCTCTAGTCAGAATTATGGTGTCATATTTCATATGAAAGTGATGATGAGTAGTATGAAACACAGATAATCATGGTGCCATAAGCTAGTTGCAAGTCAAATGCATTGCTCTTCAGACAAGAACATATCAATCACATATGTAATTTTAAGTTAGGTCTGTCTTTACATCCAAGCTTCACTCATAAAATGGATGGATGTTCTGATGGATATTATGTGAAAGTAATCCAATAAACTCTAATCGTGCCGGGGTGGTTTGGGTGGGGGTGCCCCCTATGTGTTAAGCAGCCTGCCCTGTACCAGGGAGAACACCACATGGTGTGGGGTAAGAGGTATGATTAGTTAAGAGGATGGGTTGTGCGATGCCTCTCTTGTGGGTGTGGCAAGGGGCAAGAAGGGGACAGGTGTGTTAAGGGAGCCTTAACCTCTTTGGACAAGAGTAGGGTTGTTGACTTTGAGTTCTGCTATGATGGGTTAACAGCTACACCATGTGCCTTGTTGGTTGAATTTTACATACCCAATATATTTGGCCATATGGTACTCCTTAAAAGATATAATAATGTTCCAGTACATTTGAGTATGTTTCCTGTCCTTGAATCAGAAGTAACTTGATAATTTCTAATCATTTTTTTTTTCAGAGTTATCTTCCATTTCAGTCAACATATCTCATAGCACTAGAGCATGTAAGTAGCTTGTTTGTCATGTTGGGTTCATTATTTGTTTGGGTATGTGTTTGTTGATTGGTTTCCTTTGTTGGTGATGGTGGGTTTGTTTTTGTTTATTTATTTTATTATCTATATAATTGATGCAGAGAACATCTCATGGATCAATGTACTCTACAGAGGAGCAACAAAGTTATACAAAATTATCAAAATGCACAACATAGCACAAGTTCAACAAGATATGAATATAACATGATGATAAAGTACATATGATTACAGCAAAAACTTGAAAAAAGTACATTATACATACCTCTTTTTTTAAAGAAATTAAATTTATACACAAGAGCAGAGAAATTCAGATTGAGATTCAGCACAATGTGATCTTAATGTTTAGTCCATTTTTCCTCTTTAACTACCACGACAGGCAGGGGAGCTTTATTTGTGGAAATATTGTAATGCATTATATAGTGAAGTTATCATTCAATGGGAGTAATTTAATTTGAAAGTTAAACCCCAATGTAGCAACTGAAATGAACTAATATTTGGTTCACCTCAAGTTTGGTAGTGACGTCAATGCTCTTTCGCGGTTGCGCCGCAAGCGTGCTGACAAACTGTGCGCGTGCGTGGACACTTAGGGCGTTTAACTTTACGTGCGCGATTTGATACTGGGGCGAGCGAAATAAGCACCTGCGTCACTACCGAACTTGAGATGAACCAAATTATAACTCCAAACAAATTAATAAATTTGTAATTTTGTCATGCATTGACTGGCTGCATATCATGGAAATCATTCAATATCATCTGACAAAGCATAAGTACATAAAGAGTCATTTACACTTGCAATTATGCATGTATTTTGTCATAACAATTTGACAGGCAGTGTACAACAACTCTTGTGTACAACGGTGTATTTTGGTACCATGTTGTGATATGCAACTATTCATATTCAACACATGGATCTAAATTAAAGCATCTGTGATCAATATATAAGGTGTGCCAAATAAGCTATCATAGTTTGGGATATATGCTTTCTACAAAGGTCTTTGGTTATGAACTCAATATTATAAGCCAAAATATATTTTTATGACCATACCATAGTTGTCAGGAACATAAAGATCCCCACCTTTATCCCATAGGAATGTCAGTATGTTTTAAGAGAAAAATGATTACAATCTGAATGACACAGTGTTTTCCCAAAATTCCCATGGCCATCAAATTGTCACTTATCAGGGCCCATTTACGCAGATGTCTGCTAAGTATAGCCGTAAATGCATGGAGGGAGAAATGTAAGTTTAGGATTTGTTTCACCCTTGGCTGACACGCCTTAGGAGCTGGCCAGGCAGCATTATGGTTCAATTCCTTTTGAAGTGCGTATTGCAGTTAGACGTGGGCGGGTCATATTTTTAGCTGTTTTCGTGACGAGAAGCATCAAAAATAGATGTTGCTAGTTTGTTTTGTTGCTAAATTTAAAATGTGTGGGTTTACTTGTATGTACGTAATACAGGTAATAAGTTCAAAACAAGAGATAAACAAGTTGATGGTTATAAATGTTACAAAAAAGAAGCTGAATTTAGCTTTCATTAATGGAGATGTAATGTCTTGGGTTTAATGTAGGCATGTTGCTGTCAATCAATAATGTATCTTGCATCTCCAAACTTCCAATTCAAAAGTTTCTTACATTTAAACTTTCTATTCTGAATATATATATTATATAGAATAGAAAGTTAATATGGATCTAATCACTAGCAATGTTAATAGATTTAGTCTACTACATTTTATTCATTATCTTGATTGGTAAAACAGTATATGGAAGGTTCTAGGTTCAAATATGCAATAGGTGAAAATGCAGTAATATCATTGTCATTGCCATCATCATAATTATTGTTGTGTATCGTTATTGCTGTTATTGTTATTTTCAATGACCGTATTATGTGCATATGTTTTAGAATCTGAATTTATTAACAAGTTGCGGAAAACTAAGGGGAAAACGGAAACCCTTTTTTGCCAAAATATAAGTGCATGGAGTAAAATAAATTATAGGTTACAAAAAAAGTAGATGCATGTTTATGTTTTATTTGATGTATTTCCATATTTTATAGCTTGATATGGAAGGTGTTGAAAATTACACATTATTACAATTGTGAAAATAATGTCCTGTGTACTGTAATCACATCCCTCTTTGATTAGGAATATAAAGCTAGTGGCATGTTTTTTGCTATCTGAGTATATTTATGGGTAATTTCCATAACATCTCTATTTGATGTAGTCAGTTAGAGAATGTGTGTGCAATTTAATTGTGAATAACATTTGAATTGCTGTAGGCAAGCTGACCTCTTAACCCACACACAGCATAATGCTTGCTTGCTTGCTGTAGTGCCTGCCTGCCTGCCTGCCTGCCTGCCATGCCATGCAGGCTGCTATCAAGTAAGCAAATGAGATAGAGAATGCTAGTTGAGCTTGCAGAAGTAGCTTGTATTGCTAGTCAGTGAAATCATATTGACAGAAAGCAGAACAAAAAGGATACGCACACCCACACATACACCCCCCCCACACACACCCCCACCCCCACCCCAATACCCATTCAGAGGTTGAAGTGATGCTTCATGGATTTTAAGCAAATTTCCTTCCCTAGCTTCATAAATTTGTCGATATAAAATGTGGAAGACTAAACTAAAAATGTGCGATTTTGATGATTTCATTTGAAATACAAGAATGTGTCAATTTAGCAATAATGCTGAATTTCATTGGTTTCTGCATGCCGGCCATCACACGGTAGACAGCAGAAGATATTTGTCGAGGCGCGAGTATGTAGCGTGTTCTAGAGCATAATACGCAAACAAGATTACAGTATGCGCAACTAAAACGGTAAACAAGTTTCTTTCATTTCAGAAAAAGGGGAGTTTTCATGACTGTAACTTAATTTTTGCTAAATATAACAGTGCTTTAAGATTAAAATAATATTTAAATGTCTAAAAATGAGAATAAGCGATATGAATTTTTGTTTTTGCTATCCTCTACCATGTGATAGATGACAGGCAGGTTCAATAATTTATTGTAATAAATTTTGAACCTGTAAAAATAAAAATTCATATGTTTATTCTATAAATTGCTGGGAAGGGCAGGTCATGTATTGATCTAGGGGATGTAGAAATTAGCCTTATTATCTTAGTGTATCTAGATTGGATGAAATGTAATCATATCAATTCCATTAATAAATAGAGAAAATCTAACAATAAAAAATCCTGGGGTGGTAGGGGTCACTCATATACTTTCATGTATTATGTTATCCTAAAGCAGGCCCACAAATTTCACACCCTAAACACCCCCTTGCCGCATATGAAAATACTAAAACTAATCACTGACCTTCTTGTAAAAAGAGGAGCCTTTTCACTAACCAATCATATTTTGACACCCTTTTCACTGACCAATCATAAAAAAGGAACCCTTTTCATTGCCAAAATAGGTGTATTACCCATCATGCACCCACATGGATTGCTGTAACTAGATTAATTACATTCTAAGCATTGACAAATCTAAGATTCTCACCAAAGGGACCTATTACATTATCCTAATTTAAGATAAGACATCCCACCCGGGCATCTCCGGGCATATGTCATGATCTGGCGGGCACCCCAGGCATATGTCATGATATATAGTATCATTCACAGCAGGAATAATGATATGATTATACCCGCATAAATTTTACTAATAAATAATACACAAACATGTGCAGAAAGTTGTCAAATTTGGCACCAAGACTATGTACGCTAGTCGAGGTTTGCACTACTGCGCTCAGATTTGGTACATCACAGAAATCGTGTAGAATTGCAGAAGTAACAGATGCACATAAAATTACAGTTTAACAACTCCATTGAAAAATCCTGGGGCAAAATTCCAGCAAAATTGAAATATTCCGGAATCGCAAAATGTTTTCACTCAATAAGAAACTTGGCCTGGCGAAGTTAAAACTTGGCTGGTATGTGTTCGCTGATAGAGTGTATTGAAAATCGCAAAACCACAACCAGAGCCATTAGGCGATGAGAATCACAAAACCTTTAATCATGCTTAGCCTAACTCTGTCATGAACTATTTGGTGGTATCCTTCTATGTTATGATACTCTGTACAATCCAAATTCATGCGTGAGGTTGAAATACTCAATAGAAAGTGCACAAATCTGCTGAGATTCGATCATTTCCATACGCTGTTTTGTGTAATTTTGCATTTCCATTTTTACTTTCTTTTTTATAAGAAATGCTAAAATGCCAAACTTTCTTTTGTATAAGAAATGATAAAAATGCTAGAAAGAAGTGCTCAGTAAAACTGAGCTTTCATGTCCTTCAAATTCAGACTCTAAATGCTGACTTTTGCTGCTTTTTTTCAAAATAGCATGAAATTGCTACCCTAAATGCAGACAATGTGTGGAAAGGTACCCTTTCCGTGGATTTCTGCTTGAAAATGACAATACATTATTTTGATTGCCCCCTCCCCTGTAAAAATAAAATTGTCAAAGGTGTGTTTTATTTAGAGAAGTGGTTGCTGATAATGCACATGAACATAGCAAGATTCCTACATGTACCAATGATATTAAAATCAGCTAGTGAGAAATGGCTGCATACATGATTGTTTATGTTGCATGAGAAATATTACCAATTTTGATGATAAGCAATTGTTTTAAATTTGAGTACCAATACCCATCAAGTTGGGAGTTGAAAGCGACTGTGACATGTATAGGTAGTACACTTGCATATGTTTATTCAGAGCAGTGCCTTGTGTTTAGCAATGGCTTCCTCTAGCTACATCCATACATACATAAGGTACGGGATCTACTAAAACTTTCTGCTTAGAACAAGTGCCATGGCTAATATTATCGTTGATTATGTATTGATGGTGTACATAATCAGTCGTTACAACAACTTGTTTGTGCATTTTTAATGATCAGGAGATAAATGGATACAAATAATATATGACAGGTGAATAGGTAGGAATGTTTCTATGACATGTTTTCAATTAGTTATCCAGGGTTCCCATATAATAAATATGATAACAATTACATGTCTGCTATATAGTTGATTTGATTTTACATATCTACCCTTGCCTTGGCATTGTGTTGATCATCATATAGGTCTAATCAAAAGATGGGTTTTAATTTTTGACTATCAACAAGGATTGTATTTCATGAAGTGTCACACAATTGCTCCTTCTTCTAACTTGCAAGATCCTTTAGGGAAGGGGAAGGTCTTAGTATGGTTTCGGTATGTGGGCTATCTCAAAATATGTATTTTGTTAGATAGTGTTGGTTTTTATTTGTGGTTTATGAAATACAATGGCTTTTGCTTTCTCAAAGGTTCAAATCAGCTCATTTTACTTGAGAAAACTAGACAAAATAGTTTGTTTATGCTTACCACTGCTTGCAACCCTATATGTGACACAATCTGCTCCATGGGGTCAAAGGAGGCATTTTTGAACATTGAGTTACTATGATTATTACCTTATATTTTCTTATGTATTTTGTTGTTTTTTAGTCCATATTTTTGTTTTATCTCAATTTTAAATTTGCCACCTTTGGCCAACATGACCAGATTGTATCATAATGCAACCCTATAGAACATGCATCTATGTGTGCGTATATAGATGAATACACATGTATGCACACACACCCCCACCCCCACAAACATTTGCACCCCTTCACACAACAAATACTCACATAATCTGTATAGCTGAGGTAATTCTCTGTTACCCATGTGCATCGAGTCAAGAAACAAACAGTTGACAGTTCTCTATAGCAACTGTTACTGTTTGGATTTCAAAAAGTGTGGTTTTGTATTTTTTACTATGAAAAGGCACTGGTGCAAGAAAAGTTAATGTTGCATACAACAATAGTGTGTAATTTGACAAAAGTCACTTGTAGTACCCACCTAAATATTTGGGGCCATATCAAGTTCACCAAGCCACCTACATTATATAACCAGTATAACCAGTTTCAGTTGGATGAAATAAGAAAATGCCGAAAACAAGTTTACTTCTTTTTTATACAAGCATTTGCGTATTTGATTCCATTTTCAAGGATTTTCTGAGTTCGTGGAAAACGGATGTACATTTCTCACATTTGCGTACATATAAATTTGCAATAGCTCATAGAATTGCAATAGCTGATAGAAAATGAAATGAAACACTTGTATATTCAAGACATTAAACATGCAGACAGACACTGCTCTTAATATGACAAGAAAATGAGATGGATTTTAGTCCAAATAATTTTTAGATATTGCGAAAAGAAGTACTGAAATTCTTTTATATTCTCTTGTTTTCTGCAACATAAGTTTTAAAATATCCAAAGAGAATATGCCCAAAGAGTACCAACTCAAAATTGCCTATGTATAAATGCTATAAGTCAGCCATTTTGGTTTGTTGCTCATACAGGGCAAAGAGTGTACCTCTTGCATCAGTACTCTTTGGTTCTACCTCATTGGATAAATATCAGAAATTGATGCTTATTCAATTAATATTACTGTAATATTTGAAATAAATATTGTCAGACTTCTTTTTACATGATTACAATTTACATGTAAAGGCCACTGCATATTTTGCATATGGAAGGAAAGAAGCACATACAAAGGATGTGGTTAGAAGCAAAAATGCACATACCCTGCAATAAACACTATTCTGTCTATGGTCAGGAAGAAGTTAAAATGAGGAATTAAGTCTCAAATGCCTTTCAACAATATGCATGTAAACAACTTCTAATCACCCTCTATAATGACAACTTACATATTACTGTCATGTAATCCATTGCCAAGAGACTAAAATAAAAACAAACTATGGAAATATGAAAGCTATAATTTTGATCATTAGAAAAGCTGCATTATAAAAATATAACACATATTGAAAGAGTATCACTATGGTTAATTTTGAATTGTTTAAATCAGATTTGCCTAGCCAGTATTATACAGCACCAAAAATGTGAACATGTGATTTATAAAATGTCGCTGCTTCCCCATGAAGCTGTAATATTATTTGGCTGCTTGAGTTTAGCAAGAAAGGGGGTAGACAGCATACATAAATGTATTGTTTCTATACAGAATGAGCACACACTAGGAGCTAGATAAGACAGATATATAAAATGCAATGAGTGAGCGAGTAAGCTAGTGCTGACACACACACACACAGGTACACCTATACAGGGCCAGGAGATAGGTAGCTAAGGCTGCTACTGATGTACAAATCCCTTACAGAGCTGCCACTGCACACCGCATATTTTGTACATGTATACCCCGGCTACATTGATTTTGTGTGTGTATGTGTGAATAAGTAAATGAATCAGAAATGCTGCTTCCCTGCCTGCCTGCCTACTGCATAGTAGAAGAGTTAAGAGATGAGATCTAAATCAACTGGTTTTGTTGCTTAGCTTGCAAGCTAGAAAGCAAGCAAGCAAGCAAGCAACTAAGCAAGCAAGCAGGCAAGCAAGCAAGCAAGCCTGTAAAAAGGCAGTCACAGGTGATAGTTGCATGCATCAACACATCCGCCTTCTTTATCAGGGCTTGTGCGACATGTTGTACCTTTAGGCCATATACAGACAGAAAACTAGCGCTGATGACGTTGATATATTGAGAGAGAGAGAGAGAGAGACTGATGTACCTTGTTGCTGCTGCTTGACTAAGAATAGCAATGGCTTGCTTGCTTGCTTGTTTGGGGATTTGAAACTCTTAATGACTAGAATATTGAGTAGTTTTGTCTTGGTTAATTGTAGCTCTGTTTACTTGGATGATATTCAGTGATTTCTGTTGTCATGTTCATTTAGGTTATATGCTTAACATGTATTATGGTAGGAGCAGCACTTGTTATTTTTATTTATTTATTTTTTTTTTTATTTATTTGTTTTTCTTTTTATATTATTTTCTGTTATTCTTGCATATTGAATTCACTCATGTTAAAGAGGGTTTTTAAAAACCCATAACATCAACAACCATTGATTTAAAAGCAGGCCCTTATAAGAAAATTCACATAACTTAAATGTACAAAACAGAGGTGGTACCAGTGGAGCTTTGCCACCCCCTCCCACCTACCCCCACCCATCAAAGTAAGAAGGGACACATTTTCATTTATGTATTATCTTTTTATGTGTGCATGATGTACATGTGTGGGTGTGGTGCATTTGTGTGTCCATGTATGTTAGTCCTGTCCATTTGTTTGGTATTGTCTTATTTTTTTACAAGCAAAGATGGACTTCAGTACATAAATCGTGATCCAAGATCCTGTCTCAACTGTGTAATTCAATAGCAAAATTCTATAGAGACCCTAGTACTGCTACTCTAGCATGTTAGAATCAATCACAGGCAGGGGTAGCACTAGGTTTTAAAACCTGTGGCTCTGAAAACCCTGAACCCCCAGAAAATCCAAAATATGGTGGCTCTTTTTTTTTTCTTCTTTTTTTTTTTTGCAATCCTAGTGTTCTATAAAAGGCATAGATCCTTGAAAGCGGAGTCGATTGTCACACTGTTTCATTCGCAGAGCCTTTACTTGCACACTGTTTCAACTCGGTATTCAGATTAAATGATGTGATACAGTTCTTTGAGTATTTATTTTTGACATTTTGTCTGAAGTGATTGTAATTTGTTTGTGCCCAATCAAAAACACAGAAATACTAATTTATTACGGTCAATTAGTGCCAAATGTAGGCCTCATAATGAACATACCTACCTTTGTGTTCCTGCTCTTAGCAAAACAACAACAAAATAAACCCAATAAAGAAATTATAACCAAAAAAAAACATATTTAGGAATATAAACATTATGTTACCAGCAGAAATCAGTGTCCGATGTAGGTAAGAGAGTGTTGATGCATGTTACCATATCCCTGATGATAGCAAGTCAGGACTAAAAGGATGATATAGCAATAAATGGGCCTTTTTGGACAAGCTTTCGCCGTGTAGAACAACCATTCTGGCTATGCACCTTCTGGTGGAATATTTAGATTTTGTTAAGGAATCGGATAGCAATGTTGTTGTTTTTTGTGGGACATTAGAGCACATCAAACATCAAATTGCATTCTGAATTCAAAGAATGTCCTTCTGATATCAAAAAAATGTGATATTTTGAAATTGGTGACATAACTTGAATTTGTTCAACTTTCTTAACATATCGCGACAGTGCATGCTTGTGATTGGCTGCTGGAAAATCAAGGTCGGCAGAATGACCATAAAGGGAGATGCAGACCCAACATGCTTTTAAAACATCACAGCATCGTGTGATGAAATTAAAATGTACATTTTAATTTTGCACGATATGCTGCGTTGTTGTAAAAGCATTGCAAAATGGCATCGCAATGCGTTGTGGAATCCAAATCCCACAAGCTTTATATTTTGCTCCCACCCTTTTTAGAAATCCACCCTTTATAATACAAAATTTAACCCCCACCCTTTTTACCAATTTTTCAGAATTGCAAACCCCCACACACCGACACCGCCTGGCTAATAATTATTTGGTGCAGAAGGGACACTAAAATGAATACACGGGATCGATACACGTGAATTGCTATGCACGATTTTGATATCAGACGAAAATCTTCTGATACCGGGTTAGAAAATGATGAATATCTCCGTCATGATTTTTTTTCTCATAAACTTGGAAATACGTGTTGAACAGATATGATAGTCGCTAGAATGCGCTTTGAAAATTGGCCGTGCGCTTTGAACTCAAAATTTGACCATTTTATATTGCGTTGGTCCTGTTATGGACTACAGCGTGCAGCGTGTAGTACAGCTGCACTCACTGTAGGCAGTATAAAAGTCGATGACCATTGACCTCAATGGGGTATACAAGCTTAATCACGCACAACCAAGATCGATTACCCGGCTATTGTGAGTAGCCTTAGTTATGTCCCTCGACTAATTATTAGTTTAAAAGAGCTTTAAAGGTTTGAACCAAATGGCTAATCGTGGCTGTGGATTTAACCTACCATGGCGATTCCTGCCATGAAGATATAGGGTCGAAGACACTGTGCCCCATGCTGTAGAAAGCGTGCCGGATAAACAATGTTAGTTAATATCATATTGCTTAATTTGATCATTTTGTTTTCATTTTCAGGATATTGAATATGCTAACAACTGTGAGACAACATATACGCACATCCAAGGTCAAAAGTTTGTAGAGGTAAGCAAGGTTTATCTTCATGCTACTGTACCACAGGAATAACCTCAAATTCTGCATAGCATTAGTCCCTTCTTAGCCTAGTCAAGATTGAGTGATATGAACCCATCATTTGGCCGACAGGAATTAGCATTTCTGGCACCCAGATGTTTCACCAGTATAGCTTCATATGTTTTGACATGTTTTCCTGTTCATATGATGCCCTGTTGTTTTGAAATGCTTGTTTGAGTAAGAGTGGTAGATAAAATATTTGTCTAGATTTGACTGATTGAGATTTGGCTTTTGCAAACTGTTTGTGTCAATATAAGATAACGTCAACTACTAAACAAAGTTCACATCCAATAACAGAATAAATGTCAGAGATTTGCTTGGTATTCCAGCTGTGTGCAGCATATTCACTGAAAATTTAGAGAAAATAGTAACTTGCAACCAACTTAATTTTTGTAACCCAAGCCAACACAACTGTTAGCCTTTCTAGTAATAACCTGCTTATAAATATGTAATTTCAATTAAAAATTTTAATTTATTAGTGTATTTTATAAACATAATTGAATGCATAGTATTAATTCTTGTTGATTGTTGTTGGGTTTACTCTGTTGATGTAATTATGTAAATGAGGTAATCATATCTACATACTAGGTTTAGGATGTCATGATAAATTGGCCATGTTGGAGAAGCAGGTTTAGAATGTTGATAAATGGAAACAATTACTTTAAAATAATTAAGAGGTATTAATTCATTATGATTAATATACCATTGTATGACTTAATCAGAAGTGATATCTTTTAAGCATAATGAACATAATGAAGTAATCATATCACATGTAAACATGGTATGGGAGTCATGGCTTTATTTCACCTTTTTGTTTACAGCAATTAGAAACTAGACGGACAGATCACGACAAGAAAAGGAAAGCAATTAGAGCACTATGGAGTAATATGAAGAAAGAAATGGTAAGCTAACTAATATTTGACATATTTATTCCCAATCAAATAAGAGAGCCTCAATTTGGCAAAACTCATTTTAAGGGATAGGTCCAGTTCTAAAAAAGCTTGCAAAATATGAACAAAACAAACATTTTTTCATATAATTTGCAAATGTACAAAACAGAGGTAGTACCTGTGGAGCTTTGCCACCCCCTCCTACCTACTTCCCCATCAAAAGTAAGACGGGACACATTTTCATTTATGTATTATCTTTTTATGTGTGCATGATGTACATGTGTGGGTGTGGTTTCCATCATATATTTTACAGATTCTAAATTCAAGATGTCAACTTGAAAACTGATTTTCTTCTGTGTGATATTTAATTAGGGTTCATTGCTAGGATTGAGGGCACGATTACAAACGTAATCATGCCAAAGGCAGCATAAACAATGATCAGTTGATCATACCCTCAATTCTATGGCCAGTCATGCATGCCATTAGATAATATGTATATGAATGTTGTTTAAAGGGTGTATGTATGAATTTAATTTTAATATTGTCAAAATTTATCAAGAATTACCACTTCTTAATTATGATGCATAATCTAGTTAATAACAAAGTGAACAATTTTTTAGTTCCTGTAAAATTTGCTTTATTAGAAAGCACATATTTTAAGCACATTTTGATATCATCTGTTTGTGAATGTCCTAGGCTCCTTGTCATCTTCATCAATGACCTCCTTCAGTAGAACATGCATTGCTACTCTTATGACCATTTGATAGGAAAAATGCAGAGGCCAAAGTTGCATTATAAGTACTAGACAAGATGACAATCACTGCATGAGTGCTAGTAGTTATTGATGATTAAATATCTAGCGAGAAGTCAAAACTTTTCAATTGGATAAAAATCAATTTCCTGATTGTTCTGCTATAACAGTTTGAAATTGTGATCAGAGTTGTAGCTAAAGTGGGCGGTGGTGGGTGGCAGAGCCCACCACTCAGTTTTGGAGCCCACCACTCATCTACAATTTTAGCACTGGAGCCCATCACTCAGAGTCCAAAATTGCACCATTTTATTGAAATAGTCAAGAATTTGGTCCATTTTGGCAAAGGCAAAACAAATTGCCAAATATGCAAAATTTTCATGAAATGTCACCCACCACTAAAAATACCCTAGCTACCCTGATTGTGATGCTTCGGATTGACATAGTTACAGATTCTACACCAAAAAGGGAGATATTATTTTGTGATACATTTAGTTGCACAATGGAGGTAATTAATTTCACCTTGTATTTTATATTCCACAGAGTGACTGTAGATCTAATCTAGAAAAAGCTAAGCAGATGTACTACACAAGATCACATGAATTTGAAAAGGCTAGAGACTCAGCCTCAAGGACAGAAGATGTTTTGAGCTCAAGTGGTGGTGGCGCATCATCATCAAAACTTGAAAAGAAGAGAAAAGTAGAAGAGGATGCTCTTCTCAAGGTAAGTTCAAATTTGTGAAAAATAGGGCAGTACAGAAAATTAATGTGATTTACTTAAGGATACAAGTTTGTCTGTAATTGCAGGATTTCAGGCATTCTGTTTTAGGCAATTGGGTGATTTTAATAAATTTCAGGCATTTTACCTGAAACCAACTCATATCCCTGATATATTAATATGATGCAAGGAAAGTATTTCATGGAAGCTAGAACAAAGTTTACCTTCAATAGGTAAAGCGGCATTACATGCCCAGTTCCATATGCCGTAGTAAGAAACACTGGACATTTGCACAAATATTGAAACTGAAACCCTGGACCTCTCACATAATGGGAAACCACTCTAATAATAAGGTACCTAGGCTCTGTAGTAAAAGGGCAGTGATTTAAAGTGTGCTACGAACAGGCACAGCACCTACCAGCCTCAGCACACTTCACAGGAATACATTGACTACTGTGTCCCAAGACACACCAAAGAATCCAATTATCAACAGTCAGGGACTAGAAGCTACAAAGCACACATCCTACACATATCGGTACTAATCATTACAAACAGGATCAGCTCTCTGAGTTATCTATCGTACAGGTAACCAGGACAATGAGCAGTTAGTTTGTTGCCTAGGTTGGCTCAGTTATTTACAAAAACAAAGAGGGACTACACCAGGGCTTGAACTCGCATCACCAAACACCAATGCACCATAGTCTAATGCCTTACCAATTGAGCTAAAAACTGCATAATAATCCCGACTCACTAATTATTGTGCAGATGAGTTGCATCAGGATAGGTCTAAATACTTTGAACTGCAGTAAACAGTGTTTCTAGTGTACAGTGTATCAGCCTTTTCCCTTCTTTATAGAAAATGGTTAGTTTTGTTCATTACAACAATATTTTGTGTACACTTATACAAAGCTATTTTGAAATCCACATGTACACAATATAGAGGTGGGTGGATGTATTGTGTAGAAACAAAAACAGTCCAAGGTGATGTTATTTTCCTTAATTTTGAGAAGTGACAAGAAGAAAATATTGACTTAATGATTTGGAATGAAATCACTCACAGGTCAATCGGACTAAATATCAAAATAGATGAGCAAACTCTTAAAACTAGTGACTTTGTAAGAAAACAAAAACATTGTTTGCGGAAATCCCTTGTTTGCGCACAACTCACGTGTGAGGTTTGCGTGTGAATATGTATTTCAAAGGCTCAGTAATTTGATAAATATGACTTTTCTTGAGGAGTTCATCAAACAAACAAACTATTTCTTGGTAGTCGGAGATGAGGAACGTAATCAAAGCATGGAGGAAGCCATGCATTTGATATCTTTATAGCAGGAATAGTCAATTTTTTTCTTTACGTCACGACCTCTTCACTCATCTCTGTCTATAAACAGTGAGTTGAAATTGTCATATAAATAGAGATGCCAATTTTTTGACTCACAATCAAAAGTGAGAGCAGGCAGGCCAAGAAGCATATTTGAATACATGCAGATGTGGGGTATGCAATATAGAGTATTGTTATTCATCGTGTGACTTTGTTTTGGGTGTTTTGTAGGCAAAGGAAGCTGAGACTACGTATAAAGCTTGTGTTGTGGAAGCTAATGCTAAACAACAAGAAATGGTCAAAGTTAAGGTAAGGTTTTAACTCATTTATATAATGCTTTAATATATGCAAAGATTTTTTATTGAGAAAATAATTGAATGAAAAAAAAGAATGCTTAAAATCCTCCACTAAACATTTTATCCTTTTTAGCAGTAAGAAAAATATGTGGAGTGTATTGATAGTGTCTAATTGCACTTATGTGCAATTTGCATAATATTTGTAGTGCTTTCGAACATGATTGCATCGCGTAGGATTGATTCATTTTCCTTGGAGGTGGATGCATTTATATTTACTCACATTTTCAAAACATTTTTGGTGAAACTTTTGTTTTAAATATATATAGCTAAAATCACAGGCTTTTTTCTCATGTATAAAACATGTTAAAAACTGTAATATTTATTGCTCTAGAAATTTTACAAAATAATGCACTTGTACTGAGATGTTGATGCGTCTAATGCACCCGGCCACATTTCCAAGCTATATGGGTATGTGCCATGGCGACGACCCCCTTTTTCAGAGCCGCTAGCCGTTCCTTAGACCCCCTTAAATTCATTGATTGCCACTCTTGAAGCCCTGAAATTTTTCTAGCCGTTCCATAGACTCCCAGATCATTGATGTCCACTCTCATTGGCTTCTTGATTGGCATGTTTTCTGTCCTACCTTTTCAAGCCCTAAAGCTGCATTTGTGAGCCCAAGAGCTTCATTAATTTTTTCCCCATTGAAACACATTGTAAAGAATAAGGTGAATTTTGGGCAGGATTTTGGGCCATTGATTGGTTGTTTATAGTGATTGCAGCATTGGCCTGCCGGCGGCTTCAGCCGATGAACATTTTGCTGGAAATAAATGATTTTGAGATCTCCTTTGGGAATAAAATTGCTAAATGTGAGGAAAAGTACCTCAAATAATTATGTGCACATTCTTGCAGCTGGCCATAACAGTGATTTTACAGGTTACTTACGATCCACTGGTCTAGTGGAATGGCTGTCAAATTCTGCATACTTCACTCAATCATCTCATGTATGCATGGCAGTTCAATGTAGCCAAAATGTTTTCCTTTACTGAAATAAAATTTGTGTGGGTTTGTTTTTATGGCGGGCTTTTATGTAATGCTGCTGGCTGCTGCTTTTATTATCAGTAGGCTATAGGTAGGTTTACAGGGTCTAGTAATTTTTATTTGAATACTGTTTTGCTTTACTGAGAGGCATCGTAATACTAATAGGCCCAGTGGCCTATTTTGCATTAAAGTGGTTTTCCTGATTTTATAATTGAATGCACAATTCAAAGTGAAATCAATTCCTTCCAAAATCTGTGGCAAAAACGCAACGAAATTGAACCCTGGTTTGGCCTTCATGGTTTAGTTCCCAAGACCCCCATTTTCAGATTTTGGCGGCTGATCAGTTCCCGAGACCCCCCTTTTTGGCCGTCCAATCAGTTCCCAAGACCCCTTTTTTGTCCGACCGATCAGTTCCCTAGACTCCCAAGTTTGAAACTGACGGTGGCACACCCCTACCCAAGAAAAAGTGAGTGCCCTCCCCGGGCTAATGCACTCCCTTGTGGGGCTTGTGCATTAGACCATCAACATTATTTTGTCAAATTTCTCTCTCAACATGTAATGTGCGGTTATTAACCTATAAATGATAATCACTTGAGAAATCATGTTGTAATACTCATGTGATCCATGTGATCTCCAGAAATACCCAAATCAATACTATTTTACAGAGTTGATCAGGTCAAACCCAAGCAAGTACTTCAGATCATCGTACACTCATTGAACCTTACAAACTTCCTTCATAACTTGGCTTGCTTGTGTGGATTCAAATGCGATTATTAGTAACTTGGTAGCATCTAGGATGGGGGTCAAAACATTTGAAACAAAATTTATGATATAAATTATATTATGTCACTTTCAATCACATTGAACCAAACTCAAAGTACACATAGGTCAAGGGTTATTCCTAGGGGAACCCTTGTAATGATATTACAGGTGTACACATAGTTCATGTTTGAGGTATTAGTCACTGTTGTAGCATAGTGCGTTGCCCTGATAGGTACTCTCTGAATTTCAACCATTCAGAAATGTTAGTTACAACCATATCATTGTTGCACAGTCTTTATATAATCATATCTGATAGCTATTAAGTTTAAGGCCAATTACATGCCAATTAGAACACTAGAACATAACTGTCAATATGGCTTGTTAATGATTAATATAACTACTATATTGTTTGGGTGGAGTTACTGTTCCTTTGATAAAATACATTCTTATTTATTTGTTGGACACCTTTGGTGTTGTTTTTGTTTTTTGTTTTTTTATTTTCCCTTCCCATTCACATTCATAGTGCATTCACATTCAAATATGTTTCTTAAAAGACCAGTGTTCCTAGAATTGATCAAAATTTGCTTTTTTCATTTTTTCAGAGAAATCTTTTGGTACAACTCCGTGAACTAGTTTATCAGTGCGATCAAACCATGAGGGCCGTAAGTATATTACACTTTGATTCTTAAAATGAGCTGGGTAGAAAACATATAATTTATGTATAGTATTGTAAAATAGCTATTGTAAAATTCTAAGTTGCCAGATTTTCCTTAAGTTGATATGGCGGTTGAAATTGCATTTAACTACTGCATAAAAGAATTAATAAGTGGATGATTAACGTAATGCCCGAGATCTCTGGCGAGGGGGAGAAAACAAAGAAGAAAGAAAGAAGAAGAGAAAACTTTTTTCTTGGGTGCGGTTTTAAGCCAGGGACCCCTCAGGTGCCAGACATATGTATGGCGATACCATGGGTCTACCTTGACTAGCCAAGCTTTACATGTCCATATGACTGTTAGTATGATGGCGCAATCGCATCACATGGGATACCAAAGCTTGCAGATGCTTTGTGTATTGATGTTTTTTGGTGTTTGGTACGGGTAGGGTTAAGTTACTCATATAGGAGGAAAATGATAGTGTTATTAATTAAAGATTACAAATTGTGCTCATAATTGTCATTAATAAGGATGCAAAATCTTTGAAAGATTTCCCTTTGGATATGAATTGACAGTACATAGTAGGTAACATTATTATATTTGCTAATATGTCTTATGTTTTGTTTACAGGTAACTGTAAGCTACTTCCAGCTACAACACTCATTATCAGCCCCCGCCCCAGTCCAGTACCAGACGCTATGTGAGCAAACCAGGAGCTATGAACCAGGAGTGCAATTCAGCGAGTTTGTTCGTCAGTATCGCTCTGCAGGAAGCGGCAGCACTAGTCGGACATCGCAACGGGTACCGTTCACATTTGAGCCATATATTACGGGGTAAGTGTTGATAGATTGAATGAAATATTGTCTGGAGGCACAATTTTCGCTTGAAATAGTCTTAGCATAATGCAAAATAATCTGCCGATATACCCTCTTTTGTACTGTATGTGTGTTGAAAACATGATGTATCCCTTATGAATTGGCTTTATTACAGACACAAGCTCTTGAATATTAAATTGGAAAATTGCTCAATTTTTGGATTTTTGCCACCTTGCGTTGATTTCTTGTTTTGGTATGCCCAGTTTAATTAGAATTGGTTAGATATGACCATTTATATAAATGAGTATGCTGCATACAAACAAACTAAGATAAGTTAATCATTCTTTATCATAAACAGTGGCATGCACAGGGAACGCAAACCAAGTGGACCATCATTTGATAACTTGGAAGAGGACAAACCTAGTTCACCTGCACACAGATCTAATCTATCTATGAAAGCTAGCAACTCATTGGAAGGTAAGAGTAGGATCTGTATTGCATCCATCGAAGTAGCCAATCATGTTTGTTGTTTCATGTAATAAGACATAATAACCAAGTCATAATAACTAAGCAACTAGGGACAATAGCCACTCATATCTCTGGCTAATTAAATCTATCCAAATGGATGAAATGCTTCCTGTGATTTAAAAAATAAAAAAGAGTTTTGTAACATAATCATCAAATTAGCCAATTGGAATTATTGGAATTATTGTTTTGACCCCTTATTTTTTTCTTAAATGAAATAAGTTTGGGAAAGCATTAGACTTAAGGGGAAGATGTTGAATATGATATCAGAACAACCAATCGGATGTATGATTGTTGGCCAAATAAAAAAAGCAAGGCTTTGAAAACAAGCAAACCCATTGAGATTTGCAGTATTGTTATACTTGATTTAATTTAATTAACTATTGATTGGCTATATTGTTGAAAACTATATTTGTTACAAGCACTTTATTACAAAGTTGCAGAATGAGATTATTTGTGGTAGGTAAATCGTACTAAGAAAACAGGATGTTAGGGTTGCCCATAATATGTCCCATGATAATTCAAAGTGTGGAAATATCGGTATTTAATAATTATCGTGTCACAAGAGTCAATGCAAGACAAGGTGAGTACAATAGAGAGACAGACCCCATCAATATAGGTACATTTAACACATTATATACACTTGACATGGTCCAATGTAAGGTTCCAAGAAGGGGGTATAATGGAAATGTGATGGGTATTGATTGGTTGGGTGGTATCATCATTATGCTGGTAGTATTGTCATCATGTTCATGGTATGGTGTCTTGACCACCCATCTACTTGGTGCTGTACAAAGCTACCACGTGTTGGAAAGCTTTCTTTGTTGTTTGGAAAGCACAATATGGCTGATGCTTAAGGGAAAGAAAAAGATTGTGAGCTTTCAATTCAAATCATTCAAATGTTTTCCATCTGGTTGGTTTATTTGATAGAATTTTGAGAATGATCAAGAATGTCTTGAGATTTTTTAATTTTAATTTTTTTTCATTTGGAAATTCCTGCTTAAAAAGATGTTTATCATAAAGTTTTGGTAGATGGGTAAAAATTGTATCATCATCAGCTAAAAGTGTCATCTTTTATTCATGTTATGTGACAACTATGATATGTATGATCCTCAAATTAATGATGTGTATTTAGAATATATTTAGACAAGATACTCTCACTAGACCTAGAAATACCCCTTGCAATGTACCCAGAATTAGTGAAACTTGCACAAGGCAGCCATTCATGTACCTGTTTGATTCAACGTAGTCACATGACGTGGTTTGTAACCTTGTAGTAAACCAGTGTCTTGAATGCTCAGACAGTCAATATGTGTAGGATTTGAAGCAAAAGAGTGATGAACTCATTGTGAGTACAATGATGTGGTGTTAGCTGGGCAGTTCCTGTGTTGCCTTTTAAGCCATTTCACCTCGGTCTGACCTAGATAATTTCACAGAGATTAAACATGGTATTGAATCAGTGAAAAGGCCAGTTAAACGAATGACAGTCTTGATGTTTAGGACAGACCTAGATATGAGGAAACCATTAGCTAAGAAATGTTTGAGAATACTATGTGATTTCATTTGTCAAATTGTGGTTGTAAAAAACAACTTTGTTGGGAACTCAGGCAGCAATAAGGAAGTATATTTGTGGAAAAAATGAACTATTGTTGAATTTATGAATTAACATTTTTGGGATGCTGACACACTGAAAGCATTCGTGGTACATACTATTTGATCAATGTTCCCAATTTTATGACTTGCACTACAATGAAATACATACCAATAAACTGTTGTCAAAATATATTGAAAGTATTTATCAACAAGTAAAAGTATTTAAAGGATTTTGATCATAGTGAATAACAGGCATTGTCTCTTAACAGGTGGGCTCTGTCACTTAAGCAGCTCAATATTTGGCAAAATAAAATGGTTCTTATTTTTTAAATGATCAATGGATGGATTTTCCTTCCAATAAAGTGCACTTGACTGAAAACAAGAGATAACACAGGAAAAGTTTTTGTCCATGACTGACAGCCAGGGTTGCCAACATTGTCAGCCTCAATCATGGGTCAAATCACTGAAAGGCACCAAATTTTCACTTAACCATTGGTTTCAATTGGGCACGAAACAGTCGAAAGTCGCAGGTGGCAGGTGTCAATGTTAATAAATAAGTCACCATTTTTTTTAACCATTGGTTTCTAAATGACAGGAAATTATCAAAAGTTGTGGGGAACATCTTCAAAAGTCACCCAATTGGGCTATCAAATCATGGGTTTGACACTTTAGACACCAGGGAATTGCAAGTGTTAGAAAGCTTTTAAACTAGTTATTGATAGTATTGATTTATTGGTAGTCAGGAGAAATTGATTGATGGTGCTTGAAGGTAGACAACCATTTGATATGTTTACCTCCGGTCTGGATGGTTGAGTGTTAGAAGTTGTGACGATATGTAAAGTTGTGACGATATGTAAAACATACCAGAAAACGGAGAACTGCAAATTGCTTCTCCAAGATGTAAAATGATTCAAATGAGTGAAATCAACAACAGGATGACATAAAATGGATCATTTGGAAGGGTGAAAAGTAGATTGCTGATTGTGTCAGAGGTTGGGATTCAGTGAAGTGATAAAACCTTGACTATCAGCACTCCATTTGTGTTTTTGTAGCAGTTCTCCTGCCACATAAGCCTAAATATTAGCCAAACTACATGGAGCTTGCATCTGGAGTTTCCTACTTGATGATGCTATTGGAACAGATAGCTCAGAACTAGAATTTGGATCAAGGTGTTATTTGTTTTGAATGGATTTTGTTATTCAAGATGTGAAGATTGGATTGCAACAATGACCTGTATACAGAGTGGAAGCATGGTAAAGCATGAGCTTACCAAAAGGATGCTATGTTGTTTAAGCTAACTTTGTAGTAAACTTAATTGGTCATCATGAATAATAATAAGGCTGTATGGATTGACACAGGCAGGCGTGTATTGTGTAGGCATGTGTCGGAACCAGTGTTGATATGTTACCCAAGTCCACCATGTCATCGTAAGTAGTCACTGGATGGAAACTAACTTTGTATTGTAAGATGTCAGAAGTGGTTATTTGTGGTTTTCAAACTTTTAAGTTTCAAACTTTTAGCTTCTACAGTAGGCTTAAAAGCCTACAGGCTATGGATGGTTTGGTCAGATATACCCTATGCATGTAATTACCTACCCCACTGAGGGGGAGGAACCTCTAGGCACTAGTATTTTGTAGTACCAAGTGATAATAGGTTAAAACCATACACACACTAGACCGCAGATCTAGTCCTACTGGCATAACAGTTGCTATTTTGATGAGAATCATATAGATATTTGTCAATCCTGCTTTACAAGGAGTTCTTTACCACTCCCACTTTTATTTTCTTTGCCCAAAGTTTCTACTTCCTTCCTTTGTATGTGGGTGTCAATTTTTCCAAGAATACTGGTCTTTTGCATTGTTATTTTACAATAAATAGTATGTATCTGTCTCCCACTGCCTTTTATCTACAGTTGCTATTTATGTGTTACTTAATATAAAATATTTATTTCTTCATAGATGCACACTTCTTTTTTGTTTGAGCCCAAGAGACTACTTTACTAAGCATGTAACCATTACATATTTGTACCGTCTAGTCTCATCAATAAGAGGTTTTTATTATAGCATTGTTAAGCTGTCATATTAGACGGCTATCAATAAAAGACTACACTAAAATGTCAATAAATTCATCACATATCATATTAAGCTACATTGTGGGGCAGTTTGCACTACAAACAAATAATGTTCAACATAGCAGCATATTAATGATTTTGCACAATGTTGTTGACCTTATGAAAAGATTGAAATCTTTTGTGTGGAAAATATGTTTTATGGGGAAAATCATGGAAATATGAATTATTGAATGAAATGGTGGGAGTAGCGATAGTTTGGTTTTACTCTACATAGAAACATGAAACCTACAAGAAACAAAAGCTGTATTTCCTGTAACAAACAATCAAAATTATGTAGACCAAGTGTTGATATACAAAAAACTATTATAGTTCTATGTGATCAGTCATCAGAAGGAAGAACTTGTTGGCAAATTTATGTTAGATGTGTAAAAGATGACGAATTTGTGTGGGATTACTTGAATCAAATGCCAAATAAGTTGACAAAATAAAGGAATACAGTGTATCAATAAGATTATATCTGCTACTGGATAACTATTTTTATTGATATTTATCAATATCTACAGATAAAGTAGCCAGGGTACCTGTTCACGCATGGGTAACGCAACCTGGAGTGAGCGATACAGACAGCATGAGTGGCAGCTCATCTAAGTCTATTGATGCATCACCGTCAGCCAGTCCTTTAAATGGACATAGGAATCTGCACAGGGAGGCATCCTCAGGAGATGAACTTGGGGCTGGAGAGGATCAGGATACTCCAGCTGAAACGGGTGATACAAGTAAGTTTACTCATCACACTGGTTGAAATTGAAATGAATTTATGATTGATTAATGTTGGACCATGGCAAATGCCACCAGCTTTAGGAGACCTGGCTGACAGTGGTAGAGAGATGATATTTTCCAGATGCCTTTGCCATACACACGTATCCCAAGCTGTTATATGTAACGTAAAAGTCAAGTTATTTTGCGTGCAGATGACTTATGTTGCTTGATCTGCAGAAGTTAAAAACATTGAGATTAATTCTAACGCTAAACATGGTTTTTGCTATCGGAAAGGAAAGAAGGAACAAAAATGGAGAGCAGATGAACAAAGAAGTTACTTGGCACCCCGGGATTTGAACCTTAGACCCCGCACAAGAACACCGACTTAAAGTCACAGGGGTTTCGCTGGCCCGGCCAGCTTTTCCCTGCGTATATATGACCTAGGCTGATTGCGTTATGGCATGCATGCGCAGTGGTTTTCTTTGTAAGGTTTTATAGAGTTAGGGTTAAAAATCATTTCAGAAACACTAATACAATCCTAGCACAATTTACCCTGCTATACTTGTTCTTCATCTCAAACATTTACTTTTTTTGTGGTTTTTCAGAATTGATAGATCCTGTTCCAAGCTCATTTAAGAATCTCAACTTCTCCAAGGCATCACTGACGCACGTTATCCGCAAATTACGCACGCCCTCCAAATGTCGTGAATGCGACAGTTATGTGTATTTCAATGGTGCAGAGTGTGAGCGTTGTGGCCTGGCTTGCCACAAAAAGTGTCTAGAAACACTGGCTATTCAATGCGGTCACAAGAGGCTTATGGGAAAGATGAATGTATTTGGTGTCAATTTGAAAGACCATCTGAGGGAGACGGGTAAAGATGTGCCATTCTTAGTGACCAAATGTATATCGGAGATTGACAATAGGGCACTTCATACAAAGGTGTGTATAACCAGTGTGTGTAATAAAATATTGTTATGAAAGTTATTTCAAATAGGTGTGACAGATAAGAGCATAATGCGTACGAAAATTTGTTATGTATTAAAAGCATATCTGATTGGCTATATTAGTTATACCATATTTTTTGTAATTAACAAAGTATCATGTTCGTGAAATATTCGGTATTTTCCGATAATATGATTGAAATGACTAAATGATTTAGTAACAATCTCTATGATCACTTTCACATGTGGAAGGTGCTTGAGACAAAGCTTATCTGAACCAAACATGTATGTATTTGGGGAATACATTTTTGCAAACTCACAACCAGAAAGCACTTGTGGGTATCACTTTTGTACCAGCAACATTTTTTAACCCCATTTGAAATGCACACTCGCTATGTGGAATATTAAGGGTATGTCTTCCATAAAGGGTGTATGGATTTGAACTGGAATAGCCCATTGCTTACCTGTATATTATTTCTTTCTCCTGTAGGGTATTTATCGGGTAGCTGGTCTCAAAGTCAAGGTAGAGAAACTCTGCCAAACTTTTGAGAATGGGCAAGATCTAGTGGACATCTCAGAAATACAACCACATCTCATTACAAGTGTACTCAAGCTGTATCTGAGACAGGTAAGGACAGGGTTGCCAACCATTCAGGACAATTAGGCAAAGTGAACAATTTCCAGACAGGGAAACTTGGTAAATTTGAGAAAAATTAGGGTAAACTTTGAGTGTCAGTGCAATTAAGGAAAGAATTCTCCCATCTCAGTCTCTAGGTAGTCATTTAAAACAGTCCACACCCTAATTAAGTGATAATATTTTTTGTGGAATTTTGTCAAGGAAATATCAGAGCAATGTTTTGTGTTGATTGTTGAAAATCCTTAACTCATACAATAAATGTGTTTAGTCTTGTGATGTGTGATGAGATGTTTCCTTATGCAATTTAACATATTTCTATTTCGATAGTCTACTATGTGTCCTCTAAGATATCTTTAATTTGCATTATTATGATTTCATATAAATCATGAGTTATAAAGTTTGTCCACTGTGAAGTACGAAGTAAAGTACGCAGTAAATTATGCAGTTTCTATGCGCCATAATGTCAATAGGAATTAACACATTGCTAGGCCCACACAAATACATGAGCGTCTTAATACGCGACGCACGATATGCTTACGCGAAATGTGCGTACCTTACTTTGTACTTCCAATGTGAACAAACTGTAGATAGTACCCTTCTTTATTGAGGGTAAACAACTTCAGCTTCAGCTTTCCAAGCAGGCTTTCTAATTATATACACAACATAAATAAGATTCAGTCTGAATTCATGGAGATATTAATGTTGTAAATGATTAAATTTCAGTTACCAGAGCCACTGTTGACCTATGACCTGTACGATGACTTCATATCAATTGGTAAGGAGTTTCCAGGTGAGGTACAGAAAGCTGATCTGGAGAGGCTGCATGAACGGATCAACGATGTCATCGATAGACTGCCATTGGAAAACTGGAAAGTCACTAGTATTCTCATGCACCATCTTAAAAGGTATTTGATGACAAAATTAGTGTGAATTTGTTATGAGAATTGATTACGATGAAAGTTTTGGCAGCTGCCTTCATCATGGTTGAATTGTGTTGATACAAATCATATTGGGTGTCGTCAATTGTTGCTGTTTTGAAATTGCCTGTAACAGTGAATCCATCTTCAGAATAATTGTATTCTTTATCATAAATAATAAAATACAACACAATATACAAGGAAGAATGCTTAAATTTGGAAATATGACAATTATTAATTTCACCAAGCATTACTAATAAACTGATTTGTGTTTTTCATATTTCAGAGTTGCTGATGCACATGAATCCAATAAGATGTCCTCTAGTAATTTAGGAATTATCTTTGGGCCAACATTACTTAAACCCCAGTAAGTATTCTCAGGTGTTTCATTTTGATTTAATAAGAATTCAACATCAAACAGACAATGTTAATAGTTGTAAGCTTGAAGCGAATTGGAGGGGAGCATGACCTAGTGGTGTTCACACTCAAATATTGAGACAAATAAAGCTGAACAGGTTATATGAATGACATCACATAAGGAGTGTCATTTCTGCCCCATGTGCATGGTTTTTATCAGGAGGCAGCAAATACCCAAAACTTTTTGATAAAAGGCGGAAAATTCCCAAAACTTAAGTTGATCCAAAAATAATCTGGGCATCAGCATAAAATTCAAATAGACTAACCTTGTAATATATGATATGTGATATCAGCATTAAGTGTGTGATGCTGTTCAGATGGAGTTGCCCCTTTGGCAATCTTTGATGAACTGTGATCCGACTAGACCATTTATACAGAAATGGCAACTTGTGTGATCCTGATACAGTTCTGCTAATTCTTCTGTGGAAGGTTTACAGAAAGGGCCAAACATTTAATGTTTCTTAGCCTCTCTCACAGTCAACAAGTCAGTCCAATAAGTGACACAGTATAGGAAAATTTGCTGCATCTCCTAGCAATCAGTCTACCAGCTAGTCCAATAAATGATGTAGCATAGGGGAATGTAGTAACTATCCTTGTAATATACTTGTGTGTCATTTTTCTTGCAGTGATAATAGTGCATCATTGTCTGCACTAGTAGACATGCAACATCAAACTAGAATTGTAGAGCTTATCATTCAACATGCACAGGTAGGTGTATTGTATGCATGCAAAAGAGACATTCATTCATATGATATGATTTTTCAATTTTTGTTATTGCTTGTGTTGTTGCAGTTTTTGTCATTGTTTTTATTATTATTGTTGTTTACTTCTTGGGGTAAACAGTCTTAGTGGCTAGTACGGCAACATTTGTAATTTTCCATAATATAAAAAAAGTTTACAAATAAACAAGTGATTAGGTGTTTTCTTTTTCACGTCTAAAGTGAGTTGGATTTACATCAAATATTGTTTACCTATCAAGAATAGCATGAAGCATAATGTAATATACATAATAGAATTGAAAATTGAAAACGTTATGAAATATTACTAATCTGTACTTTTTGTTTTCATTGTAAATAGGTGCTAGGGGGAGTTATTGGTGGCGGTGTAGAAACTCCAGTTGAGGAATTCTGCCCGGACGCACCAGAAACAAGCCCAGGAGATGGTTACTGTAAGTACACATTGATTGCATTTCTTTTGTTTACATGATAGCTTCCAGAGATATACGGCACTTGCTTGCTCTGATCGACACCCGCACCATGTTATTGACCGTCATAGGCCAGGTTTTGTGTTCCCTTAATGAGCACCACTCTGTGCCAAACAAAGCTTTAACACATCATTGGCCAATGAGATAACCAATCTGTTGCTGTGATTGAATCAACCAATCAGAAACCTACTTCTTTGTTTATGCTGCATACACTCACCACAGGAAAGAAGAATGTTGTACTTCTATGGAAGCTAGCGTAGTGTCATCATCAGTTAGCCGCTAAGGCTATGTGGTGGAATTGTATCAGTACACGAATATATAATCTAACCTGGGACGAAAAAGATAACAGACTGCGTACAAGCAGTCAGAATCTCAGCATCACCCGATAATGAGGGCCGTTTGTTCCATGAAATGTGACGGACAAAACTGCTACGCACTTACCTCGTATTTTTACAGTCTGTCGCATAATCACGAAGGCACACAAAGCTCTACCGCATATAGGCGTAGGCACAGAACACTGGCGTGATTGTTAGACATTGCACAAACGAACAATCGGCCCTGATGAATATGCGAGAATTCACAGCATACAATACACAGTGACTTTGACTGTTGATGCGTGGTCTGTGATCTAACAACATGAACCTGTTATTTGTTGCTGACTAAAGTTGTTTCTTTAAACTTCCGTGGTCCGGGTACGCGCTGGTGAATTGCGATCGCGTAGAAGTGACAAGGTCGCCTACTACGCGCCGCGCCGAAGACCAATGGGTCAGCCGGCTTGTTGTCAAGTGCATTGATCAGCCAATCAGCGTGATTATTTATTGCTTTTGTGTTTACGCTCGTGTACGCGATACGCACAGGCACGACCACGGAAGTTTAAAGAAAACAACTTTAACACATAATGTACTAAAGTAGATTGTATCTGTAATTGTCAGATGTAGTGTAATAATAGATTGCAAGGTCAGTATAATATCTTATCACTTGATTTGATTTGCAGTTAAAAGTGACCGTCCTGCAAGGCCGTATCTAGATGACACCTCCATGCCAGGGTTCCTACTGCCAGGCAGTAGTGATGCTAAACCTGCAAGCTCTCGTTTAGTAGAGGAGGACGAAGAAGAGGAAGAGGAGGAGGAAGATGATGACGAGGAGGAAGATGAACATGAGAAACTGCAAAAGCAGCTGGAACAACAGCAGCA
The DNA here is from genome assembly GCF_039555335.1 of Amphiura filiformis. NCBI lineage: Eukaryota > Metazoa > Echinodermata > Ophiuroidea > Amphilepidida > Amphiuridae > Amphiura > Amphiura filiformis. The sequence continues at coordinate 74,850,971 of NC_092630.1, forward strand.
ACAGAAGCAAGAGGAAGCCCTGGCACAGGCAGCAGCAAAGGAGCATAGCTCCGATGATGAAAGTAAGATTTACTCTATAGTATTAATAATTAAGAGATGTAACAAAAGGTATTGCCTCCTTAATGCAAACCAGGTATATTGTTATGGATATGGCTCAACTTTCCTGCGTAGAATTGAAAACTTGCATGTGCATGTGACAAATGCATTATCATTTCATACAAAAATGATGCTTTCTCTTGAGCACAAGCAACATCTCCTTTTCAGGTTTGTTGAGGAAAATGTTTAAAAAATATACAAGATGATTGCACTAATATTTCTTGTAGTGTTGTACAATTTCTATCAAACTCTGACAACTTTTGATCTTGTTAAACTACTACAGTTGCTTGGTTGTAAACAATTTGAGGAAGTTAGTGGACCACAAAGGTATCTCTCTCTTATTTTCAACATATTTAACAACTGCATCTCGTTTCTGATCATTTTAATTATTGATTGCTCTGCATTATTTCATTTGGGTATTGATTAACTCAAGACATGTGGCATTATAAACCCCAAATCTACATCCTACTACTGCTTTCTTACTTTTTTTGTAACCTCCTGATCTATTATAGACAGCTCAGTATGTCTATAACCAGATTGCTTCTTCTCATATTCTTTGAATCTTGTTCTGCTTATGCTGCTCAGTTTTTGCTTCCCTTGTGCATATGAACTTTTCTTATTTAATGAATTGAAATGGTTAGCAGATGATTATACAATTCAATTTAGTGCTCATGGTATGAAATCAGGGAAAGATTTGGATCAAAATGCTTACCCAAGTCATCTCATTCCAGTGATGTTTCATTCTTCTTCAGAAATAAATCAATGTCAACAAGGAGATTATGTTATCCACTTGTTGTTTGATTATATCCCTTTGAACATATATCATTATATTATAATGATTGGTTTAGTTGAAACCCACCCTAATCTCCATCAACCTGGTTTTTTTTCTCCATATCAATCAGTAAGGCATGTTGTATTTAATTTTCTCAACCCTCCTCCCTGATCAATTATAATAACATATTCTTTGTTTCAATTCAATAATTCATTGGTAAATGTACCCACATATTAAAATTTCAGTGATTTGTTTTAACAGAGTGGCAAATAAAAAATGAAGTGAATGAAATAATACCAATATATTTACTCATTTGTGTAGAGTATTGTAAGTTTAGGTGCCTCATTAAGACCACTGTACTTACTCAACAGTACTTATTGTCTATTGAGACACCTAGATTTATTAAAGCACAGAATATTACAAGATTAATTACAAGATTTCTAAATTTACTCAACCTTTTCTGATAAGATCATAACAAATTGCAGGGACTCATTCAGATCACTAAATTAACTCAACCATTGCCATTGGGTTTATCCTTCATGTAAGAGCATAGACATTAGTGTGTAGATTATGAGCTTTATTCTGTGATCTTTTGTTGATCATCTTGCACCAAGGTTACACCCAACCATTGCCATTCAGACCATAACAATTTCAGTGACTCATAACGATCATTAAATTTACTCACCATTTCACTTCCAGTTTCAGGGACTCATTTATGATTACTAAATTAACTCAGCCATTGCTATTCAGATCATTCAAAGTTTCAAAAACTCATTGCATTGAGATCACTAAATTTACTCAACCATTGCTATTCAGACCATTTAAGCTTAGACATTGTGATAGTAAAGTGGCCACATTAAAAGGATTTAGTTCAACTTTGTTGGTATAATTACTTAATGGTGTTAAATTTATATCCATGTTCTATCCAGCTGTCATATCTGATGTGTATATAGTTTTACACCATCAAAACCTTTGCCTTAAAAAGTTGAACTTAACCCTAAAAGTCTTAATGTGGCCTCTTTGCTATAGCATTACTTGCATATATTGATTCTTCAAGCAGTGCATTAAAGACAACTTGATTACTAATAAATGAATTGGCAGAGAATAGTATTGTTGTCTCATATGCATGTTTTTTTTGCAGAAATGTTACTTTGAGTTTTCCATAATTTGGTTGTTTGTGATTGACACCTGCATTAATATACAAACTAAAACCTTCCTCCTTATATATTATTGTATGTATGTGTCTGAGTATGGGCCTTCAGTGTCAAAATGCAGTTGTTGATTGAAGTGCAGAAGTGGTCAACAAAAGTGGTGGTGCCACAGGGAAGGGGGGGGGGGGGAGAGAAGATCTTTCCCCTGTTGCCTCCCAATAAATTCAAAATAATTGATAATTTTCCAATTTTGTAGAATTTCAGATTTGTGACATGATCAAGGGGAATGAGTCACATGTCGGCCCTGGTCGAAAATGAAAGACTAAAGAGGACATTTAGAGCTTTCAGAAACTGAAAACCCTATGTTGATATGACTTTTATTTGTGAAGTTACATCAATTTATCAATCGCTGAAAACAATATAAAACAAAAGAATTTTAACACTTTCTTTGCCAATATCTCAAAATCAATATTAGTGACATCCGACTCATTTCCCTTGATCGTGTCACATTTAACCCCTTGATATTTACTATGCCCCATCCGCAGAAAAAATCTGGTGCTGCCACTGTTTATATAGTCAATGAATTCTACCATTTAGGTTATTAACATTTATCATTTGTTTGATTTCAGCTGAAGAGAGCAAGACTCGTGACTCCGATGATCCGGATAGTCCAAATCCCGACTCTCCTAGTAAACATCGTCTCCAACGACAACGTGTAAGACGTGGTGGCAACTACTCCAAAAGGGACAAATCAAAAACTGCCCACCTGTCATCCACAGGGGACAGTCGTAGCCAGAGCAACCCTGAGATACTGGGCTCTTCTCCGCCCACACAAGACACAGACTTCCAAGGGTATGTGCCCAGTGCATTTAGCCAGCAACAGCCCCAGAGAAAGCCAGTGGGCATTAGGCACAGCCTACCGATAAGCAATCCTGCAACATCGGTATCATCAAGAAACCGCAATGTTTTACCCCCAACTGATGAGGCAGAGGGCACAACGCAATCGTCAACTGCCAGCGGGGGCGTGGCACGATCTAGCTCAACAAAAGTTGGCCGGGAGCCAAGATTCGTATAAGACTTGTGCTTTGTGCTTGTGCTGGATTAGAGATCCAGAGAATATAAGACTATATGGCTCTCCAACTCGTATTTAATCTGATATTTAATTGTACCATTTCAAATGAAAAAGAAACAAATGTATTTTATCTTTTTATGCCAAGCTGAGATGCAAAAAGCTTGCCAATTTATTACAAATATTTGTCTTCATTCACCAAAGATGAACAAGAGTGGCAGGCAACAAAACTGAGTCAAATTAACTTTTGCTGGATATTAATCCAGTCATTTACAAGTAGACCTTTTTAAATTGTTCCTTTTCTTGTTAACATGTTGTCATGAATGGGTGATTGATATGTTTTTACTTTATTTCCCCTTGTGGTAGTCTTCAGTGCATTGTTGTTCTTCTTGTATTCTTGACCGATCAGAAAATTTTCATAAAAAAATCATTGACATAAAATGAATGATTCTCCTCATCATGCCAGCAGCTGCCCGTTGGAAACTTAAGTCTAGGGGCAAACAATAGAAGTGGTGATTATAACCTCAGTGTGCTAATCATAATTGATCATGTGGTGATCTTACTTCACATACCAGGATGCAGCTCTGTGGGCCATATGCTAGGAGAACACATCACAGCATTGGTAATAGGTTTACCATGGTTACTGGAAATTATCAACAGCAAATTGCTTGTTGCTTGGATTTGGATCACTGCAAACAATCCACTATCTGACCTTGTATTGATGATGTGTAGGTGCTAGTCACAAACCATATGAAGAGTTCTGATGCAAAAGCTGATAAACATCATTTTCAAACTTAAGTTAAGGCCACCAACATCTGCCCCATAAGGTTAGCTTTAAATTGGCACCCCACTTAAAAAATTAATTTTTTGAAATTAGGTACATTTCCTATGTCTAAAATTGTGAAAAATGGATATATCAGTTTTTGCATGTGAACTCTGCATTTCTTTCCTGCCATGTGGACACAGGATCATCCAGGTGAATTGAAGGTTTTCACTCGTGTTATCACAAGGAGGGAGGGAGCACCTGTATACTACAAACATTGAGACATGTAGATGATAGGTTCATAGTGTCAATTGAACTGTCAACTGCATTGTTAATGACAGCATGTGAGGCACACTTGCTTGTAGACAATGGTAACAGAAAACAAGATCCATCAATGATGAGAATGAATTTTATTTTGTGTAGTTATCTAACCATAAGAATATTGAATACTGTGTTTATGAAAACTGTGCTTATCCTACCTGTTTCTTGTTTGGGGCAGTCCAATAACCAAGTGTATCAGCTCATGATTGTAAAATATTTTCCCAACCAATTTCTTACATTTGTATTCAGACAGTATTAACACAAAATCAGTTAAATTCAAAGAAATTGACAGAAAATACACAGCTCAATCCTTTTCTTGTGGTACAAGGTATTGATAAACAGTGGATTTGAGTTGCTATGGCACATACATCAAAAATATTTGTTAACGTTATTCTAGTCGCATTCATACTGAAGAGTCGCATATGAGTGAATAAATGTTATGGCATTCTAGAAGATACCTATATACGACTGGGGATGTCAGTGTCTAAATAATATATATATATATAGTTGGGTATATTCTGCTGTATGGTGATACAGTACAATTTCAATTCTTCAGGCAATTATCTGAAAGATGTCTGTAGATTTGTTTTTACCTTGTAGAAACATAGCATCAAGTTGCATTTTATTGATTTGATATTTTAAAGTAAAAATGTTTTTATTTATGATTGAAATATTGATTCATCGTAATCCCTTACCAAAGTTGTGATATAAAACATCACATGGAGCCTAATACTGGAATAATACATGATGAAAATATTGTCAAGAAATGCAAGAATATGCTCCCACCCCAAAATGATATTAACAGAAGTCCCAATGGCTCCTTTAAATCACTGTACAGTGACAAGAGTGTCTGACATGAAATTGACAGTTATAAGTCAATACTAAAACAACTCTGGGGGAATTGACAGTGGTAAGATGCAATTTTGTTTTTAAATGAGCATCAATTGTGTTTTAAGATTTTTAATGTGGCCAAAGAAAAGTAATCTGATAGATGTTATGGTGGAAAGAAACCTAAGTACATTTTAAACACTTCCAATTTTATCACAGGAAAATATATGAATATGATGTCCCAAATGTGCTAAATCATCATTTCAGAATCTTCTAAGTATTTATCTTTTATTATGTTAAGATAATGATAAATTAGCTGTAAATGATCATGGTCTATCAATGTTTTGCCAATAAAAGTTTGTGGCTTAAATGCCTCATACATGTATTGAGCATTGAAAAATTCCAGAAAACATTTCAAATGCATTATCTTGAAAATATGTCTTATATGAAAGTGATTTTAAACTGCACTGAGCCTAGATGGCATATTTTACACAAAATACTCGCCATATACATTTGGTGCAGATTATTTTTCCTTGGCAGGAGAGAAGTGTTTTACCAAGTAGTCTGTAATGTGAGGTTACGATGGCGGGCGACGGGTTAATTGCGGTAGTAAGTTTTTATCTATAAAGTTTATCTTGGATTTCTCCATTTATATTTTTTCAGCTGTTAAACCTTCCTTGTATAGATGTTGTAATTATTGTATATTGTAAGAACTGTAGCTTTAAAAAAGGAACATAAAATATTTATTTATTACAAACAAAACAGAGTTGGTATTTTTGTTGCCAATGTATTATCATATGACATCGAGCTATTCCAGTTGAAATCCAAATATTTCTTATGAAAGACATGACCATTCACACGGAGTGTGAATTTCAAATGGGGTTATCTAAATCGATGACCGTTTGAAATCTACACCCCTTGTGTGAGAGATTAAGGTCATGTCATCTATAGGGGGTGTATGGATTTCAATTTGAATAGCCCAGGTGGGAAGTAATTTATTATTGAAATACCGTGATTAGGATTTGGTTTCTTTTATGGGTTCTTGTACCTCAGGTTTGTATACCATAGGTGTTCTAATCATAATTAACCTTGAAGAGATTTGATCAAGGTCAGTACCTGAAATATATAACTCACCTAAGGTGTATTTATTTGATGCAAACTGAAGAACCCATTTAACATTATGTTCATACCGGGCATAGGTCATTGTGTATTATTTTTAATTTCACATATAGTTGACTGCTGAGACAGTCAATGTTGGTAATTACAAATGCATATATTATAGCCCAATTTCCAATTGTTAGCCCTTTTCTCCTCAATAAGACGTATATTACCGTTGACTCAGGTCATTACCTATGGGACAGACTGTGGAAGATGATGTGACCTGTACTACCTGAATTCAAGGTGGTTATCTATGTTCAAAATTGGTACTTATTTTTATTGTACAAACATATTGGTCATTCATAAATGCAATATTCATTGATTCTATGAAATTAGATTTTATTATTATGGTAGTGTCCTACTTGCTTTATGTTGTTACTTTGATTCAAACTAAAATGACTCGTCATAATTATCTGCTGTTACAAAGTCAGTTTGTGATTTTGTAAACTGATTGTTGAGTTGTCCAGCTGTGTGAGCCTAATATAATAGCCACCCTGTGAACAAATAGGCAAATGTAATATGTTGGGATAGGGTGCTTAAAGATAAACCTTGTCAACAATTTATTGCAAAATTAAATACCAGAATTTTTGGTTCTACTTTGTTTGTTCAGTGTAACTTTGGTGCATGACCTTTATCCTATTTGTACTGTGTAGCTTATTGCATATTACTCAGGCTTAACAGTTCAAAATTATGGTGAAAACAGTTTCAATGTGCTTGAAATCATTAGGAATGGCAGCTCTTCTCATACCCAGAATGTATAGTTCAGTAAACTCACACATGTACACTTGAATTTTGACCTTTTGATGTGGTTGTCTTGTGCTAAAATGACCGTAACATCACTAGACCCAGAAACCAAAGGTCACTTTGTGTATTGTATGTATGGGTCCTATGAACTATGTTTGGGAAACTAAGACTGGCAATTTGTAGTAAAGACTATTTTCTATTAAAGAGGGAGAGTGAGGATTATCAAGTTGATATAAGTCGATCAAAGTATTTTGTTGTTGTTATTTATTTCATGCTACCATTATGGATGTGACTTCTTTCAGTGATACATAAACTGTTCAGTGAGGGGACGTGAGAGGATCAAAAAGTGAAGGGGCGGGGCAATCAATGAATCCATGGGACAAGATTGGTGTCTCATGTTTTATATACCACAATAGCCATCTAGTGTACCTCAATCAATGACATGTCCAATGACCATATTAACTACAATGTGTTACTATCATACCTATAATGTACTTTCAGTTGAAAACATCAGAATTATCTGTGAGCAAATGCATTTTTCCCTGACGAGACCAAAACAATGCGTACGTACGTCTTTATACAACAACCTTGCCTATCTATAATAGTGTGTATGCAGCAGTGTATAGAATGTGATATAAAATAAATATATTCCTGATTTCAATTCATAGCATCTTGTAAAAGATGTTATTTTAAAAGTACCATAAGGTATTTTCTTTAAAAAACTATGGAGTGTAATAATATCTTGATTTATAAATTAGGATATGATATTTTCATATACCACGCCTTGACAAGTTGCTTTGAATCCTAAGACCATGGTGTGAATTAAGGAGGACAGAGGAGGTGGCTATTAAATCTAGTCAGTGATCAGCCATAACATTTGAACCCATCATTGAAGTTGTGTCTAGTTCAAATTTAAGCTGCCTGTGTTTGGTTTTATCTTAAGTCGCCATCCTTTTGAATTACTAAGAAGTGTACTAGCAGCTAAACCTGGTAGTCATAGTTTGATGATGGCTTAGAGATAAATACCATACTAGGCAGTACTAGGTGCATGTTGGATATGATGGTTAGATTAGGTTGACTATTGTTCTGCACTTGCCAAGTGCTTAAGCTAGCTTTCTGAAATAAGTGTGCTATAAGTATGCAGGAGTTTTTAAAGGCATATAATTTGCATGCTTTACATTTCTTCCAAAGATCTGCTCATATTCTTACTGACTTGTGATATTAGAGAAGCCATGGTATGCTTTAAAGAAGTTGAACATGGTGGGTTGTGTTATGGTGCGATAGATCACTGAGTAGACATTGTAGCTGCCTCTCTAGGCTATATCAATCATATTATCAAAATAAAATACATACGTTCCCATATGAATGAAAACAGGAAATAGGTTTAAGTATGAACTCATGCATTTTGAATTGTGTATTCCAGTAAGAACTTCTTTTTTTCAAATAATATGAAATTATATTGTAGATGTATTTTGGTGAGCAGAAAGCAGTTGATTTTGAGGTGATGTGTATATTCTTAGTCAATTTTATTTCACTTTTCAATACTTTTAATTTGATTATCCTTGTATTTGTAAAATACAAGTCTTGTTGTATTCCTAAAAGCTGAAATCATTTCTGTGAACTAGCAAGTAAATACTTGTGAAATTGTGCCATAGTGGAGTGGATGGTGAAACCAACACCATCCCAAATACATGCTTGCTTGCTTCAATGCAGTAACACATTACTCTCAAATACTGCTGTTCTAAAGCTCTTGCAATAGAAATTGAATTAAAACAACATACAATGTTCTTGTGGAATCCACATTTCAAATGGCAATCAAAGCTGATTTTGTTGGATTATAATTGCCATTAAAATGATTTGTATCCATGTGTGCAATCTAGGAAAAAATTAAGTTGTCAGTAAACTATATTTTCATAAATTGAAACATTAATAATTATTAAACAGATAAAAGTGTTTCTGGCCCATTTCTGTAAGCTTATTCATGGCACTGAAATTTAGAAAATTGAACATTAGGGTAATAGGGTATTGAAATTGCCTAATAAAAAGATATGTAGGTGTATAAAACTTTTTCACAATCTTCAGATTTAGATAACACAATGCATGTGTCATGATTAGCCATAATTTTGGTAAATGTTGATAAAATTGAGATAAAAGCTGTATTAAGATGAGATACAAGCCTGTGATACAATAGAAGATGCAAAATATTTCACTAGCTGTGTCAGCACAAGTGAAATTATTTCCAAATCATCCTTTGGGAACAAGGTATTTTATTTTGGTTTTGTGTATCAGTCAAGATTTTAACCAGGTTTAATCTAGTTTAGGTTACATTTCTTAAACAGGGTTTAACACCAGTCTGGGTATTGTAATAACCAGGCAGATTTTCCTATATGCGTGGGTTAATGAGTGTAATTGGGTTTTACAAACCGTCAATAAACCGTTTAACCAGGGTTAAAACTCCATCCATCTACTGGATGTGCATCATTGTTTTGAATGAGACATCAAGGCTGAAGTTGAGTATGATAAGCAATTCATAAGCCACATTTCACCCCTGTACAGACAAGCATTGTTCTCTGCACCATGTATACATGGTGTAGGAAGGGAACAAAATACTTTGTCAATGCTTGGTCAACCATATCCTTCAACTAGTTTGGGTGTTTGGTATACTGTTGGCAATGAATTGTCCAAATCAGCTCATATTGTAATGAATAAATCAACATGAACTACATAATGCATTGTAGCTTTGTGTTGAATTGGGTGAGATTTGACATTGATGTCTGTATTCAGATCAACTCGTATGATAATGACTTAATCAAGAAATATATAGGGATATTTTTCAATAATTCTTCAATCTATAGTTAGATAGTGTTTCCATTTTTACCATGCCGATGTATGTATGCGTGAGAATATATTATTATCAGTCAAGTCAAGTTGGTCAGAGAATTATTATGAGAGTGCTAGATAGGCTATGTCAGTCAGTCAGTCAGTCAGTGTGTACTTTATTTTGTGAGTTATAACAAAGTTATTCATTGTTCACTATTTCATCGTCGTCATCCTCAAAATCATCATCATTAGGGTAGTCCAGGGTTCCAATCTTTGTACAGATATTTTCTCTGCTACAGGTATTTATGGGTATTGAACCTTCAGTAAAATGTATGCGATATGCGCTATTTAGTATAACAAGACGGTACCACAACAGTATAGAACTTCCAAGAGAGAGAATTTATCTAGAAACCAGTACATATTTATTATTGTAAGAGGTATGGTTTCTTCCCAATGAGCAGGTCTCATGGTTTTAAAGGGTATCAACATATTAAACATTAAAAAGAGGTAGAGTGTAAAAATGTGTGTGATATAGGTGAACATTAGCTTGCCTCGTTCTCTGTCCGCATCATAACAGTTTCTGTATTTATGGTGGGTGGCAGATTCTAAAACAGTAAATCATGTATATTTAGTACTGGATCAATTCTAACCCAAACATGTTAAGTGGTAAATGAGTCATGATTAAATCTCTGTAACTCTAACAATACTTGTCACTATTTCATGTCTTAACTGCAAAATTAACCTGGTTTCTAAATGTTACACAAATTATTTTGTATCAAGAGTCATCATACATCAGTCCATAATCATCACAATAAAATAATATGTAGCCTTCAAGAAAATGCAAGCAGGTACAATTTGCAAATTAGTGCAACTTTATTTGAAATATGAAGGGGAAATTTCAAGGAATGATCAATATTTTAAGATTTATTTTGTTAACATAAATTGGCTTTCTCAATGATTGGGGAAAATGAGAAAATTACTTCCATGGTCAAGTTTCGATCAAATCAGCAAGAGGGCTGTATTGCACAATTGCTGCAAACTTTGATTGTTTTTGCACAACACCAATATTTATGCAAATACAATGCAAACCAAACTAAATTTAAATTATTGGTTTACTTCTAAACATATTTAATTTGTTTTTAATATCTTTAAAATGGTGCTTTTCCCAAGTTTGGTAAATGTAAGACACATGTCTTCATTTTCTGCTGCTTCCAAAAGTGTTGCATTCAGAAAGTTTGTTTGATTAACTTCCAAATAGGTCAGATTTGAGCACAAAGCAAATATAATCATAATGAAAATGCACTCAAAATTAAAACATATTTTTGTCCAGTATTGATTAATAAACACAATCTATAATTGTAAGATTGGTAAATGACTTTACATGTCAAATCTGCATACCAGTGGATATCTTCTTTAGGAAGTGATTAATGCCAATCTTACTGGACGTATGCCAAATATCCTACTAAGTTTAGCATGTTTGATGACTCAAAACAGGGTGTCCTTAAAGCATTTACAAATATGTGATATAAAGTGTAACAAATGGGTTCAAGATAGGGTATCAGGTGATTTTAACAGGGCAGACAGTATTGATAATTGATAGATACAGTAATGCACAAATAAGTTAGGATTGGTAGATTCATCTGTCTTTGTACCCAGTCTTTTATCACACAATTATGACAAGTAGCTGGAATAAACCTACAAACAACCAATCAATTTTCATCACTTTGTAAATGAGCTATTATAGAATATTAATGTGCATTTGGTAAAAACTGAAGCCTGACCTTGGTGTTGTTGATGATATGCAGTGAGGTCACACTGCAGATGATCAGTTATCAAAGTGAAGGATTCAGTGTTGTGCTTGATGCATTGTAGCTTCTTTTTAAATTCTAGGGCGGTAGAGAGTGAGAAGGAAAAACTGAATGTATACATTATTCATAGTGAGAAATACAATATTTATGTCCGTCTTCTTTACTATTATATCAAACAATACCAACTATGAGAATATTAAATTTGAATATTAAAAGAAATAATGATATTCTGTGAATATACATATTGTTGTGTGCTGTGTGATGATAATTAGACTACATGATTCCTTCCCCCATCATTTTTAGCCAACTTGCATGTACATGCACCATATTTTATCCATTAAACACTGATGCCCAATAAGTGCCCACCCATCATATTTTCAACTTGTAGAATGTGATACTATTAACTGCCCACCCAATGACATTTTGCCAGACTTGTAGTCGAGTCACTGAAAGTCGAGTCCGAGTCGAGTCGAGTCATCGAGCCCTCGAGTCGAGTCGAGTCATGCAGCCTTCAAGTCCGAGTCGAGTCGAGTCATTTGAAGTTGTCAGTCGAGTCGAGTCAGGCCATTCTGTCGAGTCGAGTCGGATATATTTTGTCGAGTCATTTCGAGTCACTTCACGTTTTATATGCTCATGATACCAGCTGTCAACTTGATAGCCCAATTTGCATGAATTTGTACCTTTTTGAAATTAAAATCCCAGTGAGAGTACATAATATTACCGTAACCACCCGGGTATAAGCCCACCTTCAGGTATAAGCCCACCCCCTAATTTTCAAAACATTCTGGGAACAAGGGTGCACTCGGCTATAAGCCCAGTACTAAATTTTGGCCAAGTTCTTAAATCAAATCAATGCTTTTCTCTCCCATTTAAGAACAAATATAAAAATATCAGTTGATAATTAACATTCCACACTTAAAATTTTAAGAAATTGACATAGATCATAGAAATTACTGGTACATTGGGCATATACAAATGGGGATGATTTTTCTTATTTCTAAATTCAAGTATTAGCCCTCCCGGTTATAAGCCCACCCCATTTTTGAAGTGAAATCTGCCATCTAGGGGGTGGGCTTATACCCGAGTGGTTACTGTAATTTATGAATCTATGTGCTCCATCCAGTGCATTGTGGAAATCAATACGGGTGCGTGTCCCGGACCACAAGTACTTGTACGGGTACGGGTCCCAGGCCATGGGTACGGATTTCAGGTCATGGGTAAGGGTACGGGTACAGATCCCTAGCCATGAGTATTCAGTACGGGTCCATTCCAAAATAAGGTGCGAGTACGGGTACGGAGCCATGGGTACGGGTACGAGTATGGGTACGGAAATTGGGACTCGAGTACGGGTACTGGTCCAGTAGTGGTATGGACATTGGGACTTCAAGTACTTGTATGGGTCCTATTATAGGTATGGGTATAAACAAATTAATTAATCAAGTACAAAAAGATATCAAATATTGGTGGTCATAGTGAATCTAGCCTAAAGGTGGCATATTTTGGGATGCAAGTGAAAAAACTATGTCTATGTACAGTTGGACAGCCAGACTGTGCAATACTAATTTCAACATATATTAAGCAATGATGTAGCTTTCGAGTCTTATTATGCACATCTGGATAATTATATCCATGTTTTATTAATATTTTAAAATTCATATACATCCCAAATTTCTGTATATGGTAAGAACCTCTGTATTCATTTGACTCAGATGCACAAGCCCAAGCCTGGGCACAAGAAGTACATGTGGCTGGTGGAAATGCTCACACCAGTCAGTCACATTGCAATGTAGCTCTTCATGTGTGCAGCATGTAGAGGAGTGTATTTGGATGGGGAATAATCAAATTAATGATTAATAAAAGCTATTTAATGATATTTTAACATGATAACTTGAAATTCACCACAAAAAAGAAAGTATCTCGAAATGTTTTCCCAGTTTGCTGGTTTTTTTTTCTGTATTGATCAGTCATTGTGTGAATGAGACATGTAGCATACATGTAGGGTGGTGTGCACAGGCAGTTACAATGACATGTGTGTAGCATTCATGTACATTTTGTGTAGCCAGGGCTGGATTTACCTTTTTCAGGGCCCAGGACCAGGCTAAAATAAAATTAAGGGCACGTGCTATAGCTTGCAATCTGGATCCATGCGTTACTCCCCACCTAACCACATCCATGATGTAACCTATGTGTGTTGATTATGATCAGAGGACTCACAGTGGGATTTCCTGCATTTGTGTAGCCATATACTGTATGGTACCCATGGGTACGGGTACGTGTCCCGGACCATGAATACGGGTACGGGTCCCATGCCATGAGTATGGGTCCGGGTCCCAGGCCATGAGTATGGGTACGGGTCCCAGTCCATGAGTCCGAAGACAAAATAGGGCATGAGTACGAGTACGGGTCCAAAGCCATGGGTACAAGTGCACGGCACGGTATGGAAATTGGGACTCGAGCAGTGCGAGCACTATAAGTCTGGTAATCAGCAATGATGGACAATGGACTTTTCCACCATGCCAAGTTTGAAGCATGTAAAAAGAAATGGTGGATCCTTTAGCCAGATCGACAGGCAATCATACATGTACATTGTACACACATACATATAATTCATACATATAAGTTATTATAAAGATGATGAGAGATAGTAAGCCCACTTTGTAAAATATAAGAATCACAATACACTGAGATGTGTGGACGAAAACGTGCAGGTATTATTAGAAATATTACGGTATAATTTATATTTTCGAGTCATTTTTAAAAAGTCGATTCAGCCACAGTGACTCGAGTCACAAGCCTCGAGTCATCGAGTCGAAGTCATTAAATTTCGAGTCGAGTCGAAATCATCGATTCATCAACCCTTGAGTCGAGTCGAGTCGAGTCACCTTGCCTCGAGTCGAGTCATCGAGTCACCAAAACTCGAGTCGAGTCGAGTCATTTCGAGTCGAGTCACTACAAGTCTGCATTTTGCTGTAAAAAATGCCAAAATTATTGCTTAAAACAGCTATCAGCATGTTGTCAATGGGGACTCCATTTAGGGTGAATAATATTACAATTTTTATACATTTTCAATGCACCTGAAAGACATATCAATGGCGATTTTCAACCTCCCTCCCAAACTGCTGATATCGTGTTGTTAAACAGTAGCCCAACCAAGCGATGGCCCAATAACATAAAATAAAAAATAATAACATCCAGATTGCGATGGGCAAACCGTTTTATACAATTTATACATTATGTGAAAATGAGTGCCCAGCTAATTATGACTTGCTTAAGTGCCCTGGGTGCTTAATGCAGGTGTTTAATGGATTGAATATGGTAATAATATACCAAAGCAGGGTTCCTGCTAGATCCCAATATTATGGGGTCCAGTTGAAAGCTATGGAGTCACAAACAATTTTGGGGGGTATTTGGACACAAATGATCAAATGATGGACCCCATAATTTCAAAAATTGAAAAATATACATGTAGACTACTATAAACCATCCTTATAACCAGCCAAGTGGCTCCGAAGTCTGCTTGCAGTTTGTGGGACATTGCAATAATTTGGAGGGACATTGGCAAAGTCTACACCCTTTAATTATACCATATTACCCAAAAAAGGTTTTTTACCTACATTTTCAAAGTCTTTACATTGAGGTAGAATGCACATGGGCATTCTTACTTCAATGTAAAGGTAGAATGCACATGTGCATCCAAGGCTAAGTACCAGCATGTATTACAAGCAAACTGAATGCGTATAACCATGTTTAACTCGATATGTAGAATACCCACCCTTTATTGCCTTTAATTTGATTTAGTTTCATTCATTCAGTTGTAATTTTGACCAATCAAACAATGCACATCTGAATAATGCACCCACTGTTACAAAATAAGCCAAAATTTTAAAGGGCCCTTGGGTCTGAAAAGGCTACCACATAGTACCAGCCCTCATTTTTTAAGCCCAAACTCAATTTAAGATTCTTGAAGTTATTTAAAAAGCAGTGTTGGAAAAAGCCAAATCTTCAAGGGTCGTATTAGGTCTGAACATTTTCACACCACTAAATAATTCCGCCATTGAAATACATTTAAAAATACCAGTGTTCTAGAAATACCAGTGTTCTATGCTCATTTTGAGGCCTTTTGGGCAATATTTGAACTATTTTCAATTCCAAAGTATGGGTGGTTCTTCGCTGTTTTTGATCTGGTCTCTAGACGTTACACCTGTTTCTGCCCACAATTCAATTTGTGCTTTTTTTTAATTCATAGAATTCATCTATAGGCCTTGCACTTTTATACAAGCCACAATATGCTACTTTCAAAGAGCAGCCCAAAATACCTCAAAAAGTTTGTATTTTTACCGTAACTCATGGTTACACTATGGCCCATTGATTTAGTGGTGTGGTCTCTTCTCATAAGACCCAAATTGACCTGAAGTAGCTGGTTTGCAACCTATTACAACCGATTCCAGAAAATACAGTACCAATTTTGGGGATTATATTTTGCCAAATGAAACGGCCCAATCTTAATTCTTTACTGGCAATAAAATTCCAATTTCAATATTAAGCCAATTTTTGGAAATATGGCCAAAAAATGCAATTTTGCATGTTTTCTTACAATATTGCAGTCACAATATTTATCATTGCAGCATAAACAATGCCCTAAAATACATGTATTTGACCTGTATTTCCAAACACTGGCCAAATATTAACATTGTACTTTAATTGCCAGTCAATTCCAAGAAAGGATTAGGGTTAAACTGTTGTATTTGGCAAAACAGGATATTCATTAATCCCAAAAAATAAGTACTAGGCCTATATAAGTGTCTGAATAATGTAGATCCTGAGTTTCTCTGTCAGAAAGAAGTCAGTTGGTACACAAGGTAATAGGTATAGGGGGGTGCCTTTATATGGAATGTGATCACACATATTGTGTCATTTGACAAGTACATGGACAAAAAATTATCAATTGTGGGATAGGCTTTTAGTTAATAAGAATTATTAAGTTTTTAGCAGTTGCAAATGGCGAAGCCACTAAAAACTAAGAAATTGCTAACAAACTATAATTTCTTCTGTAGTTTTTCTTCTGTAGTTACCTCTTCTCTGTGGCCGGGAAATAATCATAATTTCAGAGTCCTTTTCATTATGTTGTAGCCTGTTATATTGGCATGATATATGGAAACATAAAAATTGACTGTAAAGTAAGATGTGTTGTTCTTTTAACAACAATCTCAATATTAAAAATGATAGAAATCCCTCCCCTCATGAATACTTGAAGAGAACATTCAAACCTGGAAGTACAGCTCCACATTTTCATCTATTCTGGTTTTGAATTAAGAGCTCAAACTGTGGATAGCTTCATTACAGTTGATTGACCTATAGTCATAATGGTACATTTGAAAGTCCTAAATGACCAAATCCTGGAGTAAACATCTGTATAAAGAATGCATAGAACTAGTCCCAAACAGAAATGTTTGGTAGACTCATAACCGGTGCGATCTTACCTTTCCGATGTTGATTAAGATACTTCTTGCATCGATCCCGAGATGCGGAAAACCAATAGTCATTTTGTCCCACATAAATGAATAAATAACAAAAACCCCGATCCCCGGTGGACTCACCCAAAAGGTGACGTCACACCATATGATCGCCCTTATCCGACTTGGGATCCCCTACTCGGACCAAACTTGTAGGGGTGGCGGGGTCGGGATAATCAACATCGGAAAGGTAAGATCGCGACCGTTATGAGTCTACCAAACATTTCTGTTTGGGACTAGACTCAGTACACCGGTCGATCTTACCGCTTCGATGTTGATTAAGATACTTCTTGCATCAACATCTGAAAGATCGATCTAGCAAGTAACCGACGGATGGAGGTACAAGATTGGTCAGCATCTGATCAGGGATCGGGAGCGGTAACGATGGTTTTCGCGAGGTCAGAAAATATTTTCCCCAACGGTCGGGAAAACAAAAAGACCACGCGATCACAGACATAAACCTCCTTACTTAATAAGTTCGGTGGTTAAGAATAGCGACACTGGTTCTTACCATGCTGAGTATTCTGTATAGTCTGAAAACCTGGTACCCGTACACCACCGCATTATGATCGCCCGAACAATGTCCCGGTAAACCTCCCGCCCCGTCTCTGATTACTAACGTAAACGGAAGTATCGTAGAGAAGGGCGAAGGTGGCTTCCGCCTTCCGGGACACCGCCTGCTAGATCTCCTCAAGGGACAACCGAACGGTATACCCAAGATGATGAGATAGCTTCGTGTCGAGTGGGTCGTGGACGCGAAACCTTCGCGATCCCCGGACTCCACTAACACCTGGACCAGCCATTGCGACAGCGGCTGGACCGAAAACTCTGTAAGGGTGATGAATGCGGTCGTGAGTCCTCGCAAGGCTTGTGTTCGGAAGAAATAGTGCTGCAGCGCCTTATCGGACACCCCAGCCTATCTTTGGCTTCAGCCGAACCTTGCCCAACCCTGGGGATTGGAGAGGGACGAATGTCGGTATGCACCGCGCCCGTTCAGTAGCCACGAGAACAGAGCGCCCGAAACAGTGTCGCTCCAGTGTTTGTGAACACGAAGCTAACCTCGAGACCGTGTGCAACTCAGCACCGCCGTCACGACGCCAACGCCAAACCGGAAAGCCATCTTGAGAGTTACGTATTTAAGCGTCGCTTTGGACGGAAGGTCAAAAGGGTGACCCTTAAAGTAATCTAAGACTGTGTTGGGATCCCTTAGGAGGATCACTTTCCTTTTTGGTGGACACTCGTTGAACATACCGTCGAGGCGTAGACTAATAAGGTAACCATCGGCTATGATAGTCGACCCGTCTCGAATCCTCGGTGAATGGAGAGGACAGCTGACTTATAGCTGGCCCCAGTGGCCCGCTGAAGTCTTGCTTGGAACTTTTCTGTCAGAAACTCCGGAACTAGCAGCACAGAGGCTTTGAGCGGGAGAGCTATTTGTCTCATTGCACCAAGCGTAGTATGGAGCCAGACTCTGGCTATACGCACGGAGGGTAGACTTCCGTCTAGCCCCGGCGATGAGAAAAACAGCTTCTGAGGAAAAGTATCCCTCCGCCCGCGCGTTCCCTGGTAAGGGCCATGCAGCTAACTGCAGGTGCTCTAGTGATAGACTGGTACCTCCGCTCCGGGCATCCGGAGTAGATCTGGTACTGGGAGTGCCAGCGGCCTTGCCGCTAGCAGAATGACAATGCAGTCTTCCCACCCGATCTTGGCCACCACCCTCATGAGTAGTGAGATCGGAGGGACTGCATAAGCTGTCATCCCTCCCCAGTCTATGGACAGAGCGTCCCACGGTGAATGCTTGGGGTCCGCGACCCTTGAGCAGTACACCGGCAGTGGATGATTGCGATGAGATGCGAACAGATCTATCGAGGGGCGGTACATCCCCCTGAAGATCGTCTGAGCGACCTGCGGAGCAAGGGACCATTCTGCTGGTCCCGACACCCTTCCTCGTGACAGATTGTGCGCGAGGATGCTGGTGACGCCCGCGATGTGTATCGCTCTCATCGTAATCTGCCTGAACTTGCACCACCCTATCAGGTGTCGTGCATGCAGGCTCAATCGTGGTGGCCCGGAGTCCCCTTGTCTGTTGGGGTAGGCTACCACGGTTGTGTTGTCCGTCAGGACAACGGTATGTGATTCCACGATCACCTCCTCGTAAGCGAGGGAGGTTGGTGTGAAACTCTGTCTCTATGGCCCCATAGGCCCGAGACGGAGTCTCCGTGGATGTGGACCCCCAGCCCCGCTTTTGACGCTATGGTCGTCACTACGTGACATACCGGGGTGCAGGAAACCTGACACCCTGGGTCAAATTGGGCTGATGGGTCCACCACCAGAGTTCTCTCGCGCGATCTCCGACAACGGAACCGCGAGGGATATTGGTGACGACTGGGCCTGCAAGCAGGCTAGAAGGTGTAGTTGGGTAAGCCTAACGAGAAACGGCAGCACGGTGCGAGGTCTACCCTACTGGCCATTAGGCCTACCACCTTCATCCATGCCACAGCGGGTTTTGCCCGAGACTCGGCCAGGAGTCAGGCACACCGCACCATGTCCGTCACCCGCTCGGGTGAGGGCACCGCGAACCCCTCCGTGAGGGTGATCTGAGCCCCTACAAAATAGTGGTGTCTCGCGTCGGGACCACGCTGGACTTTTTTTTGAGCTGATCAAAAATCCAGGGTCCCGCACCCTCACGGACTATCAACCCCATGAGACCCGTAGTCTCCAGTGGAGTGCGTCCGTGATATGAGCCAAACGTCCAGGTAGCAACTGATGTTGACACCCCTGTGCTTCAGGTGCGCTGCCACCGCTCTGACCAAGAGTGTAAACACCCTGGGAGAGATGGACAGGCGGATGGCCGGTATCAAAACTAGTAATTTTGATCCTGTACCTAGAAGCGCAGATGCCTCCGATCTTGAGAGGCGATTGGCATATGCAGATAGGCGTCCGAGAGATCTAGCGATGCTGTTCCCATACCCCTGATGGGGCAGGCTAGCACCGAGGCGAGAGTCCCCACTCTGAACCTCTTGGGCCTGAAGAACTTGTTCAACAGCCTGCGGTTCCCGGATGGGGCTCCTGTCGCCAGGTCTTCCTTGGAGCCAATGGCTCCAAGATCACCCGTAGAACGGGGGGGGGGGGGTAGACCGGGACAATCGCCCGCTTCGTGAGAAGCTGTGTGATCCCTGTCAGTAGTGCCCGACGCTGGGGGCCGTCTGACGGCACTACTGTGGACCTCTGAAATGTGCAGACGAATGCGGGGAGACTGGGTTGCCAGTCTGTAACCCCCACTCACCACTGACCATACCCAGACGCCCAAAGAGATGGTTTCCCATCTCTGGGCGAAAGCCATAAGCAGTCGTCCACTGGGAGATCCCCCTGTGGAAAAACCGCTGAGCCCCCCAGGAATGCTCTGCCTAGCTTCCCTTGGAAGAGCGCTTGCTCTTCTTCGGGGCTTGCCAGCTGTTCCTGTGCTACCCTTGCGCCTCCCAGAAATGGGTGCTGCAGAGTAGTGGGCTCGGTACTGTTGGTGGT
The DNA here is from genome assembly GCF_039555335.1 of Amphiura filiformis. Classification (NCBI taxonomy): domain Eukaryota; kingdom Metazoa; phylum Echinodermata; class Ophiuroidea; order Amphilepidida; family Amphiuridae; genus Amphiura; species Amphiura filiformis. The sequence goes on from NC_092630.1 coordinate 74,871,539, forward strand.
GCACGGCCTGCTGAAGTCGGAGCTCCTACCCATGGTAAGGGCAGTTTCCGACTTCTTCAGAGTGCTCCCGTTGGTAGCTTCTTTGCACGGTCCTCCACCATAGCGCAGAAGCATCCAAAGAGAAAAAAGGACCCTGCCTTTCCATCGCGTTGAGCGATTGGAGTGGCAGGCCCCACCCCGCGCTGAGTGGACACCCTATGGGCTAGGCCCATGGAGCTCTCGTTGAGGCTAGCTGTTAGCACCGCTAATAGGCTCACCTCGCGGAAGAGCTCAGATGTTGTCTGAGCGTGATACGCTTGACGACATCTGGGTCCCTCTCGGATCCCCTCAGGTAGGTCCCGTGGTCCTCCCGCGTTACACGCAGAGGAAGCGTGCAAGCACGCGGCGTCATAGCTCTACTGAGCTCGACAGCCTTACGATATCTACCCGTGAGGTTTGCGGGAATGAGAGTGCAGGCGTCCCCTGTGAGGAAGCAGCAGCTGAGCATCCTACTGAAAGGATCCCTGGTCCTCCTCCATGGACTCCCCCTTAGGGGGTGTCCGGAGGAAGATCAGTGCTGTTGCTCCCCATGGGGGCAGCGGGGAAGGAGATTGTAGTGATGTCACTACCGACTCAGCTTCCGACTCCTTTCCCTCGCCCACAGTATCCGTATCATGCTCCGATGATGACGGTAACTGAGGACGGGCATCTGAAAGCGGGTAAGAAGACATAACCACTGTGTGGCTCGCCGACTACCTGCCAGCAGAAGAGGGAGTACTCCCGCAAGACCCTGAGGTATCCGCCATGGCACCACTGGGTCCGCATGCTCTCGCAGCCGTCGTCCTAGCGCTAGCAGCACGGGGCCTACCCTGATCAAGATCTGGGTTAGCCCCATGCCGGCTGGCCTGGTCAACAGCTGATGGTACTGCGTGGCCATCGCTGGCGACACTTGCCACGGTGCTAGACCGTGGAAGAAAACACCCTGCGGCGGGTACCACGGGGCATACCCAGCCGGCAGCTGACCCTGAAGGATCCGCCACCAGGGTAACCCCATGGTACTGCAGTACCAGCACGCCCCCCTTGTTGCCACACCGACTGTGGCGACTAAGGCGGGTGCTGCGGTACCGGTGCGGTATCAGCGTGGGTACCCGTGAGGGCTCCCGGCTGAGTACCACTGTACCCATGCCTCACTGCGTTCCCCGCAAGGGGATCAAGCCGTGCGTATGGGTACCCCGCTATACCAGCTGTCCCTTGGCTAAAGGGAGCTTGCCTAGTATCACGGGTAGCTGAGCGTGCATACCCCCGATCAATCACCTCGCCACCTGAATAGGCAGCGTCAATCAATGGAGCCATGCTCTGTTGATTTGACAGTGATCGATCAAGAGAGGTAATTGACCCATTGGCGATAATGGATCACCCACGCTCCGCTGGCTCTCGAGGACATAAGTGGGTTGTTGATCAGCTAGGCTGTTCAAGCTACCCACTCAACCCTCAAGAGCTTCGCCCAAGGTCGCTGTGTGTGGCGGACCACTCACGGCAGCTATGGGCGGGTGCATAGCGGCTACCACTGAAGTCAAGCCGTAGCTCGTCTTTGTAGCTGCCACCGAATGCACCTGGGTCGCTGTCCCGTGAGAGACTGCGAGCCCAACCCCTGAATAATCGCCAGCCAGTCCCTGTGGACAGCCAGCAGCTATTCTAGGGCCCAGGGTATCACTCGGCGGTCCCGCCATGGAACGCTGCCGTGTGACAACCCCAGTTGGTTCTGCTAAGACTACACCCACAGCGTTAGCCGCGGTATCGTCTCTGCTGAACCCATGCATGCTAGGGTTCAACCCAGGCAAGCCCGGGGTACCCTTGCATGCTGCCCATCGCTGGCTACTACTGTGGCTGTTTGAGCCCGTAGATATGCCTGCAACAGACGGGTGTCCTCCTGCTAAAAACCCGTGAGGATTTTTGCTAAAGGACTGGTATCCTCCTGCTACAAAACCCGTGGTGGTTACCGCTCTGCTGCCTGCTACTTTGCTCCGGCGTATAGTCAGTGCTTTCGCTGGCTGCTGAGCCTTTGGACGCGCTTAGCAGTCCCGAAGGAACCGCCTGCTTGTCCGGGGACCGGAGCCCCTTAAGCAGACCTGCCATGACCCATAGGGGCTGTCACAGCGGAATCTACCGTGTCGACTGGTATCCTCCTGCTACAAACCCGCTAGGGTTTTCGCTGGTGGTTACCGCTCTGCCGCCTGCTACTTTCCTCCGACGTATAGTCAGTGCTTTCGCTGGCTGCTGAGCCTTTGGACGCCGCTTAGCAGTCCCGAAGGAACCGCCTGCTTGTCCGGGGACCGGAGCCCCTTAAGCAGACCTGCCATGACCCATAGGGGCTGTCACAGCAGAATCCACCGTGTCGACCTTACCAGTGCCCTTGGTAGATTTCTTCTTCGTCTTATGGCGATGGCGGAGTCTATCCAAATCGTCAAGCTGGAACTCGGAGAGTCCTAAGCAAAAGAAAGACATCTAGAAGATCGTGAGCACTCCCGTGGGTGAAACAGAGCGGTGTGGGTCCCATTCCGCTACCAGGGAAGGGTAAGCCCGACAGGGCCGAGCGTGCGAGGAGAAAAAGGGAGGGGCACTACTCCCCCCCCAACACGCGACTCAAGCCCAGAAAGCAAACCTGAGCACGGAGGCTGGTCGCTAACGTTAGTGGTAAAGTAAGGACAGGCTAACTTTATTACTAAATGTCAGACGGGTCCCTACCAAGCCCCACCGTATGAACATCTGATTAACTCGTCTTATCGGACGGTAATGAAGACATAACGATAGAGTAATCACCCTAACATAGCAACAATAACCTACCGTACATGAAATACAATGTGTATGTACAAACATCTATTGTAACTTACAGGCTGCAATGGTTGTTTTACGTGGGGAACAAAATGAATGGCGCTAACGAGCGGCCATTTTGAATTGCTCGTGTGTCCCGTGATACAAGCGGAGGCACGATATGTAGCTAAGTTTTGGATTGTTTTTGTCACTTTTTCGCCAGAAAATGTCGTCAAAACTATCCTCAGCCGAACAATACCGGTTTGGTTTTACCTAAGGTGTGAAACTACAACCGTATATCTCGTCTTGGTCGAGAAATTGATACACAGTGCTATGAACAATCGATAGGCATGTTTGTGTAAGTCGGAGACCAAGGAGAATAAGGGAAGATCATATGGTGTGAAGTCACCTTTTGGGTGAGTCCACCGGGGGATCGGGGGGTTTTTGTTATTTATTCATTTATGTGGGACAAAATGACTATTGGTTTTTCCGCATCTCGGGATCGATGCAAGAAGTATCTTAATCAACATCGGAAGCGGTAAGATCGACCGGTGTACTGAGTCTTCAAGAATCTCAAGTATCTGCTGCATGAATTCAAACTGAGCATAAACTTACAATGTCTTTAATTTGGAGTAATAAATAATGACATTTTGATGCATGTATTTCACTGTTTAATAGGCTGTTGATTCAAACTTCTAGATCTTAATGAATAATGAGTTGTTTTAAAGGGGAGTGTGTAGCCATACAAAATGTCCACACTTTGTACATCAGCAGGTGCATCCAGGTGTTCACTGAGTATATCAATCTAAGCTTAATACAACATCAACTGCATTGTAATAGAATATAAAGTTCATGATACATGTAGTAACTGCTCTTCAGTGCTTCATCTCATGACGGTCCAGGTGGATTCAGAGAATGTGATGCTTGCATCTGTATAGGCCTCTGTAGTGGATGACCCAATAGCATAGCCATCTTGTTATGGAGATGTGTTGTATTCCTACCGACTTCATGAATGTATGATGTGTTGTTGGAATCCAAGTCTAAGAACACGTCATACACCTCCTGTATACACAGAAAACAACCAAATCAAAGGAATCATATATTTCATATCAAAATTTGTTTACACAGATTTATAGACTAAAAAGGATGAACACCCCCCCCCCCCTCCATCCAGCCAGCACTGTTGTGTCAACCAAGTACAATCAGTTGCCAACCTGGCATGGAAACATACACTACCAGTTATTTACCGCCTAACCTAAATATTTTGCTGATTTATTTTCACACAATTCAGGTTTTTTCACCTAATTCAGGACTTCTACCTTACTCCCTAGAGGTCCCACATTATAAAAGTCTATGTTTGGCATATATAATGGTGGGGGATTATGCTGTACAAGTTGTGACAACTGTGTCATGAAGTTACATACACCCAACCTAATGCTATGGTAGTTAATCCGATTATTACGTCATTTCAACAGCGAATTGAAGAGTGGGTTGGTGTTCCCTCAAGCATATCGATGAACATTGCTATTACCCATCTATTATATTTCTATATTTCTTGTTGAAAAAGTTTTTGTGAGCATCATCCAAATTTCTTGTTTCAATCCAGCACAAATGTGACTTCACATTTTATATTCTAAAAGTGGCCAGAAAATGTGACTTCATATTCCTTGACTACTTTCAGAATAGAATTTCTATTCAATTCCAATACATACATACCTTACACAGATTATCATCTGAGGGTGGCTCATGAACATAGAACACATCAAAGAAGAAATATGGTGAGTTGGATAACTGCCGCTGTGACTGAAAAGAATGAAAAGAAAAGTACAAAAACATCTTTACTGCAAACCATGTGTACACTGGGTGTTCATGTTAAGTAGGTAATGGGGCTACATGTATGCACCTGCACAAGAACATATAGGAATGACCACAATCTGCCCATGATCCCTCTGTCAAGGGAAGAATCATGTCCAAAGTGTGATTGACTATTGCACGAACCATTGGATTTTCATCCAATCTTTGCTGTGTAAACATAAAAAGGTTAACAAGAATCAAGTTTAATTCACACACATTTTTGTACGAGTCTGTGAGAATGATTCACGGATTATTGTCGAATATTTGAGCAAAGTTACAAAGTTGAGTTATCATTATCAAGAATGCGTGAAGGCATGAGTGCTTTCATTTGTACTACATGTTAAAGTTTTCAATAGTACCAAAGTTTCCATTTAGATTATGCAGGATGCCAGGATGAAGCTACACATTAAATCATCCTTCAAACAGGACGGATTTATACCAATTCCTTCAGGATATTGTACTACTAACCTCTCTACCATCCAAAAAGCCTGGTATGCAGTTGGATCTTCCATAAATAAATATCGTCCTCACAATATATGGTGGTGGCAATACAAGCATGTCTTCAACAAATGGTAGGTCTACCTTCTCCAGACTGTAGGTCACATTAAATGGACAAAACATGGAAATAGACCCAATGTTAGTTCAGTCATACATGTACATGTAACTAATGACCCTTCTCCCCAAGTTTAACTAGTAAATATTTTTAAGCATTTATTTATATCCATCAAGAATTATCCTTTGCAGCATATGTTTATTCATCCTACCATGAGACTCCAGCACTATTCCTCCAAAAGTGTACTTTCCCCATTTATTCCTAAAGTTGCATTCAACAATCTGTGCTTAGATATGGATGTATACTGCGCCAAAAAAGTATCCTTACAGTTGGAAGAAAAATCCTAATTTTAAAACTAAACCACATTTGGGTAAATTTATTTGTTTAATAGATGCACTGTCTCATCCGGCACATTATGACACCCCATTGAATCCAATGGGACTTCAAGAAGCGAAGTTACAAGCATTTGATTAGTTTTAAATTTATGACAAACTGGCCTATTCAAAACTCCACGGACTAGACATCTGGTTTGAGAGTGGTGAATGGCTAATTCATGCGTGCCTTTAATTTCACACAAAAGGAACAAAAGAAAACTGAAACAAATGAACTGACAAATAAAATGAAAGTTATGAAAAGCACAGAGAAGTAAAAACTGAAATAAAAACTGCTTTAAATAAAGCTTCATTGAAGAAACTGTGTTGTCTCTTTGTTGCGCTTGTTGGAATCTTTTTAAAACTGGACCTTCATCTATTCAATTGCTTGTAACTTTACTTCTCAAGGTCACATTGGATTCAACGTGGTGTCATAATGTGCAGGATTAGATAGTGCATCTATTAAAAATATAAACTTTATTCCAACATGGTTCAGTTTTGGAATTGTGATTATTTTTCCAAGTGTAAGGATACTTGTTTAGCGTAGTATACATAAAAATCATGCCTCCAAGATTGACTGTCTTTTGAACTAAATAGTTGCTAGACAAGAATGCGTAGTATAGTGTGACCCGTCCACCTACATAAATCTTACACAATATAACACAAGAGCACCTATGGCGCTGTAGCCTCACCTGAATTGAATATTCACAACTAGAGATAGATGCCTTATTTGCTCTGAACAAATCATTTTATGCTGTAACATAACCCTTCATCAACTATTGATGACTATCAAGATACAGAGACAACTATAATAAAATTCACTTTGCTGGTCATTATGCAAAATTGAACCCACAGCCAAGTTGATCCATTATACTTGCGTAGTTTCCTGGTTTTCTTGTTATGTTTTTAATAATGTATATTTTGCTTCACTGTATGAGTGTTTTATGATTGTAACGTAAGATGGTAGCATACGATTTTAGATTAAGATAGTATCATTAAGTCATTTCATGTACAGCGCTTTGACCTGTTTGATAAGGCGCTTAATAAGTGTCATTTTATTATTTTTTATTAATTATCAAATCACAATTCCCCTCATAGACCCCATAAATGGATTTGGGAATAGCCATACAGGACAAGAAGATATGATGTGCTGTTGTGTTTCAAGAGTGCTCTGTATTGTCAGCAAGCTGAATCCATCCATGTTCATTTTGCAAAAGTTGTGAGTGAGCAATATATACTTACATTTGATCAAATAATGAGGTGAGATCAAACCCATCTGAGTCTTGTGTCTCATTGGTTGAATCTTGTAAGACATTGAAGAACTCATCCACATCTGACGTGAAATCCTGCATCTAAAACAATGGAAGATATACTCAAGGTCAAAATTTTCAAATGATTGACGGCTTTTTCTTCCAGCTACATAAAGTACATATCATCAGCTTTATAAAGTTTACTTTGAGGCCTGTTAAATGTCAAAAATTTCCATTTTTAATAATTACAATAAAATTTCTTATTTTGCAAATTTCAAGAATTAAATTTATTTGATATCAGAAGGACATTCCTTGTATTACACTTGTGAATGTTTTTAATAGAGAACCTTCTTCTACTGTCAACCTACCCAAACAGCTGAGTCATGTAGAAGAACTAATGCATATTCATGTAAAGGATTCATGGTGTTTTTGGTTTTCACAAATATATTCAATGCTCTTTTGATCAGGTCTAGGGGCTGGTATTTGGTGCTGTGAAGAGAAAAAAGAAACAAAAAAAAGGTAAGAATTAAAGGTTGCCATTTACATCATGTACATTGTAATTTGTACATAGCACAGAGACTTCTTTGCTCCCTGCTTGCCTCACTTGGTATTCGAGGGGCGTCTCAGTTTCATTTGTGAACAGGGCTTGTTCTAGGTTAGCATGGGAAAGGAGAAAAACATGTTCCTGATATGAAAGTTTCCATTTGACCTGACGCATGCACACTGACAAGGTAGGTAATGGGTCTATGGTGTAAGTTATTTTAAAATATCACATCATATATTGACCCTACGCTGTCCTTCACCTTCAGCAACATGTATTGTTAAATTAATTAGGGGCTGTGCAATAATTATGAGCCCCCCAAGTAAAATTTTCAAATGGTGTGCCAAAAATTGCTTCCCCCTCTCGGCCTGCAAAAAATTGCTACGCCCCCCCCCCCCATCTTGGCCTGCAAAAACATTGCTGTCTCTCCTCCTTTGCACATGTAGGCCTACATGTATACAAAATTTTTGGGTTCCAAATTTGCAAATTTTCAATGGTATAGATTATGATGCGAGCAGGAAACTTTTTAAAGCTTGTTATTTTTAGTGCCTGTAAATGTGTGCCAAAAATTGCTTGCTCCTCCCTCTCAGCCTGCCAAAATTGCTTGCCCCCGCTCAGCCTGCCAAAAATGCCCCCCCCCATCAGTTTTACCCTCCCCAAGGGCTCCTAATTATTGCACAGCACCTAACTATATATATGATGATTACAATAAGTTAAATTACTACATGATACAATGCACAATGTAGTTGATAGTTGATACTGGGGACTACATGTAGAACGTTGAATTCTAATTGCTATTCCATTTTTATAGAAACAAAATTATGCACCTGGACGAATGATTTTCAGAATAAAAACACAAATACTGGAACATGTAGAATTAGTGCTCAGGAAGTACATGTAAGCATGTGAGTTTTGCAATAAATAGCATGTACAATGAAGATAATGTGTATATTAGAAGGGTTACAGCTAATATAGGAGTACACGGCCTACATAAAAAGTTTTATTTCAATTCTGGAAACCATCAAACTCAAAGAATGTGTATTTTACTGAATGCATCCTGAAAAATCTTGCTAAAGTTTCTGTAAACTATCACATTCACACATCACTCAAACTCTACTAGCTGCAACCCTGTGTGTACAATTATGTACGGTAGTCAGTAACAATTGACTTACAAGTCTCTGGAAATAAACGGTACTCTGTTAACCTCTGATGAGAGATCCAAGCAAATTATCTGAAAAATTAAGAAATGGATAATCATGATGTAATAGATGCAGTAGTTTACAGGTTTAATAACATTTCATTTCAATTGCTCATTATGATTCTTTAGTAAAGAAAATTCTGTTCAACTTTTAATAATATTCAAGTCTTCAAATCAATTAAAATTATGATAATATTATTATTTATAAGTATTTTTATTGTTTTTAAATTTGTAAAAAATCAAATCTGTCCACCATCAGTGAATACTTACAATCTTCTCTGGACAATTCACCCTTGGCAGTAACTGTTCTTCCACCTGCTGTAAATCGCCTTCCACTTGAGGATCCTGCAACCGACTACCACTGAATGCATCTGCTTGATCTGCATGATGAGGAGGTATGGGAGGCGGAGTATCACCACTTTCACTGACCCTTGGGACAAACCCTTTTGCAAATGGATTAAGTTCTGAAGATCCAGATGTTGTTGGATGCTCGACTTGCTTAACCACATCTGTGGCAGCTGAGCTGCCTTTACCAATGCTTTCTTGGGAGCTAGATTGGTCCTTCTCTACTGGAATGACCTGTCCTGTTTTGGCAACACTTTGGTAGTTGGGACTGTTGCTGAGAACTGCATCATCTTCAATGATGTCATAATCTTTGCTAATGTTTGCAGCTGCTGAAGGCGCTGAGAATTCTTGATTATCTGAAGATTTCTCTTCTTCACTCATTTTGAAAATAGCCTGCTAAATCAATCCAATATAAGTATTTTGTGTGGAAATTTTCTTCAGATTCCTGACATCAACATATCCACTGCACTCCCTGCAGCAATCCTCTTTCACTTCACGTTGACTTTGTTTTCGTCCAGTCTTTCATGCAGTCTTTGTTGGCTAGTCCTTTTGACACGTTAGAAATTTTAGTATGTGATAAAGACTACTAAATAATTGATACTTTTTTGTATCCATTACAAAATTACGGGCTGTACAATATCGAATGGAGATGTGAAAGGGATAATAAATAGATACAGCACAATTTGGATTAATCTACTTTTTTGAAGGTAAGATTTAATAAGGCAACGTTGTATTATCGTTTCATTAACTTTATTTTTAAAACAAATATTTTTCCAAATGAAAATTATGTTTTTTAATTTTGTTTTAAATCAATTATATATCTTGGAATGTTAAAAAAAGAATAATCAATTGATTAAAACAGTTTTCAATTAGCAGTAACATACCCCGGTATTCTGCATTTTGGAAGAATCCACTTCCTTCATGAAAATGGCGACGGACGAAGTAAAATTTTCTTTCGATGTCTGTTAATTAATCAAGAGTCTTTTCCACAAATTTCTCCCTTATTCATTTGTCAAAAAGGTTCCTGTTAGACTGTTAGAAAAATCTTGCTCCACAGCTACAAATATCTGATGTTTATGCCAGCAAATATGGTACGTATACGTTCATAAAATAAGTTTAAAAAAGCACTTTGCAACATTATTGCCTTTTCTCGAATGTCGTACCATCATGTACGTGTACTGCACTGACTTGTTCATGTTTTTGTTTTGTTCGTCATTCGTGCCGTCATCATCATGAATCATGATTGTCTTTTATGCTTTAGTCGTGATTTAGATCGATTTTCCCATATTTTTACAAATTAGCAATGTACAAAATGCAGTACAACTTGAGCAATTATTGAGATTTTTAATAAATTAAATTGGCTTTTTTTTATCTCCCATGCTCCACAAAAACATTACGGTACCGTAAACGTAAAGTCGTAATCAAAATTAAATATAAGGCAGAGGCTTGAGTAAAAAAAAATTATAGTTTTTACAGGCTCAGAAATCCGATGCGAATCCATGAATCGATTCGCGCAAAGATTCTCGTAAAACATCAACTGGGCGAATATGCAAATCCATATGGATTCGCGTAGTGCATTTGCATTGGCTGTTTACAAATTACAGAAAGAAAAAAAATGTACCAAGTTTGACTCCCCATTTGATTATTATAGTTATACTTAATTTTTTAAGCAAGCGAACCCCCAAATGGCGAATTATGGTATTACTTAAAAATCATTAATAATTTGTACAATAATACTGATTTGAGAGGGCATTTTAAAAGCAAAAACTAGTGCTGTAATCGATAAGCTTTCTGGGTATCGATATGTCGGGAGGCAAACATCCGACATGTCAATACTATTATCGATACTCACGCAGTTTGAAACACAGTTTGAGTTTACCAATTTTATTATCAGTAAGTTCCAGAAACAAGTTAACAACAAGTGTATTGAAGCCTAACAGCTAAAACTACATGGATCATGCATCAAACAAGCGAAAGTGGTATTGCAAATCCGCAATTTTACATGACTTTGGCAATGTGTGCCATGTCGTTTGTGTATCGATACTGACATTGAGTGTTTCGACATGTCGGAAGTCTATGTATTTTCCGGCTATCGATACTTACGACAATCGATTACAGCACTAGCAAAAACAGCCATCAGTTGCGGGCGGATATTTGTTTGCCGGAATCACCATCTTGGATGACTAAATCAGACTGTATGAGGGCAGTATTTTTTCAATTGATCATTGTGCAGTGGGAGCGGGATGTAGATTTGTGCAAATCAAGGATTCTCGCATAATTCTCTTGCGAGAATCCAAATGGATTCGCCCGCACTGCCACAGAATTCTAGGCCTGTTTTATATCTATAGTTTTTATTTCATGTTGTGTCTGCCCAGATTGGCGACTAAATGTGCAAGTTTTAATATTTATGTAACTGAAGTGAAATCATACCTAATTTAAGTTCAACTTGCCTTTTACAAAATGTGTCTGAATATAAAAATTGTTGGTGACTAAAATAAATTGTTTTGTCTGTAATGTATTGAGTAATTTCATTTGTAAATTGTAGTACATGTACGGTAGGCCTACTTCCTTGATCTTAAATTTAAAATTTTGATTGCCCAAATAAAAATGCCAAATTCACAGCCAAAACAATGCTGCATAGATTCTGCTTGTAAGTTGCCTCCATAAAAAAAAAAGTGTGATTTGTTTTGGTGCAAAAGAAATCAAGTTTGTTTGATGTGTTTTCTCCAAGAAATCCATAGCCAGGGATCTGACAACATCGTTGGGGTCCAATCAGGCCATATTAGACCCCTAGGGAAAAAACTTTTTATGCTCAAAAACGCGACAGATGGGATGGATAACATGGATTTTGGCACTTTTTTTTAGTTTCTTTTCCAAAAGTAAGAAGCACTTTTTAAGATTTTTTTGTTTTGTTTGAAATTAAACTTAATGAAAGAACATTCAAACAAGAAAAAGAAAAAATTGCTTACTCTCTCACTTTTTTCACATTCTGTCCCGTTGTGCTGAGAGGTTGCTACTTCCACCTTTGACAGCTAATTAACATTTCAATAGCGATACAATTTATCAGAAAAATATTTTTGTTCACAAACAAGGGGTCAAAAATTTAAATTTTATGAAACTATGGATCCAAAACAATAGAAATAAAGCGTTAAAATGACCCTTCAGCAACCTCTAAATGGTAATTTTGTGCGCCAAAAGCTAAAAGAATACACCTATATGACCCCATGGCGCAAGTTAGCGCTACCCTGACAAACTGTAGTTAGTACCCTTTATACTATTAATGAAATTTACTCAAATAGCGAACTTAAAATTTTAGAGTAGGTGATGACCATTTTGGCTTTGGCCCTTCTACAATGTCTAGGTCCAATGTATTTTGATGTAACTTCGATAGAGTGATCTATAGCTCCTAGTCCTAATGAGTACTGTACACAGAATGTGGTCAAAGTCATGTAGCTTTGAATTACTGGGTGCACGTATGCACATATTAGGCCTGGCATTTTCGGGTAATTTTGTACCCGGGTACCAGCGCATTTTTCGGCGGGTAACCGGTACCAAATCTAAAAAAAAATTTTTTTTTTTTAAGTTTTTATTTTTCGGTTTTGTAGTGTCCCTGGACCTAGACCTAAATGCTAGGATCATTCATGGTTGACCTAAAAAAAAAATAGTCTATTAATGATTTCAAAATGCATTGAATTTGAATGCATTTTGAAATCATTAATAGACTATGACATGAATACAAAGTATCAATTTTCATATTAAAATACAAAACATCTTGAATTTTTTTTTTTTTAGGTCAACCATGAATGATCCTAGCATTTAGGTCTAGGGCCAGGGACACTACAAACCGAAAAAATAAAAACTTAAAAAAAAAATTTAAAATTTTTTTTTTTTTTTGCAGGGTATTTCCTGCCCGGGTAATGTAATCTCGGGCGGGTACCCGCTTACCTGCCCGAAAATGCCAGCCTTAGCACATATATGCATGTAACTTTTCCTTTGTCCATGTTAAGTTTTTTTCCTACATGCACAGTGTGCATGTAAGTTACTGAGCACTTATTAGCACTTAGCAGTATGCTTTGAACTTAAATTATACTATACATGTAATCGCTACTTGCCTGTTTATGACTTTGCATTGTATTATTTCTACAAAAAACCTGAAAATATGATTTGTAAAAGTACTAACCTCAGTACTTCGAAAGCTGTATTAACTATTACCGTTACTGCAGGGAATTCTAATCCATCGAGTAATGCACGGGATTGCACGAATAGGTGAAATTTTACATGTGACTTTGCATTTAAAGTTAATCAATATAATCAGCTGATTCAATGTGCACCTTACCAATTGGAGAGAAATTTGATGATGACCATGCTGTCACTGATGATGCAGCGCTGGAAACTTATAATGTGTAAATTGTGCATGTGCACAGAGTGCATGTGGCCTTTGATTTGCATGTAAGTTTGCCACATTACTTTGTTGTAATTCGAGGTCTGGTAGGGTCATTTTGGTTATTGGTAAATTAAAATTCTTGTTAAACGTTGCTAAAAATGCTCCCATGAGTAGTGGGTATCGTGAAAGCTAAGGGGTAGGTCAAAGGTCATTTCAGGTAATTTTCCAAAATTGCCCAAAATGGTGCTCCTTCTAGAGAATGCAATAGATTTTGGTGTAACTGCATGTAGGGGTCATTTGGTGGTGGTGTCAACAATTGTGGGTTTTTCAATCTTCATGAATTTTATTAAGGCAAACATATTTATGTATTGTTAGAAAACTAACATAGCACCCTCTATTGACAGCAACACAGATGTACCAGAGAGGGAGATTTAATTTGTAATTCAATACGGTACCATTTATTGTGTATTGAATATCACTGTTGTGTACAATTCCCGGGTACAAGTCTGTACAGCACACATTAAGTAATGGATGGAACCCCCGACTTCGGGACACCGCAGTTTTAAATTAGGGACACCGCAGTAATGGCGAAGTCGGATACGTGTAGGCCTATTACATTCTGCTGTATTCAAAATATCACTGCAACCAGCAAAATACATACTATATACATAAGTCACTTCCAAACTTGAAGTGAAACAAAGTATAAATAAGAGATCTCAAAATACCACCCTTTTTACAGGCTTGCTTCAGCATTTGGCAACTTTTGGATGCTACATAATATGTACCGGTAATCCAATTGTTTTTAAATTTCATTAAATTTACATCAAGGTAATGTGATCTTATCTTTGCATCCAAATTATTTTTACTGTCTAATTACAAATAAGCTGAACACCAATGAGTATTAACAAAAGTGATGTATCATATTCTCTTTTTGGCAGGAATGTTAAGATTTGCCTAGACTGCACTGGAAAGCCAACTACTGCATAGAGGAACTCTAGCAGAAGCATCAAGCCACAGACACAAAGCATCCATCCATTCATCCATCTATGAAACCCATGTATTATGCCCCCTGTTAACCCCCCAGCTTGCCAACAACACCATGAATGCCAATGCCGCTGCAGCAGCTGGAGCTGCACGTAATAATAACAACAATCCAAACCCTCTACTCAATGTCAGAGACAGATTGTTCCATGCTTTGTTTTTCAAAATTGCCATCACTTATGCCAGGGCATTTCCGCCGTCCATACGAAGATTTTTTGAGTTTGCAGTTCTTATAAAGGTATGTTTCCTGTCATAAAGTGTTTGATATGTAACTGAATTGAATACTAATTTATACTAATTATATTTAACAAATATAAATATTTCTGTCATTTGATTGGTGGATACTACATCACCTGACATGAAATGTTTACTATTTCCATGATATTTCACAGTCAGGGTCAGGGAAAAAAAGTACTATTTGATGGGAGCATTTTCCCCATCAGAGGAGGCTTAAAGGCATTCCTACAATGCACTATGATTGGGAAATTTGATCAATATAACCTAATTTTAAAGGCAAAGTCCCCATTACCACACACACACAAAATGGTAATTTTAAAATTGCCGCCAACGAGCTAATAGTCAAGACTTCTCAAATTAAATTGGATTTTCTTCTAGAAAACATTAATGTCCCACTGCATTAATTTTATTCATAAGTCTCAATGTTTTGAATGTTAAATAAAAGGATGAAAACACCAGATATATTTGCACACAATCCCAATGCAAGGTAGGGTCAACTGTGCCACATGTGTACAAAAAGCAGACATACCAAGGTCAGAAACCCCATTGAGTTATGGGAATGTATTTAAACATCCTCTGTTTCCCCATACATCGGTGTCTTGCATCAGCATTGTCATACCGTGTGGTGATTTAAGCTGGCAAATCTTTAATTCAGTAACTAGGTCTGTAATTTATACAGGAGGGTGCAATTCCATTTTATTTTTGGAACTTAGATTCAATGAGTGAGTAAACAGTCTTTTTTCACAGAAGTGTGTAACAACATAGGCACAGGCCTCTGCTATGATCAGCCATAACTTGGCCTAGGCTGTAAGCTGTAAAGTTGTAGGCCTAAACTTATAATGATAGGATTTAGAAATATTTTGTAATAAAATTGATTTGACTAACTGATTTTCTTTTGACAGGCACTTACTGCATTATTTGTGCTGGCATATATACACTGTGCCTTTTCACGCACACCAATAAATTGCCTGGCAACATACCAAGATCAGTGGCCTAGGGAAGGGATTCTACGAGTAGAGATTGTACGTAACAGAACCATGATACATGGATTTGCTGTTCATAATGTCAAAGATGCAGGTTAGTTGCAAGTCATTTGAAATTTAGTACTGTCTTTAACAGGTTAAGGTTCATGCTTATATTTTACAGACTGTTATCCTATTGGGGTGGCATCGACCATGTCTCTACCATTGTCTCTTTACCTACCTCTACCCCTCCCTTTCTCTCTCTCCCTCTACCATTGTCTCTTTCGCTACCTCTACCTCTCCAACCTTTTTTATCTAATGAAAATCTGTCCTTTATTCTCTTGTAAAAAGTTAAATCAAACATGTTTATTTGTTCTTATAGATGATGACACACCCTGGTATATATTTAGCAACTATAGTGTAATGCCTTATTATTGGGAATACCCAAAGCTGTTAACAGCAGAACAACCAACCTCTGACCTAGAGGAATCCAGTACAACTACTAGCATCAGCCAGGGTGAGGAGGATGACACTAACAACATGACACTGGAAATTAGAGTGACAAGTACAGAGAAACCGGAGAAGAATATGCAGCCTTTTAGAGAAACTGTGTCTGAATTTGAAATGTTTACTAGAGCAGGTAAATATGTATTGACAATTTTAAATCAACAGATAAAATTTTCCAAGTTAAGAGGCTAATGCAGGCAGTATGTGAATGTGTTTTTATAAAGATGCGCTTAATTATACATGCCAAGTGCTTTTAATACTCAATATAGATATACTGTGCTTCAAGATGACATGTAAGTCTCACAGAAATTGGGCCAAAATTTAAAAACAATGCATCTGTAAATGCAGCATGGATTGATCATGACGCCATTAGGACAAACAATACATAACCTTCTACATGTACATTGTGTGTTATTTGATGTCAAAAATGTTTGTTTCTCCACAGTGTGGCCTTCAGATGAATATATCATGGAATATTCCTTAGAGTATGGGTTTCTGAGACTCTCATCAAGTACACGTGAGAGACTAGGAATACCAGTTATGGTGGTACAATTAGGTATGTATTCTGCTTCTCTGGATAAGGTTTTATTTAGAACTTAACACTTTGTCATAGAATAGATGTGCCATATGAAATGCAAAAAATCAAAGCTTAGTTATGCAATGCAACTGTGTGAATGCTTCTGCCTCTGCCTAATATGTGCATCATGCAAGTGGAGTATTATCACCCCAGAATGATGTAGCGTCAAGACCATTTGATTCAGTTTCACACTTGGTTCAGAAGTGCAATCATTGTAGGATTGAATATTGCCTCCCCACATCAAATAGGCATAATTTGAATGGGTGACAGGGTCCTAAGGATACATCCGATAGAAAGCCTTTTCCAACCACCTTATCGAACAAGTGGTCTGATTGTTTATCTGAATGATCAAAATACTCCCACAATTAATTTGAACAAAATGGTCTCTTAATCCCTTATTAGGTATTAAGAGAACAAGGTCAGAAGACATTACAATAAGAGCCCTTGAAAAAAAAAAAAAGAGATTTCAAAATCCTCTATCAAGTACCCTTCATTGTATTGTCTTCTGGCCTTGTGGCCAAATTAAATGATCACAAATTGATTAATTCTTTTTACAATATATGCTGCCTGTTCTTGTTGTTATATTAGATCCAACTAAGGACGAGTGTTTTGGAGATAGTCTTAGCAGATTTTTCCTGGAAGAGTTTCTTGGTTATGATGATATCCTCATGTCTAGCGTGAAGAGCCTGGCTGAACAAGAAGATAATAAAGGTAAGATTATAGAAGGGTAAAAAGGTAATATAAAGGTGAGGATTGGGCTAGATGAAACAAAGAGGAAGGCGATATCTGTTTCAGGAAAAATGGATTAATATGAAGTGAAACACATGATGATTTCTTACTTACCATCAGGAATCTTGAAACTTAACTTTATTGATCACAAGGTGATATTTCTGTGACTAACTGAAAATTCTTTTTCATACTATAGATTGACATCATGATCTTTTCATGTTTGCTTACTATTTGCACGAAATGTTTTTGCAATGTTACATTAATTCAAGCCTATAGGAAAATTAGTTAATTTGTGTTCATCGTAGAACTTTCCCACCGCGTACACATGGAGTATACAGCGTAGGACACAGACTCGAATGTGTGTTATTGTACAAATGCGACTGGTCAATTTTGAAAATGTTGCAGCTGCTCCGTACGCCCTCGTGTTACTGACATACCGAGAGTTCCATGATGAACACAAAATTAGTCATTTTCCTATAGTTCTGCACTGAATTAATTATATTTAAGTGAATTGAGTTGCATGGTGGCTATAGTAGATAAGTCTCCGTTTTCCTATATCATAATGCTGTTTGATATCTTTCTTGTCCCTAGGTTATTTACGCAATGTAGTAACTGGTGAGCATTACAGATTTGTCAGCATGTGGATGGCACGGTCATCTTACATTGCCGCTGGATTTATAATGCTCATATTTACCATCTCCATCTCCATGCTGCTGAGATACTCGCACCATCAAATATTTGTCTTTATTGGTAAGTGTTGTCAAAGGATAGATTAAAACTGAAGGTATTTGGTGAATTTGGTTACTGAAGTTGGCGTCCAGACAGACACCTAAATTGGGAAGGGCATCATTCACTATACAAAAGGGTTCGAGCCTTGGGCTTGGCCTTGCCTTAAGTGAAAATTCTCTTCCCCTCCCAAAAGTTCCTATATGGTCAGAAATCCTTCAATTAAGTTTAGTTACATCACAGAATTTAATTGTAGAATTTAGCATGTGCAGATATAGGTAGTGTATTCGGAAATCACGTAAAGCAGTTGTCACATGTTCAGGCGGATTTATCCCTGTGCACGTTAAAGTGTCAGAGCTATTCGAAAAGAGAAGGGGACCAACACCGGTTCTGATATCTGCACTCATCGTCTTTAGGTTCTAGTGTCCTCCCTTGGCCCTAATAAGGTGTTGAGAAGTATTCAACTAGAACTAGAACATATTTTTGGATACGTGTTAAAGAAAATGGGAGTCACAGATTTGCACTTTGCATAAAAGCTAACGTTAGTAAGAGAGTGAACAGACTCGGTGAATAAAGTATAGAAAAAATTGACTACTAGAAATCTGGGGTATAGGGGTGCTCAACTTTTAGAAGTGAGGGCTTGTGTCTGTCAAGAGACCCGGTTGGTCGAATATATCCAATGTGTTAAACCCAATGAACCCCTCTGTTTTCAAACAGCATTTTATAACAAGACCCCTTCTCCCCATCCTACTTGAAACATGAAATCCAATAAAATATGGCAAAGAATCATGCTGCTCCTGTGTTAGCTTCTGTTTGTCTTCTACCTGCACAAAGTATTGTAGGAACATTCTTGCACACCTCTCACCCATAGGAGTAATGTGTGGATTGATCAGCACTCTGGTTTCCAGACACACAATTATGACTGCCTAGATAAAGATACCACAATGTCTATGAGCTGAATTATTAATGATGTTTCAGTTCCAGACACTGTCTGAAACAAAAATGTATCAATGTGAAATTTTCAGGTTGTATTTATGTTGTGGTTGACCAGTAAGGGTGGATTCAGGGGTGGCCTAGGGACCTGGGGTCGGGTCCCCCTTTCTAAAAAGAAAAACATTGTTGAAGATTTCTTTTGGCGATTTTGCCCCCCTTTGACTCGAAGGGAGTACCCCCAGGGTACTGGCACCCCAGAATGACCAATAGAGTTGTATTTGGAGTAACATTTGGGGAACACTAAGAATTTCATAAGTGGACCCCCCTTTTCAAAAACTTGGGACCACCCCTGTGGACCAGAACTAATTAACCCATCTCACTCCAAGTGTGCCATGTAGCATGTGCCTATTAGATAACAACCAGGTACCGTATTTCATAGTTTTTTAGTTTAATATTTACAATTCTACTAATTGTTTATTTCACTCTTTGTTTTTGCAGTTGATTTACTTCAGATGTTAGAAATGAATACAGCAATAGCATTCCCTGCAGCTCCACTTCTTACTGTTATTTTAGCGTTAGTTGGTAAGTGTTACAACACCCTGTATTATCTGTTTGAATATTATGGATATTGGTGTCATGATCCTAATGATATAAGCATTGAAAGTTGCATCTGTTTGGTAGAATTAAGATGAAGTTTGAACTTTTCGATCCAGACCAAAAAAATCTCAATATTCTAATGCAGGTGTTTTTCAATCAAGTTTAAACTTCAGTCTCTCCTCGTTTTCATGTGTTCAAATTTAGCATGCTTTCTTAAGTATGCAGGTAGACATTTATGGCATTGAGGTATATGTGTGTAGGGTGGCATGTGTGACACACACACTGGCCATCTCTGTAGATTGCAGACACACAGGACTGCATTTCCTGGATGTTTTTTTTTCTAGATTCAAAACAGCATAAAGTCCGGTTCTTATTGCACATGGCAGCGCGATGCGATGCTATAAAAACTGAAATCTGAGCCAGGTTTTTACGAACTTGGCGCATGGTGGAAATTTCGGTTTGCGATGGAGTTGGATTTTGTTCAACTTTATAGCATCGCTCTGGGACATCGCAGTCTTGTACGCTTGTGATTGTGATACAGACCCAAAACATCGCAGCATCGCGTGGTGCAATTAAAATGTACCTTTTAATTTCATCGTGCAATGCTGCGATGTTTTAAAAGCATTGCAGCATCGCATCGCACTGCGATGTGGAGTAAGAATCGGACTTTAGAATGCATTTTAGCTATTGATTGTAGTTGCATGGTTAAAAGCTGCTTTTAGAGTCCACACTGAAGGAACAAACACAAAAATGTGTAATGTGTGTCCACAGTTGCATTGTAGGTTAGGTTGATGTCCACTGTTGGGGGTGTTTACACATGTAGATGGGGGTGGAGGTTGTGCATGTGTATATGTGATGAACAAACATTAACATAGTTGATTCTGTTTGCTTGCAGGTATGGAAGCTATCATGTCAGAATTTTTCAATGATACCACCACAGCATTCTATATAATCCTGATAGTGTGGGTGGCTGACCAATACGATGCCATCTGTTGCCATACAAATATCAGTAAAAGACATTGGCTCAAGTAAGTAACTGTTACATTGGAATTGGCAAGCATGTCATGCCCAGGTTTTATTTTGTCATTCTCCTGCCAATTTCTTACACCAATCACACACCAAAACTCAAATGTCATTTGATAGTTGTAAACAGGTCCATTACTTAACTATGCATTCATGACTTGATAAAAAAAGGATATGTATAGAAGTATAATACCATCAAATAAAATAGATTAAGAAGCCAGAATTTCTGTATAATAATAAGATATAAGTAATACATTTCTCAAGACTTTACTTTTTGTGCAGACTTTATTTTAATGATATGCATGCAATTTACAAAAGTGCAATTTATACAGATTTTCTTGGAAAGATTAAGGAAATTTATTTTTCAATATTTGAATATTTTTCATAACTTTGTATCTCTGTGTATTTAATATGTAAAGAGGGCCCCAGTGGAAAGCAGTGCTTTGTTCACTGATCCTGGCTACCCTCTATAAAGATGCCGTTAATAAATAATAAATAATAAAATAATAATAAAATTAGGATTAACAAATAAGAAGATGCTTGTATTTAACTTGTTGGTGTTTGTTTTCTTTTCAGATTCTTTTATTTATACCACTTTGCATTCTATGCGTATCACTACCGTTTTAATGGACAGTACAGTGGCCTAGCCCTAATCACATCATGGTTGTTTATACAGGTATGTACTCATAGTTATGTTGAAAGGAGGGGTTTAACAACCCCATATATTCCATCACATACAACAAAGTACAATATTTACAGCAAGTTGGAAGTATGTTTAGTTATATGGCATAACACATGAAAACAATGGCTAAGGAAGTATATTTAGGTTTTATACTGTGTCTCTTCTCAAATTAAGAGAAACGCCATGTTGGATTTCTCAGTGGCAGATTCGAATCTGTGTTTTTATATGGTTACATTGCCAGCGTACTAACAAATCGCCATTCTACGCATGTGTACACCATCCACGGGATTAGGTTAGGTAAATCTTGTGATTTGAATCTTACACCGTGAAATCTAATATAATGTTACTCTCAACTTGAGACAAGACAGACTATATATGGCATGGCAAATTATGCTGGAATAACTAGATGTAAAAAGTGGCCAATGAAAAGCGCTATTCGCACTCATGTTGCAGTTTACAGCTTCTGCTTGTGTATTTACAACATACACCAAGGTACAGTTGTACTGGGTTGCATACTTGTACAGATTTAAAAAAATTTATACCAGTAGCAAGAACATGTATTGGTTTTAGCTAACTAACTTCAAGGAACAAAATTGGACAGTTTTGAAGCTGAAAACATATTTAAATTTGTATCATCTAACTCAACAACACTACCATGCAAAATCACACAGAAAAAAATAACAGAGAGTGCAAGATCATCTCAATTAACAAACTTTAGTGGAAAATAGTACTTGTACTCAAAATGTACAGTGTAATTTAGATAACCAATTTGAATTTCTTTCTTTTTACTGCAGCATTCAATGATCTACTTTTTCCACCATTACGAGCTACCAGCAATTCTGCAGCAAGCTCGCCTACAATTACTTTTACAACGCAACCAACACGGTGGGATCCATGCCGGTGGTCTTAATGTTAACATAAACCTAGATGAAAATTTACCTGAAGTACCAGCAGCAGATGAGCCCCTTCAAGCAGGAGGTCAAGGAGCAGAGGGAGGTGCTGCTGCCGTAGGAAGAACAGCAGCAGATGGATCATTACCAGGTGGTAGGGGACAACAAAATGTAGCCAATGCAAATTTATCAGCTCTTAATAATCAGCAGAACACACAGCCAAACCAACAACCTGGACAAATTAGATTTTTTGTGACAGCCAATTCAAACCAAGCAAATAACGAGAATCAACCCCGTGAGGTTGCCCCTACACCTAACCGACGGACTATACTGCAGTTTCAATTTAGGCAGTTGTGGAATTGGAGAAGAGGGAATAATACACCTGCTGCTGGGCCTCCACAGGATGGGGCAGTGTCCTCCAGCAGCAACAGCAGTGTAGGTGGTCAACCCTCAACATCATCTAGTAATTCTCAACAAAATAACATCAACCATCTGAGCTCTAGTACAACTCAAAGACAAAATAATACAAATAGTAGTAATAGACTAGGACAAGATATTGATGGACTCTCACAAAACGAATTGTTATCCAGTAGAAATATATCTGCTTCAAACGTAGCAACTCATCAAGAATCGCCGTCAATATCCAATAGTGAGTCTATAAACCGTGCAACAAGTAGCCAGTTAGCGTTTTCGCAAAGCAGAGACAATACGCTACAACCAGATGGAGCATTTGGTGACACAAAGACTCAAGAGGTCAATGACCCCAATGTGTCTAGAAATGAAAGCCCTGGGAGCAGTAGCAGCACCTCAAGTGATTTACATAATAAGAATAATGAAAGTAAAGAGCCAAGAGTGTTTAGATCACATCACACTTCACCAGATGGTGAGACCAGCCTTTGAAGAATAATTATGGTGCATTAGTAGAATATGACAACAGATTCTGTCTTTAAATATAAAGGTAGCCTTTTTAATTTCCAATATGTTTGATGATGCCAATCATAGGTATTTAAAATACTAATGAGAAATTGGCATGTGTTGATTTGTTTGTTTGGTGCTAAGTTAAGCTTTTATATATATCGCTTATGATTGTGATCTGTATTGCAGCACTAATATTAAACTAAATTACAGTTTGGAGTAAACCATATTTGGCACTTAATTTTGAACAAGATTCATAATTAACAAAGCTTACCAATCATATTGAAATATCTAATATTTGTATGAAAGATGATCTGTATTTGGTTATTCATACAAACATTTCAATATTTATTTCAGTTAAAAATGATAAACAACCATAGGTAGAATGACCATTCTTGAACATAACCTTATGGATGGGTGGTATGAGATATCTTTTGTGGTTGACCCTAGTATCATAAATGGCATTCTTTGCTTCTCAATGTGCACTTTCCAGTGTTTGCACTCAGTCCAAGTCCACACTTACCCTATAGAGGCCCTGCATGATTTTATCAATTGGCTTCAAACAAAGGATTTGTACTGGCGACCCGGCCGTAATGCAGTCTATTTAATATACTGTTGGGATCCACCTATGGTGCAAGTTATGTATTTTCTGTGGAGTTAACTAGTGTGTATGTTAGAGATATTGACTTGCTTATATTGAACAGAGTTGAATATTTGGCCATGTTTACGGCTAACTACGTCACATGCAGGACCTCTATATGTTGAAACCTCAGACTAATTCTGGTATACCCTGCGCACAAGTATAACCCTACACCTAATCCTAACCCCAACCCCAACCCTAAATAATAGGATGCGCAGGGTAAACCAGTATTGTATTGAAAACACAGGGTGTGGAGGGTAAACCAGAATTGTACCAATACCTCAGACAAGTTAAGCTGAAACATCTGTGTTCCAGAAATCTAGTTTGGAGAAAATGTTCTCTCCTCCATTCTGATGCCTCAAATCTGTAAGGTCAAGCTGAAGTGAGGATCTACCAAATTTTAAATGAAACAATTTCAGGCAAATGTTTTAACTTGCAGAGTAATTTACACAAATGCTGAGTCTCATACTTTCCAGAGTTGTACTCTCAAATTCAAGTGAATGAACACAACATGACAAATGGCCACATTCCCATGATTCTACCATGACAATGGGAAGTTATTACATGTAAATGCTGCAGATGCATGGAGTGCATCTAAAGTGGCACAGTGTGTTCATTCAATTGAATTTTGAGAGTAGAGTTATTGATATTTGTATTTGATGGTGGATTCAGTGGCATGCAAATCCACATGTGTTACTGTATTCTTGTATAAAGGTTGAGCATTTGTTCACATGGACAGAGATAAAAAGACTAATTTGTGTCTGAAATTATGCCAACAAAGACAGAAAATACCGTACTGCACAGGTCGGCAACCAATCACAGCACGCCTTTGCCCTGACGCCAGACGTGAACTAGTCTTTTTATCTCTGTTTTTCATTATAGTCACTTGGCATGGATTTTCCCACATGATATTTTTAGACATTGAAGCTTTTAAGAAAAACCCAGAAGAGTAGATTCATCATCCCCCATCCCTGCAGTTAAGCCTCATTCTGCCGATGATGGTTATCATGGGCTGGCAAAGAATGGCTGTTGAGCAACTTGAAATTGTTGAGAACAAAAGTTCAACCATTTCCTTTTATAGAGGTCTGCATGTCAACAAGTTATGTTTATTGCCCAAAACCTGTCTAAACTATGGGCAAGTATGTATGTAGGTACATCTATCTAAGTGAGTGTCAAAGCAATGATGGAGGATTGGCTCTTCTACATATTTATAACAAAATAATGCATAGACTTATTTCATTTACATCGAAAGCAGGAAAATCATACAAAAATGTATGCTGGTGAATGGCATCACATTGCATGTGCACCGTGGTTAGAGTTGTGTGAATTAATATATGTATGTGTTTATTAAACAGATTTTGAGAGGTCACATAGTAAGCAAATTTGTTGTGTCAATGCAATAATGTCATAAGTAATTTTACAAGAGAAGCATTTTTTGTGTTTGTTTACTTATTGTTTTTTATGTTTTAGTTAAAAATTTTTAATTAAAATTTAATTCATTGCTTCTAAGATTTGTAAAGTAGCTTAAAATGTGTGGCAACATGGATACTGATATTGGACTCTGTCATTTTTGACATTTGAATAAAAAGTTACCTTTTTCAGAGTCTTGATTTGCAGTAGCTTGCGACACCATCACTGATCTTCATTCAGCATAGTAATGTGTAAAACAGGAAGCCATGTTAAATCTGCACTCAAGACAACTGTCCTGGATGTTTAAAAAACCCAAACCAAAGAAAAAGAAAGATCGCAAAGAAACAACAGAAGAGTGTGAGAGAAAAATCAATGTCACTCTGCAATACATCTAAGGACTTTCTGAGAAACTATCTTACATCTAACGTGACCACAGGGTCAAACAAATGGGCAGGCAATATTTGTATAATGATACAAAACAAATTATTTTCCAGCTGTTAAATAGTACAAACGATTTGTCAATGATTCAAATCAGTGCCATAGTTATAAAAATTCCATTTATAACTCAATTTTGCCCAAAATGTCACTGATGACGCTCTTGCACTGACACAACGCAATATATATTACATGTGAAGAGGGATGGTCAATTGAAGTCTATAATTAAGGTATTCAACTTTGTTACAGTATAATTTCAATTAAGGTGTAATTTGTTGAGGCTGATCTTGCACAACAATTTAATAGCAATTTCGAAGTATGGCGTACACAAAAGGAGGGCAGTCTTCAATCTGGGTAAAACCCGGCAAATTCACCCACTTGGTGCAGCGCTATCCTATTGTGTCCGGCATATCTCGAAAAGGCTAATTGGTCTCTTGTCTTTGGATACATGGTGGAGTAAGCCTACCCCTTGTGTATCTAAGAGCCTTTTTTAAACTTTGTTCGGCTTATAATTGGCAAAGACTCAACATTGTGGAATGATATAGAATTATTAGAATGGTGTGCACGCTGTTGGGCGCAGCACCTGAACTAGTTGTGGTTTGCGTGACTGGCGTGCACTTATGCAAGTGTAACTTAATTGACTCATGGAGTAACAAAAAATAAATAATTTTTTCCAATTATACAGCTGCTGAACAAAGAAACAAGCAACCATGAGAACAGTGATGACAAATACTCATCATATGGAACTTTCATCCCAAGTCAAGAGTGAACCTTTATTGATGTTGGAAACAAGATGTACAATATCATTATAGATAGTACATCAGACTTTTCAAGCACAAGAAGTATGTGCTTGTCTTGCACGATGCGAAAGGAGCCTATGTGTTTACCTATAACATAAATCATCAAAGAACATTTAATCAAGAATTATTTTGGTATCAAAATCAGTAGGAACAGAACGTATAGTGTACATTCCAGGAAAATGTTTAATTTGTATGTTCTAGCATTCTGCATTTCCACAAAATTGTCACATTTTGCCACAATCCTATACAAATGATTCTCAACACTACTCGAAATTTTACACAATTTGACATAACTTATGTTATATAGATGTTTTGGTATTTTGAAGGTTAACTTGAGTAAATAATAAGAAATCAAACAGCATGCACTCTTCACAACTTGTATGTAATCGAAGGCCATAAAAGATAATCCGATAACAGCTGTTTCCAGTCCCTCCAATTACACACAGTCCCTGCTTTTACCTCATCTCATTTTAATGCTCAGACATGTTATCATTTGTAAGAAAAAGAGCTGATCTGATTTGGTGGATTTAATAATCATAAGATATAGTAATTAGTTGTGTGTTATCCAAGTAATTCAACCAATACTTCAATCAATACAACTCATTCAAAATGTTATCTTAAATAACTAGGTGCCAAATACATGTTTTGGATCTTCAATGCTAAATCTTTTTCTGGTTTTTCCTTGTAGTATAATCAAATACTTTGCATCTCTGTCGGTTAATTGCAAAAAAGGAGCCAAAGTTTCTGTTTAAAAGATTGATAAAAGTAGAGGACAGGAATCTAGGTGTCAAATTTTTGCGGGCCTTCCTGGCCCGGAGGATGGAATATTTTAATATTTTAAAAGCTCTTGCGTTTGAAGGGTATTTGGCCCTAGGGCCTTGGGCGATTCCAGTTGACATCCATTCCATACACCCCTATGGAAGACATGACCTTAATTTATCACAAAAGGAGTGTGAATTTCAAATGGGGTTAGCTAAATGTGTGATTTCATTTGAAATCTACACCCCCTCTTTAGGAGATTAAGGTTATATCATCCATATGGGGTGTATGGATTTCAATTGGAATAGCCCATTTATTTCAAGCTTTGTTTGTAGGGCTTTTTATTTTGTTATTCATGGATATAGTTTATTTGGTGTACAATCTGCTGCAAGGGACATTTGCAATGATGCAAGGGGCAGTTAAATAGATTTCTCTAACCTGCCTGCATATCCTGAAACTTTCATTTTCTCATGAACAAATGTTTGGAATATATTGAATGATATGAAGATCAGTAACTTGTGGAAAACTTGCATAACTGTATGTAAGATTATAATCTCTATCAAAAATGTATTTCATATTTGCACTTCATTTGATAAGTATTCCTCTTTCCATAGAATGTTATATTACTGTGATTTTGAACAAGTGTCCAATATTGTTTGTGCAGGTCATTGCAATTTGAAAAGCTGTCTCTCTTATAGTCATAGATCTCTTGGATTATTTTTATAAGTAAATCTTGCATCAACATGATCACACATTACTTGAATACAGTGTGTGATTTTGGGCAAGATAAAATATACATGTATATGAGCTGCCTGACACATGAATAATATTTGTGTAATAAACTAATTAATATAAAATATTCAGCACATTCTAGACTTTAATATTGCAATGGAAAACTGAAATTAACTCAACTCGGTGGCTTTTGATTTGAAACATATTTAAGAGAGCAGCGTCACCCAGTGGATAAGGTCTTGACTCTGGTGCAATAGGTCCTGGTTCAATTCTTGGTGGAAATTATCCGCTCTCTCCATTACTGCATTTGAATTGTGGGGCAAATGCAGTGGATGACAAAGATCTCACAGCCAGTTCCGATTAGGTAACATCTGGCTTACTGACTGTACACCCTACCCTGTGTATCATGGGATAGCAGTGTCTGACATTGACTGACATTGTAAGCAACTGAATTTGGCTTGCAAAATGTTTTTTGCTAACCTGAAGTATGAAATAAGATTAGGGTGTATATACATTGTTGTATTGTTGCAACAGCGATTGTGTGTGTTCAAAAAAGAATGCATGTTAAACTTTGTTACCATGTTACGCCCGGTTCATACTTTTTGATTGACGTTGAATATTCAATGCTTCAAGTATTCGTTTTTTAATCTATTTCCAATCATTTTTATCTTCTAACAAATTTATGTTTGTTGACATCAAATCAATAATACATTTTCTTCAAATATTTGAAGTCAAATTCAAACATTCATTGAAGATCAAATGATTGAATAACGAATAGTTTTGCATTGAATATTCGACATCAAGTAAAAAAAGTAGGAAACAGGCTTTGCAATGCATATATAAGTCATAATGGGATTCACTGGGTCATCATCAACTTCATTACATACAGAAATCTAAACAGGTACATATAATCTATTTAATTATGTCGTCATTCAAAAAGGCTCATTTTAATGACAACTTTGATAGTCTAATATCAATGCCTTAGATCAACATTCATTTTAAAATAAATTCAAGTGAGTTTCATTATGTTCAATTGTTGCAATGTAAACAAACATGTTATCAAATTCATGATTAACTACAGCAATGGTAACAACCCATTACTAGTAGTACTTTTCTGAATGTGAATTTATAATTATACTAAAATACCAACACTCACAAATGAATTATTGCTTATGGGGTATAATTACTTGGCACTTCAAGTCAGACAATGTCATATTATTACTGTATGGGGCATTCTTCCTAAAGCTTTATTGAAGTGTAATGAATAAATAACAGAAGAAATATTTCTAGCTTTTCTAGTTAACTTGTTCTCCTGCATTTCTGAACTTTGTTCAGGATGGGACTTAGTAATCACTATTTCTGTCTGTCCGTGTGTGTGTGTGTGTCTGTCCGGAGCTGTATCTGGGGAACCGTAAGACCTACGGGGACGCTACTTAGTGGGAGGAAGGATATCCAAGTTTGCTCCGTAACCGTAATACAGCGTATGTTTTCTGTGAAAAATATGCAAATTAACATAGCTAATTTATGCGAAAATCAGCGTAAATTGATAGCGTAGTTTGTGGACAGACTATCTCAAGATCCGTCAGGCGCATGGTAGCAAAACCTGGTGGCAGGAACGATAAACACCTAAATTATGCGCATTTAGTTGTTAATTTGCATAATGCGGAATGCTTCTACAAATATGGTTGGAAATCTGAAGAAATCCGCCTTGTGGAGCTGTATCTGGGAATCCGTAAGTGTGATGTGCCCAAGACACTTGGCTATAACAAGTTTGAGTTATTGGTGCTCAATATCTATATTAAAAAAGTTTGGATTTTTTTAACAATCTGATATGCCCATTTTAGAGCTCTGGACACACTTTTTCGTATAGGAAATTGCCATAGGAATTTTGGATTTTGAAAACGAAAGCACTGTAGGCATTTTTTACTTCAGATTCAGATTCTGCACAAAATTTCACTTTAGAAAAAGTGTATTTTATTGTTTTAGCAATAACTTTTTGGCAAATTTGTCAGTCAAACCGGGGTGACATTTTGAACAGTGTCCTAAGCGCTATGATGCTGAAACTTGGTAGAGGGTAGCATGACCAGAGGATCTCGACCTGATACGATTTTCAGCGCAAAATATGGCAATGAAGTACCTAAATTGCATAATTTATGCATAACATGCAAAAACCTATTTTCTCGGAGACTACGGGTCGCACGTTCTTCAAATTTGGTGGGTGGGTGGGTGCATCTTGACCCCAGACAGAACAAGTTTGTATTGGTTTGTGGGTCAATGTCACCCGAGGTGATCTGAGGTCAAATTACTAAAAACTGCCGTGTGGGCATGAAACTTGGTGGGTACAGTCAACATTTAGGGCCAAATTTTTGAAAGGTCATTTTGGGATCATCCGAGGTCACCCAGGGATCATCTGAGGTCAAATTACTAAAAACTGTCGTATGGGCATGAAACTTAGTGGGTACAGTCAACATTTAGAGCCAAATTTTTGGAAGGTCATTTCGGGGTCATCCAAGGTCACCCAGGGGTCATCTGAGGTCAAAGTATTAAAAACTTTTGTATGTGCATGAAACTTGGTGGGTCAAGTCAACATATAAAGTCACATTTTTGAAAGGTCATTTTGGGGTCATCCGAGATCACCCAGGGGTCATCTGAGGTCAAATTACTAAAAACTGTTGAATGGGCATGAAACTTGGTGGGCACATTCAACATTTGGAGCCAAATTTTTGGAAGGTCATTTCAGGGTCATCCAGGGTCATCTGAGGTCAAATTACTAAAAACTGTTGTATGGGCATGAAACTTGGTGGGTACAGTCAACATTTAGAGTCAAATTTTTGGAAGGTCATTCCGGGGTCATCCGGTCCAATCAAGCTCAAATTAAGCAGGCAACTCACCATGGGTTGTTGCAGGTTCATTTACTTTTACACAATCCATTGCCCATAAACCAACCGGTAAAGCACATTCCATAAATAAAGTTATTTTATAAAGTTATCATTGAGGAATGTGTGATATTCATGCATGGTATGTGTACTCCTTTTCAATCTTTGAAGTAGCCAAACCTCCGTGGACAGTGTGAAAAACGTGTACATTTCTTTAAAAGAGCATATTTTCAAAAGTTGTGAGCAGATATAATTGTTTTGGTTTATTAAAGCCTACGACTCAAGGTTTCTTTACATATCAAAATATATTTGATCAACCTTTCAGAAATAGGAGGAAACGAGGGCGCAATGAGGCGCCTCTTTTTTCCTTTTTTGGGGTGGGGACACCCTGTACGTGGTTAATGGCAGTTAACTACAGAATTGTTTTGGGGGGAAGAATTTAGTGTTCTAGATAGGCTAGTACTTGTTGGTTGCAATGGTGTTATTTTTTGTTTTCGCTCGCAAATGGCACTTTTTGGGCCAACAAGAAAAAAAACAAAAAAGGGTTAGGGGCATCCGCCCCTCTCGCCCCCACCCCTAGATACGGGCCTGGGCGTGAGAGTGCCGGGATGGACGCCTTCGCCTTCCCATGACCCAGCTAGGATTGCAGCTATAATAATCTGTTATAATTTGATTGTTATGTTACCACTATTTTTTTTATCTAGCATCAGGTGCAGAATTAAGGCATGAGAATGATCATCCATGAAAAAACCTGAAAAGTTTGAAAAAGCCTGAAAAGGACAAGCAAGCCAAAATTATGTTTCCTTAAATTTAATTGAAGAGAGTACGCGGGGTCACCATTGTGCAAATATTTTAAAGCTCAAAATCTCTGAATGTCCCTTTAATATTTCAGTGCATTTTTGGTCTATCGTTCTCTTCTTGGTTGTATAATAATTATAAAAATAATGCTCTGTAGCTTTTTTTCTCCAGAAAACCAATAGGCCCAGGTCTAATGGGGAAACCGGACTTAAACTGAATTTATACTCCATCGCTGAGCGACGAGCGATTGGTATTTGACCAACAAGGTAGCCCGCCGCTTTTCCAAACGCAACAAAAAGCGTCCTACTTCATTGGCTAAAAACTAATTACTACCGCTGACAGCGATGTAGTATAAAAGTCAGCTTGAATACTGGAAATTCAATATTCCTGGGAGTGATTTGAAATCCTGCTCTCCTGATTACTTGGTAACTTCGGAATAGTCCGCAATTTCTACAATGACAAAACTTTGCAAGTTTTGATAACTCGTTTATACCTCTCTGGCTGATTTTAGGCGTAAGGCGTACATCATCCTTGTGCGTAACCGCGCTTGATTTAGGCATCAGCGTGATATTGTGACGTCAGCGCGATTTACCAACGCGCACGCAGCGATGCGTTATTTCGTCTCCACTGCATGTATGGCAATGAAACTGATGGGTCACAATGTGAGCACTTGTCCGGCTAGAAATGCCGGGTTTTTACCAAATTTGCCCACTCGTGGGGTCTAAAGTTGTGACCAAAACCACCCGTGGTTCATTAAGCTAAGATCTGAAGGTAGGTGAAGTTAAAACACTCTTAAGCCACATTTCGAGACTCAATTCGCCAAGATATCTGGTCACTAAATCGAAAAGAAAAAACACCAAAATGGACAGCAACGAGGTGAGCAGAAACGATGTGGAGAAATGGTTGGAATCTCACCCTGATGATGCCACTAATATATTCACTGCTAAAGCTACGCCTGATATGGTAGATCAATGGCTTGCAAAGCGATCAAGGAAAAGCTTGCATGATATTGGATGGGCTTCAGGATCTTCACCAACAGCAGATACCGGCGAGAAGGGAAGCCACCACATGCTTCAATCGCTTCGGAATGTCGGCCACTCTTTCGCAGGAGCAGGTGGGAGCCTCCGCAACCTACTGTCCAATCGCAAAGTTCATCGTCACAATAAATCAACTCTGCGACAGATTGATGAAAAAGAACTGTTTATGGAACTTATCCGTGACGTAGCTGATGAGCTTGATCTGAACAACCTCTGCCATAAAATCCTTAGTAACGTCAGCATTCTGACTAATGCAGATCGTTGTAGCCTGTTCTTGGTTCGCCATGTTCGTGGACATGCTGGAGATAAACTGGAAAGAATCCTGGTGTCCAAACTTTTTGATGTCACAGCAAGTTCAACCGTTGAGGATGCATTACACTCACAAGGTGAGGAAATCAAGATCCCGTTTGGAAAAGGCATTTGCGGACATGTTGCTCTCACCAAGGAATCAGTCAACATAAAAAATGCATACGAGGTAAGAGTCGAGTTTGAGTATTAGTTTGAATTCGAACTTCCATAATTCATTAATTTTTCTAAAAGTAACAATCTCAGTTTAACCAATAACGGTTAAAACGAAAGCCATTATGGGGGGGGGGGGCTAATTATTGTATCATTATACAACGTATAATATATGTAAACATTTGAGTGTCCCAAGTTCATTATAGTCATTTTACGCTCACGCTTTTTTTTAACGCCTGGAATTGCAAATTTAGGTTTCAGTGATTGCTGACAAAATAGTGATATGATTCTGAAAAGCGTTTCCGCTGAAACCTATTGTATAGATTTTACTCTTCGTGATTTTAATATAGGCCTATAGTATAAGCTCTTTCATCTGACAATTTGCGCGTCAAGCATAAGGGTCGCCTGCTGTTAGCCTACTTGTCACCGTCAAAGGTATCAGATGTAAGAGATTCTTACTAAAAGTTGTTTTTCGGATTTTGAAGGTCACGCTCTCCTGAGAGTAGGCCTACTTGCCTTTAGTGCACGAGGTCCCGGGTTCAATCCCCGGCAGTGGAGATTGCTGTAAATGTAGGCCTAATAGGAAAAAAATGTCTGAAATTGGCAACCTCTATAATAATAGTACAGTATGGTTCATTTAGAATTGGGTAAATGAATCATGGGAGTACTCCGTCCTTCGGATACGTTAAGCCGTAGGTCCCGTGTACAGAGAGCCATACCTTACATACATGTATCTCGCAGCCAGTTTCAGTAGAGTAGGGTGTTAACCCCTGACTGTTCCCAACCCATCCCGGTGTTCAAATGGTATTTGGAAATAAGCTTCAATAGAGGCTTTCTTGGGTTTATCCAAGGTTGTCAAAACCCGAACAAATCAAATAAGCAAACAATTCTTAGTTGCTTTAGGCATTGCATTGGTTTCTGCTTTGGTTTCTGTTTTGTTCATACTGTTTTTGAAGGCTTCTGTTGTCTTGGCTTCTTTGGTCTCTATATCCAGCTTGTTCCATTCACGCGATGCTCGTCGTGGAATTAAGGAGAGTTTGAACACAACCTTTGTCGGAATAGGCCTATATCTGCTGCAGGTTTGTACTATTCCTGCTTATATAATAGTCACCCGTTAATAGTCTCAGCTCTTTGGAAGTGATGGTCAGCATCAATTCCTACATCAGGCCATGATGATCTTGCAGGTCATGATCATTCTCGCTTTCTTTCTTCTGTCTTCCAAAGTCTCCCAATCTAGTTCATCTGCGTCACACTGCTCTTTTGTTTGCAGTCCTCTATGCTTAATATAATGAGCTTGATCAGCCGAGATGTCTACAGGGTTTGGAAAGTATATGCCTACTGAATGGTAGGCCCCTATTATGTGCAATAAGGGAAGGGATATGAACGTTTGGACAGTATTTATTAATGGGACAGAGCACATCAGACATATCGAATTGCATTCTGAATACGAAGAATGGCCTTCTGATATCAAATAATTTTGATTTTTGAAATTCGCAATGTAATACACATTTTATGGCAAATCATTAAAAATTGAAATTTTTGATAGGCCTATTTAACAGTACTCGAAGTAAATTTTATAAATCTGATGATTTCTACCTTTCGTATTGAAGATATGGATTTTTTTTCCCAAAACACCACAAAAAATTAGGTCTTTTTGGGAACAAAATCCATATCTTCAATATGAAAGGTCAAAATTTTCAATTGATCGTCGGCTTTTCCTCCCAGCTACATACACTTTAAGAATATATCATTAGATTTATAAAATTTACTTCGAGGACTGTTATATGTTATATATCAAAAATTTGAAAAATATCAATTTTTTATATAAGTTGTCATAAAATTTGTATTATATCGTGATTTTCAAAAAATGAAAATTATTTGATATCAGATATACATGAGCTTACATGCTTTGTATTCAGAATGCAATTCGATACGTCTGAGGTGCTCTCTCATGTCCCCTAAAACAAGAAATGTCTTTAAAAAAGACAATGCCTCCAAGATACCAGTGGGCACCTTTTGTTATTAGTTAAGGAGACACTTATAATGCTAGCTTTAAGGTAACGCTATTGGATATAGATTTTTGTCTGATTGAAATATGTGAGTCCATTCTCTCCTGATTACAAGACTGAAAATTTTATTTTAATCGGATATTCGGTTACCAAAATATATGGCCTGTCAAAATGGCGCGAAACCAAGAAGTTGGCAACAAATTTCTTTTATTTTTGATATGCAATGATGTCAGGTAGGCCTTATTTTCTAATTATATATGCAAGAATTGTACAAAGTAGAATGTTCAGATCGGCTACAAAATAAGATATAAAACCCATGAATGCCTTTTTCCATGCAAATTTCCATTTGCATAATTAATTAAGGCCCTAATCAACTTTTCTAATAAGTGGCCCAAATTAATTATGCAAATTGAAATTTGCTAAAACGCAACCGTAATTTTGTAGTAGGTCTACAGTGTGTGTTCTACCCATGTACCATGCCTCAGTAGGCCTACTATAGCTCTTTTAATTGTATCTGAAATCTTTACTTTGCATAATTATTTACTAATTCGGTACCCTCAAACGTAAATAAAATATTTTCTATACCGCCCTCCCCGTATTTGCCCCTCCTTTTAACTAAAAAGGAACATAAAAATATTAAGAATAGGGGAACACCGTTCTTCGAGGAGACAATGGACAGTGCAAGAACCTATCGTGAAAAATTTGTGTTAAGTAAGTTAAGTAACCTACACCTTTTGAACACACCAACACGATACTACCCGACACGACACGACACGATTAGCATGATTAGTATCACAACTAGACAGGCAAGGCCTATATCATACTTACTATAATAGATCACCTCCAATCACGACAACTCGAACACAACTTACTTATTATGGCTACGTAGTCCTGCTGTTACTTTTTTCTTTCTAGCCAGAATAATCCGAATCTGCAATTGACTTCCAACAAGCTAAATTTGGGCTGAAACCCACCTTTTAACAATTTTTAACAAAAAATTAAATCTATCCGTGATGTGCACTGGTCTCTAGGAAAACAGTCAATGACTGGCCAACGCCCTAGCGCCTACCTTCGTATAACCCGCCTAACTCTTACGTAACATTCACCAATGTTATGCAAATAGGGTTCCTGGCTCATAACAGAAAATTCATTTATTTACTAATTCGGTACCCTCAAACGTAAATAAAATATTTTCTATACCGCCCTCCCCCCGTATTTGCCCCTCCCCTTTAACTAAAAGGAACATAAAAAATATTAAGAATAGGGGAACACCGTTCTTCGAGGAGACAATGGACATCTCCATGTTCCCTAATCTCAAGGTATAAAGAGCGGGCAAAAGCTGGATCAAGGAATAATCGCAATGCAATGGTTATGCTTAATCTCATGTATAGTGTTATTATTTAGGCAATTACCTTACTTATAAATTACTACTACATTAACAACTTTTTCTATAAATATACCTCAATTGCAATAATCTTCATTCTGACTACTTTAGAAAGTCCTCACTTGACTGCTAATTAATATCTATAACTGCATGTCTTTCACTTCAAGTTTCATGTCCAAGTGGCAATAACTTCTATAACTTACTCAGATGCCTAAACTCATTGAAACTGCCAATTGGTTCTGTAATGATTCAGTCACGTAACCGTCTTTAGCGCTCTCAGACCGCCACCTACCATGCTTTTTAAAAAGACGGTCCGGTATTCCTATATTGGCTGCTGCTGTGGCCCCTCCAGCTCTTAAACTGTGTAGTCCAAATCTTTTGGAGTCTACTCCAATACCTACCAGAGCTTCTTTAAGCAAATCTCTACATCTAGAATATGACATTTTACCTGCCCTCAGGAAATACTTTCCAGATAATTTCATAAACACAAGAGGTCTGAAGAGATACTGATCAGACCCATCTAGCTGAATACCAGCTAATGTGATGTACCTATAGAACATACTGACCGGGCACGTTATTTTACCTGTAGCCGCTATTATAAGCCACACTCCATTCTTAAATTGATCAGTTTTACTTTTCACTATAAACAACCTCATATACGAACCGAAATACTGAATGTCACAAACTCTCAACTCTGCAAGCTCAGAGTGTCTAAGGAAACCTGCGTAAGATATTAGCAGCATGGCACATAGCCTGCATCCCGCCAGACTATCTGGCGAACAATTCTTCCCTACTATAGCATGTAGCATTTCTGGAGTTATGGGTTCCTTTTTTCGGGGAACTGGTTTCTGACTTAGCCTTTTTAAGCCGTTTAACAATAAATGCAAGATTTTATATTCACACGGGTTATTTTTTTTTTTTAGTTAACAGTCATGATACCATTTAATCGCGTAAAACGCACTTTCTATTCTTGAATAAGGGGCCTCTTCATTGTACAATTTAATCAAATAGCTCGCTATATCGTCTTTAATCGCGGGAAGATACGAAATATTTCGAGACAGACTCCATGCCTTCCAGTTCTCGAATGCTCGGCTATACTTGGCAACCGTGTTTGGCGCTCTAGAAGCCAATAACGCCTTTTCCAGATTCATGTCTCCAGTCACCCCATCTCTGAAACAAATTAAAAACGTCTATCAGCGAACGTTCTCTTTTGTTGAACTCTTCAACTTGGACTTGACTATTCTGTACTCGGCAGTAAGAAAAGACTCCCAGTGGATCAAACTCGTTATATTGTATACGTGTGCCCAGTGGCTTTCCGTATTTATATACAATCACATTCCTTCTATAATCTGTGATACAATTAACACCGCATCTCCCAGTGGAGATTAATAAACATCTCTTGCCCAGTGGCTTTGTTGCTTTTCAGAGCAAACACATCTTTCTCCACGCCTTAAAATGTAGACGCTTTCAAAACATTCATCACCGTTTTGGTGCCGTTACATTATAAGGGAATATGGATCATGTTTATAATATAATTTGTTGTAATTAACACAAGGCTCCGTTTAACCTTAAACACAACACGGCGCTAGTCATTTTGGGGATCCGAACAGAGAATTAGGATTCTTTCCTTGCACGAAAATATGCTTCGGATCATTGAACCTTAGTTCATTCACTATGGCTTTCTTGTATTTGCTATGTGGTGAAAAGAGAATAGGCCAAAATGCAGCCGAAGTCCAGCAAGGTACTACTAAAGTTGCAGAAGCCTTGCATGCCACTAAGTGTTTAACTGCCTTGCTCACCAAAGTTATTGGTGGAACCAACCAATTCTGGGCTCCAGCCCAATCACATGTAAAGGCGTCAACGTGAGCTGTTTTGGGCGACCAGTACTTTGAATTAAATGTTCTCAGTTTTGTGTTGAATTCATCAGCAAACCGGTCTACAGAATGTGGTCCCCACATTTTATCAATCATGTCAAAAATTCTGGACTCACACCCCAATCGTCAAAATCTATTCTCCTGCTCAGCTCATCAGCTTCAGAATTTTCAGACCTGGGAACCCAATTTATTTCTATTTCAATGCCTTTGTTCTTACACAAATTGTAAATGCTCAAAGAAATTTCCTGTAATTCTGGCTTCATGCTACCTTTAGTGACTATGGAGACCACGCCTTGATTATCGGTAGACAATGATATCTTCTTTCCTTGTAATTGGGGTGTAAAGGCTTGCAAAGCTAAAATACACCTTTAAGTTCTCTCCAGGTGGAACTCTTTTTGCTTTCAATTATGTTCCAATTCTGAAAAAACTTTAATCCCCACACTCTGCCGACCAGGCCCCAACCCGAATCACTAGCATCTGAATATACTAAGCATACTGGACAAGAATATTCAAAGAGAAGTCTCTTATTCAACTCTACTACATGTTCTCTCCAAAAAAATAGTTCTTCTATCACACTACTGTCACTGGACAGCTTATAAACTTTATCCCAGTGAACTCTCCTCTCTACTTCCATGTATAAATACTTTGACTTCAATTGAGCGATATATCCCACTACTGGGTATAATGACATAACCTTGCCTGCAAAGGAGGCTAGCTTTCTAGCCGAAACATATGGCAAATCCTTTTGAATTCTTTCAAAAAATGCAATGATATCGTTAACCCTTCTTTCTGTAACGCTAATCGCCCCTATTTTTGAGTCCCATGTTAACCCTAACCAATCTAACCGTTTAGTTGGATTCCAAACTGACTTGTCTACATTAGGCACTAAACCGGCTGAGAGCAAATCTGATTTTACTTGTTTTGCAATCACTTCACACTGGTCAAAGGACCCCGCTCGTCCCCATCCATCATCTAAATACAGTACTATGAAGATCCCCTGTCTTCTCCAATATCTTACCAAAGGTCTTAAAGTTTTAGTGAAGATGAAAGGTGCCGATTTTAAGCCAAAAGCTAAGACCTTAAATGAGTAATATTTGATTGTGCCACTGAACTCCCATGCGAAACACAGGTACTGGGTGTGATCTGGGAATATCTCCAAATGATGATAACCCGACTTGAGATCAAATGAGAACATAAAATCGTCTTTGTTAAAAAATTCTAAGGCACATTTCCAGTCTTCGAACTTGATCTTCTCTCCCCAAACAAAATAATTAATATATCTGAGATCTAAAATTAATCTTAATTTCCCTGAACTTTGTTCAGAAACTGAAAGTGGATTAATTATCTTCGGTATTTCATCACATTCAACTACCAATTGTTTGTCTAAAAGTTCTTGAATTGCCTGTGATACGAATTCTCGATGTTTCATAGCAGATTTGTTATTGTTAAATTTGGCGGGTCCAGGCGAAGATAGCAACGGGATCTTGTATCCGTTAGAAATTAAGTCAATAATGTCAGGTTCCGCTCCAATGAACCGCCAAAAAGGCAATGATGCTTTAAGCCTACCTTTAACGTAAGGCTCCTCGCGTCCTAATTCGTATTCAAAATAATTATTGAAATAGAAGTCAATATCATCGTACCCAGAATGTAGAGTGTTAACGGCCTTGACCACTCCTGTCGAACTTGTACCCGGTAAACCATAATCTGTGCAAAATTATGAAACGTTTTTCAAAAAATTCCTATTAGTTTTTGAAGCTACGCATATGCGTTCATCATGACATTTCATACTCACCTACCAAATATTTGTAGGCTTGTGATCAACTTTATAACTTCAACTATAACCCCATGTAGGGCCTATTATTATATTTTTACCAAGTATCAAAGCTTTGTTGAAATCCCGATCTGTTAGCTCTCTAAC
Organism: Amphiura filiformis; assembly: GCF_039555335.1. NCBI lineage: Eukaryota > Metazoa > Echinodermata > Ophiuroidea > Amphilepidida > Amphiuridae > Amphiura > Amphiura filiformis. Next base: position 74,911,775 of record NC_092630.1, read on the forward strand.
CGTACATTTTCTATATCTTTTTCCTGTCTCATACTCGCAAATAAATAAATCTATATTTGTATTACCTTCATTGTTAATACCATCTGGCTCCTCCTTGGGCATATTTGAGGTAGATGCTGCCCCATAACCTTTGGTTGCAGACTGGGAAGCGGCAGTGCACTGTCTGCGCCAATGACCCCTCTCACCACAGGCAAAACATCTGTCGCCTCCTTTCTGGGAATTCCCAAATTGATATTGACCGTATCCATAATTTTGGCGACGAAAATTAGCGCCACTAGGATTACCATACGCCTGACCATACTGCATTTTGCGCTGATACGGCTTTTGTTGACGAGACGCCGCTCGCGCTCTCTTCTTTCTACTGGCCTTTGCCTGCGCTGATCTGATACGGCGGTCATCATCAGAATCTTCTGCTAGGTCGTCTGACAGATATTCATCAACGACGGCCCACCCCGTCTGATTTATCAGCTAGTCTTATCAGTTTATTTCTCTTAGAAAGTTTCTCTGCAGATTCTTTCAAAAGGGGCAGAACTTCGGTGATGTTGCCCTCTTCAATACGGGAAATGGAGGCTTCAACATTCGATAAAATCTCGTGATTGAATTGGAACTGAGTTTTGTTACCTCTGTGGTTGAAATTTAGCTTGGATTGTAACTTTAATTCTTCAACCTCTTTAGATGCTGATTTTAGGGGAATAATGGCGTTATCAATGTAGGAAGTCACACCCGAAATCGCCTGATTCACTATCTGAGAAATCACCTGGGCGGACACTGGCGCTGGTTGCGCCGGAGGAGCCGCAGGTGGCTGCGCTAGATTCTCTTGAGCTTGATGTTGAGGAGCTTGAGCTTGATTCACTGCGTCTGACTGTGCCCCGATTTGAGGGACACCAATATTATTAGCTAATATCTGTGCAGCGACCTGGTTAGGAGCGGGTTCCTGACGAACAATTACAAATTGTCCTTCTTGCGACATGTTATTAAGTTTATGTCAATAAAACAAAATTAGTACTCACGATAGTACCCGGCTTATGTCTATCGTACACCTTCCAAAGGACAACAAATTAATTCCAGCGAAACTCCTATTCACAACTCCACAACTCCAAACTCAAATTTTGCAACGTAAATCTATCCGTGTACAGTCAATCTATCCGTGATGTGCACTGGTCTCTAGGAAAACAGTCAATGACTGGCCAACGCCCTAGCGCCTACCTTCGTATAACCCGCCTAACTCTTACGTAACATTCACCAATGTTATGCAAATAGGGTTCCTGGCTCATAACAGAAAATTCATTTCATACATGTAATTAGAAAATCATCTGGCAACTGGACTTGTCAAAAATATAGAAAATAAAAAGAAAGTTGTTGCCAATTTTTTGTTTTGGGTTCGCACCATTTTGACAGGCCATATCTCAAGAACCGAATGTAATCTACAGGGCATAAGCTTTAACATATTATTTAAATAGAAAGAAAATCTAAATTTGTGCATTAGCCAATAGGGCCACGGTCACCTAAAGCAATCTTGCAGATAATTCTGATGTATGAAATAAGACCTTCAAACTTTCAGATATGAAGAGTTCCAGATGCAGGCAGCCGTTTCTGTTTTTTAAATGCATATAATGCCCAAGTTGTATCAAGAGTCATTTCTCGTTGATTTTTTGACTGAAAATTACGATTGTAACGTTTCAGATTTTTTTAATGCTTGTTTATTATATTTTGTATTCAGGACTAAAATAATATTAATATTATTATATTTAGGGGGTCTTTTTATAGGTCATTACTCTTTTGTATGTGTAATTGAATAAAAATCAAAAACATTATTGTTTTGTTTTGTTTCCTTCATTTGTGCTTTGTCTTGCATCGAAAGGGCCAATATCAACACCTTGTTTGTAAGAAGTATTGTGTGGGGAAAGATGATTCTTGCATTTTATTTTTATTTTTATCTTAACAAACAAAAAGCAAATTTCTCAGTCAAAGTCTTGAAACGGTCATGGGTATGCATGCAAAAATATTGCAACAGTACTCAGTAGAACATAAAACACAACCACGCATGGGAATTGGGGAAGCAAATACTTTAAAACGAATTATTCCGAATTATATCAACGCAATAAAATTGCAATACTTTAGTACATGTATTTGAACAGCAATGCCCGGGCAGCAATGAAGCCGGCCATAGGCGCGGCTAGGCGTATCATACCATACATTGCAGTTCAAATGCATCGGATCATGATTGTGGCCTAGTCGAGCCTAGCATGCATGCCAGTCGGTCTGCTGACTCGCCGTGGCACAAAAATACCTCAATTTTGCACAAAACAATCCATGATGTCAAATTATCACATCCAAAGTGTCGCCATGAACGTCAGCTTCAACTTCTCCAGCCAAAGTTTTTGCATTAATAATCAGGTTTCATGTAATCATGAAATTAAACCTTGTTTGAGGTGTATTCCCATTGCCACAGCATAACGGTTTTCCAACTTGTCTTCAACGATAAAGCTGCTGATCACACCGAAGGCATTGAGGTGGTGTGGCTGCTGATGAGCGCTGAGGCTACAACCTATAATTAAAGACCGAATTAAAAAGACTAGTTTGCGTCTGACGTCATGACAAAGGCGCGCCGTGATTGGTTGCTGACCTGCGCAGTATGGCATTTTTGGTCTGGTTTACAGGACGGCATACGCAAGCTAGTCTTTTTTAATTCGGTCTTCAATTATACAACGTATGAGTTTGAAAATATTCTAATGCATAATTCATTAACTTGATAGACCCACGCCATTGGCGCCACGTGCTAGGCGTTTCTAGAATCCCTATAGAATAAGATTAATTTTAATGCTAATTTATTGCACATGCTGAGGAAGCGTGATTACCTTTTTGAACATTCGGAAATGGCGATAGGCGAATTTATGTATGGCGCAAAGAGGTGGGGGCTATATATTGGGCTCTCGATATTGGGCGGAAATTAGAGTACTTGTCAGAATATAAATTTGTACAATCGGCCTACATGCCGCGCAATGTGCGGCATTTTAGGTGTAAATTTCAAAGCATACTACCTCCTGCGGAGGCAGAAAAATACTGTCGAAACGCTCAAAACGCTCATTCCAGATCCCTTAATATCTGACACATTCTAGCAGGCTATACTATTATGCTGGTTATATTTCGGAAATCGTCAATATAGCTTTTCTATCTGGCGTACGGAAGCACGAAAGGGACAGCACGAGTTGACGAGATCATAAATGACGACATAGTCAGTGACAACATAATTTCGAGATGATGAGATAAATGATATGATCATTATATTCCTAGAGTCAGGCCCGTAGCCGTTGACCCCCCAGTAAAAACGCAAAATTACGAAAACATTTTGCGGTAATTTTCCACAAAATTTATTGATTTTTGCCCCCTGCCCCCCCCTGAAATTCACTTTGCCCCTCAACGCCCCCGAAAAAAAATATCCTGGCGCCGCCACTGGTAGCATGCCAAAAAAAAAATCAGATTTTTTAAAAGCTTTTTTGGTCAAAAAGGTCCAAATTTGGGGAAGAAAGTCATGCAACTTTTCACAAAATTGCCCCCCCACCCCAGAAAAAAAATCCTGGCTATACGGGCCTGCCTAGAGTCATTCTGATGTCAATCCTCCAGCTCGCAGAATATCTTTGGCTATTGGCTTATATACGTATACAGTATAATAAGTCAAGGGAGGTTGAGCTCATAGTCGGTGGAAGCGAGCGGGGGGGTAAAGCGACCCTGATGGGTAAAAGACCCCCCCTCTAAATTTTGTAAGTGGGTACGGGTTCCGACTCCCCTAAATTTAAATTATAATAAGCCTAGAAGAAATAATAAAGCAATCCTCTATATCTTCCTTTTAAACACGAAAAACACCCTAAAAGTTTTTGGTCCAAATAGGGTAAATTAAATTGCACAATTTTGTTTGAAGAGAAAGGATTATTGTCAAAATTGAATTCATCTATTGCTATGGTAGTTTAATCCGATTTATCACATCACGTCACTTCTACAGTAGACTTCTTCGTAGACCACTAAAAAAACTTGCTCATTTTGCATACTCTGGCTATTACATTTAAGCATAAAACGCTGATTTGTATTAATGTGCAATTGGTAGATTTCCACATCTGATATTTTCAGTTTGTTAGCTTCCCAAGTGGGATTTTTTACTCGGGCTTTCGCGATCAATAAACTGGTAGATTCCAAAATCAGAATTGTTTAGTATTGAAGTGAGCATTATAGTTATGCAAGATATGTTGCATTCGATAACTTCTTATTGTCACTAATCATCTAATTAAAGTATTCTATACTTTGATCTAGTTATATAAACTCTTTATGACCATTTTAACATAACATAACATAACAACAAGAATTTATAATGCGCCTTTGCCTAAGGATTCAAGGCGCAAGAGAAAAGAAAACAAAAAAATTTAAACAAAAATACAGAAAGCAATGGCAGCAATAATTAAGGAAATAAGTGTGTTTTGATCAATGACTTAAATGAGTCCAGGCTGATAGCATTTTTGATAGTCGATGGTAATTCATTCCAAAACTTTGGAGCAGTCACTGAAAAGGCCCTATCCCCAGCACATTTCCTGGTGCGAGGAATGATAAAATGAACACTCTCACTGGACCTAGTGCTCATAGCATGTATGGAGCTCTTGACCGTGAGACAATTGAAATGTACTGAGGAGAGAGCCCATTCAGGGACATATACACAAGCGTGAGTGTCTTGAACTTGATTCTCTCATGAACTGGTAGCCAATGAAGATCTCTTAAGAGTGGGCTCACATGATCAGACCTGGGCTTGCGATATATCAGCTTGGCACATTTGTTCTGTAATTTCTGTAGTCTGGAGAGATCTTTCTGTGTTATTCCATTAAGCAAAATGTTACAGTAATCAAGACGTGAGAGAATGAGGGTTCTGACAGTATTTTGACAAGTATTGAAATCCAAATATGGACGAATTCTGGTGATGTTTCTGATGAGGCCATTGACCGATTTACATAGTTGGGTGATGTGAGCAGACATACACATTTGACGATCAAAGACAACCCCAAGGTTACGAACAGAAGTGGATGGAAAAATTTCCACACCATCAAGAATAAGGCTAACATTGGCAATATTTTTAAAATGGTGGGGAGATGCTGCCAGAAAAAACTCAGTCTTTTCTTGATTTAGTTTGAGCTTGTTTTCAATCATCCAAGTCTGTATGTCTGCAACACATCTGGCGAGCTTCCATAATGCACACACTACATCACCAGGAACAGTAGGATCTACCACCAAATAAATCTGGGTATCATCAGCATATATATGGTATTTTACATTATGCTGACGTAGGATTTTCCCAACAATATGAGTATAATACACAAAGCCCAATGGCCCAGTTACAGACCCTTGAGGGAGGCCATACTCCCGATGCATATCGTTAGAATAAGCACCTGATACCAGTATTCTAAATGATCTATTCTCAAGATATGAGCTGTACCAGTCATAGGCAGAACCTCCAATACCAAAGTCATCTCTGAGCCTCTGCATTAAAATTTCGTGGTCCACCGTGTCGAAAGCTGCTGAGAGATCTAACATCAACGGCAAGACAACCTTTTGATCATCTAAAGCACGCAAGATGTCATTTTGGACAGAGACTAAGGCCGTTTCAGTACTGTGTTGCCCTCTGTAGGCAGATTGCAGAAAGGTTATTGGTATCAGTGTGATGAGTTATCTGAGATGAGGCACATATTTCAAGAACATTGGAAGTAAATTGCAGGTTTGAAACTGGACGGTAATGCTTGAGATCATTATTGTTCAAAGATGCTTTCTTCAGAACAGGGGTAATTATGGATGTTTTCAGATCAGTTGAACACTTTAATTTTAACATGTTTAATAAACATCAGTATAACAATTTTGAGTTCAACGGAATGCGTTCATCATGATTAAATAATAATAACATATTTTTATCAAAATGTGACTATGGCATAGTCTACTTCTACAGCGAATTATTTGTAACTTTGATATCCCAATGTTGACTTGATGCAGTGTTCAAGATCTACATACTGCCCTCATCAGTGCTGTTTTTCCTCAATGGAGGGTTTATGCGTCATTCACTGATGTTCACGAGGAGGGTGTTCGCTGTTTAGTTCCTCACGTCGTTTGAGGAAGGATTTTATGTAATATGTGTTAATTTATTTATTTACCCGACTCCAGTTCATAAGGAGAAATCCTGTCTCCTTCGGTGTGATCTATGTTTTGCTGTGTTGTTTTTGCAGAGTTTTCAGGTTTAGCCAGAAAGTGACTTTGGTTTACTCTAGTCTTGGCTATCCCTGTCAGAAGCTCTATACCCGGTATGCCCTTGTTCTCCTGTTTTTGCACACCGAGGGAGTCTTTTTAGATTCCTCATCATGGAGTGGAGTTTTGCCTTTTAATAACTCATGTTAATTGCTGGTCAATAATATTCTTCATGAAAATGTTAAATGCTTTAATATTGTGCAATCATTGTTCTATGTTTAATGTTTTTTATCTGGCAAATGAAATGAAATGAAATGAAATGTGATCCTGGGAACCCGGCCTGGGAAGGGGCATGCTATAATGATTCATGGTGACAATCATGATAAAATGACATTTCCTCAAATTTAACCTTGAAGTGTGTAGGCCTATGTTGATACGTATCCATGATTACTTAAATTTGGGCAAATATTTAAACAACTCTGAATGTCCCTTTAATTAATGTTTTCAGTGTAGGCCTAGTTAGATTTTTTTTTATCTCCTTGACTTCATTCATGATTGTAGGCCTAGGCCTATATCCGGGGCCCGTACCGGTATGTATTTAATATTCTGTTCTTTCACAGAAAAGCACAGGGGAAATAAAACAAAATATGGTAGGCCTACTGTGAATGTGTCAGGATCATGCGGATGCATGTGATCATATAAAGGAAGTCTACTGTGGATTCAGGTCGGAAATTTAAAATTCCCGGGAGGAACTTTAAAATCCACGTGTGAAAAAGCCTTGACCCTGTCATCAACTTCCGAAATAAAGTTTTGATCACATGTCAAAATAAACTTTTTGACTAATCAACGGTTTCGTTTTATAAACTCCAACAGCAATACGTAAACTAATTAAATATAACGATCTCTACGATTGGTTTGATCTTGTTACGTCAGCGCGATATTTTGCTACGTCATCGCGAGTGACCCAATATTGACCCACTTTATAACCATGTTTACCAGCTCAGCGCTGCGCTGTTTCGTCTCCATATGCACGGCAACGATAAACCGTGGAATCAGAATGTGAGTAATTTGCCAGCTAGAATACCGGTTTTTGACCGATTTTGCCCACTCGTAGGGTCTAAATTTGTGAAAACAATACCACACGTTGTACTTAAAGGTAAAATCTGAAGGTAGGTGAAGTTGGAACACTGCTAAGCCACATTTCGAGGTTCAATTCGCCAAGATTTCTGGGCACTAACTCGTAAAGAAAAAACGGCAAAATGGACAGCAACAAGATGAACCGAAACGACGTGGAGAAATGGCTGGAATCTCACCCCGAAGATGCCACTAATATATTCACTGCTAAAGCTACGCCTGATATGGTAGACCAATGGCTGGCAAAGCGATCTTCAAGGAAAAGCTTGCAGGATATTGGATGGGCTTCAGAATCTTCACCAACAGCAGTCCATCCCGGTGAGAGGGGAACCCATCACATGCTACAATCATTTCGGAATGTCCGTAAATCCTTCGCCGGAGCTAGCGGTAGCCTCCGCAGTCTACTGTCCCCTCGTAAACGCAAATTACATCGTCGCAATAAATCAGCTCTGCGACAGCTTGATGAAAAAGAACTGTTTATGGAACTTATCCGTGACATAGCTGATGAGCTTGATCTGAATACTCTGAGCCATAAAATCCTGAGCAACGTCAGCATTCTGACTAATGCAGATCGATGTAGCCTGTTCTTGGTTCGCCATGTTCGTGGAGATAAAGAGGAAAGAGTTCTGGTGTCCAAACTTTTTGATGTCACAGAAAATTCAACCGTTGAGGATGCATTGCACTCAGAAGAGGAGGAAATCAAGATCCCGTTTGGACAAGGCATTGCAGGACATGTTGCTCTCACCAAGGAAACAGTCAACATAAAAAATGCATACGAGGTAAGCATTGTATGCGACTAAAGAGATTTGCTAAATCAATAAAATCATGCAAAATCAAATTTGTTTGTACTAAGTTGTTTGTCAATGCATGCTAATTACATATCTTGTCCTTGCCAGTGATAAGACAGAACACAACCCAAAAATAGTATCAGCAGGAAGGACCCATGTGAGCGAAGCCGAACCAAAGCGGGCAAAGGAGGCAATCGAAAAGTATAGTTTGGACATAAGGCTGAGTAAAATAAATATAATGTATAATCGTCCCCACCCTCCCCGATTTTTGGAGATTTTCAAATATTTTTTTATTTGCTCTTATTTGCTCCCTTAATTTGTTTTAAAAGTTGTTGTAATGGAAAGACATGTTAGCCTTAACGCCCCAGTTGCTTTTTGGCGAGGGGAAGGAAAGAAGGAAGGAAGAAAGAAAGAAGGAAGAAAGAAAGAAGAATAAGAGAAAACTTTTTCTTAAGTGCAGTTTTGAACCCCCGACCCCTCGGGTGCTACACCCGCGCACGGGGCCTACCTTGCTACGGGGGTCTAGCTTTGACATTGTCTCATGCCAAGCAATTCCAAAAAGTTGAAAGCCCTGCATTGCAAATACTCTCTTCAAGGTAGGGGTAGGGGTAGGGCTTTGGGGAAATAACCAAAATATTAGGGGCCTCTCCATTTTTATGGTGCTGATAGTTGAGCTTACATGAATTGAATTGATTGAATTAAAAACATTGCAAATTGCTGAACAAGACATACTATATGTTTTTTTTCCCAAAACTTAAAACTGTGCTATTGGGTTGTAGCTACGCAGCCTACGGTGGGCGACGCTGGACGGCCCGCCCACCACTGACGCTGGCTGTCCGGCACAAAAAAAAAAGATGATATAATAATTTTGTCACCAATAAATACTCATAATTATATAAATATGTCCCATCCAGTTAATTAATTTACACACAAAACAAATTACCAGCATATCAGGGACTTATATCAATGCAAATTATGAAATATGATCTTCATCCGTGGCATTGTCTTTTTTAAAGACATCTCTTGTTTCATCATAAAAAGAGCAAAAAACTATTTTTTTAGGGTGTTGTGAACCCAGGGAGCTTATTCCCCGATCACTCACGTTCACTTAAAAGATTGTGTCCCGAGCTATTCATGGACTTGAGCAATTTAGAGCCCACCAGGGCACCAGGCACCACTAAAATCAGGCTAGCTACAACCCTCCTTATAACTTGAGCTTTTCGAACTTGTTTGAATTTTTGCTGAACCATGAAATGGTATCAGCCTATATGAGTGTATGTTACTTACTTGCTTACTTACTTGCTTACTTACTTACTTACTTACTTACTTACTTACTTACTTACTTACTTACTTACTTACTTACTTACTTACTTACTTACTTACTTACTTAACAACAATTTGGTCTGAAATGGACATATCTTTAAATGCCACGAAGGTATAAACCCCCAAGTGGTGTCAAATAAAAGAGAAAGAAGTAAAGAATATAATAAAAATATTTCCTAAAATCAGAGGTCATCCAAGGGGTCACAGGGGTCAAAAAAGGTCATTTTAACCAAAAATGCTCCAATCAAGCTGAAATTTATATGCAATGATCCTTATGACATTCTAAACATGTTTCAAATATTTTAATATTCACTTAAGGTCATTAAGGGGTCATAAAGGGGTCAAAGGTCAAGTTGTCAAAAATGCTCCAATTGAGCTGATATTTAAATGCAATGATCTTTATGACATTCTAAACATGCTTAAAATATTCCAATATTCATTTAAGATCATTCAGGGTTCATAAAGGGGGTCAAAGGTCAAGTTTTCAAAAATGCTCCAATTGAGCTGATATTTAAATGCAATGATCTTTATAACATTCTAAACATGTTTACAATATTTTAATATTCATTTAAGGGCATTAAGGGGTTATAAAGGTTATAAAGGAGTGATATATAAAAAAAACCCACAATATACTGCCAAATCCCCATGGTTCAGCTATGGTGCGGTAACCGCTCTAGTTTTGAAGATGTATCCATGGCTTGGTGCTTACAATGAGTGACCCCCCTGAACAAAGCAATTTCAACTAAATACAGATTTCATTCATGTTGTTTGTCTTTGCTCTGTAGGTCTGCACAGGTCAATGCAATTGATTTCTATCATAGATGAGTTAATTAATTGTTTAATGTTCAGCCAATTACCAATAAACCTGCTAATTGCCTAATTATCTGTTGATTTCATAACATAGACAATGTAGTGTTAAGTCTTCCTGTAGAGTAATTTTAAATTGGTCAACGTGGTAATACTTGTTACATAAGGCCGCAGGTACAATGAAAGATGATGAACTTTATTTGAATTGATAATTAATGATTATTGCAATAGATTATTACAAGCATTGTCAGCTGCAACACATAGCTTGGCGTATGTGAAGGACAAAATATGTTTCCGAGCAAAACATTTTTGAGTAAACCGGAGCGATTACTAAAACGGGAAGAATCGCTGAACAGGTTACAATGATGATAGAGACTATAGGGCCTAAATTACGTTTAATACCATGTCAAATTGCTATTTTATTACGTATTATACCCTACCTAAACCATAACCCCGTACCCCCGTACCATAAGATCCATGTACCGTATCGTCCTACACTGAAAAGGTTTGCTTTTTCTTTTCTTTTTTCTTTCCTCTCTCTCTCTTTCCTTCCTTCCTCTGGTACCTTTACAATTTTTATAGTCGTCGTAATTCCTTAATCTCATCCCGTACCCTAAACCATAACCCTGTACCCGTATTCCCGTAACCTGATCTTTCTCTTCTTTTTTCCCCTTTTTCTCTGTAAGATTGCGTCCACTGTTATCTGGCACGCAAGTTGGCCTATATGCCCCCCCCCCTTGCATGCGCATCAAGAGGTGTGTACGCCGACGCGCTAACAATGGCACACATTCTGCTTGATATGTTGACACGAAGGTTGGTATAGCTCGTACAAAGCAACCGCTAAATTAGGCCTAAAAAAAATTGTTTGATTGGCGTAACATAAAAAAAAATAGGGTAGGTAGGTAGGGATATTCTTTTGTTACTTTGCCTTGAGACTTTTTTCTTCTTTTTAAAAATTTCAATTAAATTTTTCTTTCTTTAAATAAATATTATTATTTCATTATTATTATTATTATTATTTTTGCAAAAAAAAAAAAAAATGTCATGGTAGGACTTAAGGGTCTGTCGGGTTTGGAATCTTAGTCAAACCAAAGGCCTTGAAGCCATTTCGGGGGGATCATTGGGTGTAAGCTGATGAAAAGGGGGGTCATTGGGTGACAGATTTGCAAAAAAGTCCACTTTTCAGAGGGAATGTTAAAATGTAGCCAACAGAGTCGTTCACAGATCTGGATATTCACTTAAAGTTTAGCTTCTTTAATATGACAGGAGCTAACATATGATTATCAAGCTAACATGATCATTATACTGGATGAATAATCTACACCAAGACACCATGATTATCATCACCGTTTACCATGTTTACTAACCACTCCCATTTACTAACCGCTCCCGTTTACTCAACTATAGCGGGGCCCGATAGGCCTATGTATACTTTACTTTTACTGTCACTAATTATATAAACAGGCCTTGAAAAAATGTTTATTTCCTGCCAAGCCTTATGTATATCTTTATCTAGAGGCTAAATTTCCCTCCAAAATGCAAAATTTCCCTGGAATAAATTGCATGGAAGAAGGAAGGTATCAAAATACGCAGAACAAAATTTGCTTTTTATTCACTACTTTATTTTGTAATTTAGTTTTAGTGTCTTCAAGAAATGGCTTTTGTTAAAAGTATTTGTTTATTTTTTGGGCGCAGTATAATAAATCTGCACAATTTTCTAGCATAAATCATTGAAAATCATGTTTCTGTTGGGGCAAGATCCAGTTTTTGTAGAATACCTTATTTTCATTAAGATTGTATTGCTAAAGCATCTCAGGTGATACATGTAGCATCTCATGAAAATGGCGTGTAGAGAATGTTTATATTAACCCTAATACCCTCATGTTTTTTGCTATTAGAAGGCAAAGAATAAACAAAAAAGGAGAGTTAGATAAACAAAGAAGTCACTTGGTACCCCGGGATTAGAACCTTAGACCCCCAGCGTGCCAAGCAGGCGATCACCGACTGGTAGCCACGGGGGGTTCGCTGGCCCAGCTAGCAATTCCGTGCATATATGACTTAGGGTGATTGCATCATGGCATCATGTGGGATGCGTGCATGCGCACTGGTTTTCCAGGTTAAATTTTGTTAGTATTATGGTTTCAAACTGGTGTCAAGACTCACTTCCTTATCAGCCTTGGCTCTTTCTACTTTTATTCTCATAAAGTTGAAGCAAGATGGATACATAGCATTTAGCTTGATGACTAGTCCATTGCCAGCGTACTTATCTCCATCTTACTATGTCTACCCGGCTGCCGTCTCTTGGAGTAGATAGATGAAAATATGTGGAGACAAGCGTGAAGTGCAAACCTGGTCATGGGCTAGCTCGCATGTGTTGGCAATATGGTCGGTATCCAAAAAGAGAAAAGCTGCTTTTTGCAGACTTTGTATTCTATTATCACACTTTTAGTTGTTTTGTTCTCACTGATTAAACTCGAGCAACTAGTTTCATTTCAAATCTCAAGTCTAAATTCCATCTAAATAATATCATCAAGTTCAACATTTCAGTAATTTAATGTTCCAAAATTATGGGACACCCTATGCACTAGTTTTTGAATGGTGTTAATGATTTCAGAAGTCCCAATTAAGTACCGTACTGTGGAAATGAGATGTCAACAGCAAGGATCCAGGAAGCAGTTATTTGATGAAATATTAATTAGAAAGGAGAAGTGCAAAAACATGCTTGTTAACTTTGATCATTATGTCATGCTTGCTTAACACAGATAAATTCATTACAAGCTCCACCTACTCTGCCTATTTGTTTATGTAAGGGTATGCCGAGATTGTTTATACTAGAAAACCGCATACAATAATTTATGTGTGCATCTGCAATAAAGAAATGTATTGAATGTGAGCTTACTCCCTGATCAGCAACAAAGCGATGTCATACAATGGAATAAAGTAGGGAAATATGTGAATGCATTTAGCAAGAAAACAGCATGTATACCATCTTAAGCTATCATGCTATGAAACACTTTTATTGAAGTTACATGTATTTTAAATCAGTAATCTTTTTTCGAACATTTACCAAAAAGTTACCAAAAGAGCACAATATGTTAATTACCATTGTGCAATGATACATACTTGTGCATGTGCACCAGCTTACGGATACCATGGTAGGCTGTGAACACATTTACTGTCTCTACAAGATAGTAAATGCAAGGAATTGCAAAATGACATTGAATGGTATATCTAGACAACTGTAGTATCAACTGTCTTCAGTAGACAGCAAAAATGAATTTATTTGCTATCTACTGAAGACAGCACAATCAGCTACAGAATTTTACAAAGTTGGATAAGATGGCGGTAACTATATTACAAAAATATAGCCTGAATATTCCTGAAGGCAGTTCCATTATTTATAGCCATCTACAGAAATCTTGTCATGGAATGGTCAATAAACATGCGGTAATGTCACTGCAGAGAGATTTGCTATATATGCTACAGAAGATAGGGGGTCCTCCTGCTCAAGTAACAGAAGATAACAATTGTTCAGAATTTCACAAGCTGAGAATCAGATGAAGAAGTATTCAATGTAATAGCTTTGTACTGTAAACAGCAAACTATGCAATTTGAAAATGCTTTCCAGATTGAATCGGCTACCGGCACCTGAAAATGGTACAAAGCCAGGAGGAAAAAGAACGAAACAGAAAGTATTAAACATTACATTTGATCACATGTTGTTCTGTATAAAGTTGTAATACGCTGACAGCAAAAAAAAATCTTCATTCATTAAATATCAGTGAGTAGTGATATTGACTAATCGGATGCAATTGTATGAAGTACTTTTAAAAATGTTCAATATCTGAACAGCTCCTTGTTCTCCTCACTGTTTTTTTGACAGTAGCACTGTAGCAAATATAGCAAAGAAAACATGTTATTATCAATGTTGTTTTTGCCTGGGAGCTTGATACAGATGTTATTGCTGTCTGCTCTCAGCTTATAATCCATTAAGTATTTAATTGTATTATTTTGCACAGATATTTTCTACAACATTTCCACCATTTTGCGTTATTTTCTCTAGATCCATGAATGAACTATACCGTATTATGTAATACTTAGTATCTGATGTATTTGTTCCATGTAGTAAGATTTTATGAGCATAGTCTATTTACCAGGTTTATAACTCTGTTATTAATATCAAGTCTAGCCACATTTCAAATTATTTTCATTAAAACCTGTATGGACACGGAATGTCAGCTGTCACTCAGATTACTCTTCATCGATCATTTGTGACGAGTTTTGGAAAAATTAAATTGCTCTCTGTCACAGATGTACCTTGTAACACAATTTTGTCTGTCAAAGCGTAACAAATGACAGATGCAAAATTGCTCTATTTATTATTATAATTAATTGAAATTTGAATTTACCTTTTAATTCTACATAGTACATTTTGGCATTGTAACATTTTATAATGTGGGGTAAATTGAGATACCAGTTGAATATCATAAAAGGCTTGATTTAAAAAATAACTCCTGGTTATTTGTTCCTCCCTTTGACCTCTGACCTTTGCTCTTTAAAGTCTGTACCACATACACTTTTACCGCCAAATCTCACATATTCCTTCCAAATCCCAAAATATCCCTGAAATAAGCTGAATTCCGCATTTGTTCCAAGCCTGTTGACAAGACTCCAAGGTTTTATTTATTTCTTCTTCAATAAATCCAAATAACAATTTGGTTGATATTACAACAAAACCAGCATACTATACACACAAACACCCCCTCCCCACCCCACATACGTCCACACAAGAGAATTGAGTGTACCAAAAAGGGATCTAGAGCCGTATCATTTATGCTACTTGCATGTATATTAGAGTCCGAAGTTTTCCGTTTTACGGAAAACGGGAAAAAATCACGGAATCTGAGGTACAACACGTAAAATGACATTTGTGTATGATGTGACAAAAATTGTTAAAAGAAAAGAGAAATAAATGTTAAAAACAATCATGAGTTGTGTGTGTCAATTGTCATGATAAAACACTGTTTAATAATACCGAAATAAAGGTATTTTACCAAGGCATGAACCTCCTATATCCCTCCAAACATCGTAACAGTCGGCCTATTATCGTGAGAATATTCCAATCAGAGCATGTTGATCGCGATATTGAACACCTTTTTTCAACATTAATATCATTGTTTATACATTTTAAGCTTTATTCATGAAACACAGATTTACAAATTTTAGAACACGGATTACAACACGGAAAATGGATTTTAGAAAACGGTAAACTTCGGACTCTAATGTATATATGCAAGGTAAATTGCTATAATATACAGCAGAAGCTATCTCAGAATCATTAATCAGAGTGTCGCTAGGCAGGTGTATAGGTTTAGCATTTACCAAGGAAACTAATGACTTTAATGACTGAATCTAATGTAGCTCGGTACCAAATTGTGTTCTCTAGATAAGTATAGACAGGATGAATGTCAATACAGCCCAGTGACAGAGCAAAATCTGCCTGCCAATTCTGGTTAGCTTTCCTTTTCACATATTCTTGTTAAAATTTTGTTTATTTTAATGGTTTAATTATATAAATAACTTTATTATTTAATATCACAAATGTTTCCTACTAATGCCATTTATCAATAATTTATATTATCTGGAACCATTTGTCCTTGATAAGATAAAAAGCTAAAACTGTGAAGTACATGTTCATTTTAGTAGTACAGTGGTTTTATATGAGAGTAGCAATGGCAATAATTATACGAATAGAACAGACATAGTGGTATTCTCTTTTCTTTTAATTTTTTTACCATAACTGTAAATTTGATATTTCTTCTCATTTGGAAATATTTTCTTTTTCCTGATTTTGTTGCAGTCAAAATATACGGCATTTTAGTTTCAATACATGTGTATTTTCACATTTTTGTTAAGCATTTTTAAACTGAATGATAAAATTCAAGAAATTCTTAAAAAAACGAGACTGTGGTTTATCAAATTGCCTTGCCAGAAATTGCCTACTCACATACAGTACGGTGGGCAAGCCCTATACAAGAGTACAATGACCCAAAATGGGAGAATTGCAGCTTGAGCTAGTACTGCTAGAGCTGTGAGAGCTGAGACGAATATACCTTAGGTATATTCGTCTCAGGGTGAGAGCAAGAGTGTGTAAGAAAGTCATTAGATGTGATGGCATGCACTATGAGGTCAGGTATGATAGTGAAGATGCTGCCTGTACAAGAGTGCTCACTCCCATAAGATGTGTACCATGTTGTCTGTTAGTGCAATGTGTCATCTGCAGTGCCATTTTCGACACTGATGCCATGGTTTTTGTTAAATTTGGCTCTCAGAAGATCATTTTTGCATTGAAATTATTATTTTACATGAGAATTCTGTATTAAGATCTATACTATTTTATTCAATTGAATTAAATGTAGCTCAAAATTATTGGAGGACATATTTTATGTTCAAATAAATTGCCCAGGAGATTTTAATTGGTAATATTGTGGAAAATGATAAATGCTAAATTTTAAAATTGGACGATCATAAAATCATGATTTATTAGTGGGAATTAATGCTTACCATGATTTGCCTATGAATTTTGCTCATGAACAGAAAAAGTTTGATGGTCAGTTGTGAACATAAGATCATATGTGTTGACAAAATGTTTTATGAACAAAATTTTGCAATTGTTTCTCTTTCCAAGATTAATAATTAGGTCTGTATGTGCCACACATAAATGTGTGGTTTTTTTAAATTTAAGTGTCAATATTTTAATTAATATTATGCCATTACATCAAAACATGCCCAGTTTTTCAAAAATCTAAATTTACATTTCTTTTAAACCTAGTTAAAATGATGTCCAACGTCAATGATTGATTGATGTGACAAATCAATTGCAAATTTTAATTTTGTAATACATATTTCTTCATCATCTTTAAATGGGCTGTGCGACTGCATTTTGATGTGCACACATTGGATTCCGATGTGTTTCACGCTTCATAAAAGGGAATATTCACTCCACTGTGCATCCAAGATGACCGCATGTCATTAACGGCCAACTTGGACTTGGGGAATGAGGAAAAATCATTGAAATGTTTACAATTGCAGTATGTTTTCCCTCCTTGCATATAAATCAGATGGCTGCCGTTGTGCCATTAGTGCATTTATGAGCTGTGGTGTGACGGTGAGCAAAGAGTGGGATATTTCTGTCGCGCAGTGAGCGAAGGAAGTGTCAAATGACATGTGATTGTTTTTATACCATTGAATATATTCACACTATTTACTGATAATACTAATGATGCCTAGCCTGGATGTGATGATGTTTGTAAAGCAAGTGTGCATTGCAATGCAGCCCTGATGAAATCCAAAAAGAAATGCGGCATTGCATGCAATTTGATAGATCCATTAGAGATGAAGTGATAAGTATGCTTTGAATATGGGTCATGGTTAGCTATGGATATTATTATAAATGAAGACACTTACTACACTGCAAAATTCCTGGCGACAGAGTGACTACATCGCACTGGAACTCTGAAGCCACTACCGCCGTCACTCCCGAATAACCTACCCTATGGTGGCCGACAGAGTCACTACATGAGAGTGACTACATCGGAAACAAGGCAGTAGGGTACTATGCAGCAGTGTCATCACGTAGTGACTACAACTGCTAGCCTCCGATGTGTTACCTGCTCGATGTCGCGATCGGCGACTCATGATGTACACCACCGACTAGATTCCGACAGTGGTCCACATCTTGTAGTCACATCAAAGTGACTTCCGTAGCCAGTGCCCCATGCGTCGCCTGCTCGGTGCCCAGTCGGCGAACTTCAAGGTGACTACGCTGCCGAAAGGTCGTTGACCGAACCCTGTTATGAGTTCGAACACTCTGGGGACGCGCGCGTATATCTACCAAATACACGCTGATGATGACAAATACGCGTATCATGCTTGTTTACTGCTTGTATACGCTCATGAATGGAAGGAGTTGGTTTTATAATTAATTGATTGATGCATGCTGTACAGTGGGTCTTTGGTTCTACTGCCGTCTTTGTTTTTGTTTTGGTTTTTTTCGTGCTTTTGCATTCTTTATCATTTATATTTCAACTGTGAGACTTCCGATTCATTTTGTTTCATTTATTTATTGTTCTCTTTTATAATATTTTAATTCTTTTCGTGCTGCCTGCTTAATAACCTCATCATCTGTGTGTTTTATTTGCAGTTCTTGTTCTTGGTTTATTTGTTTGTTTGTTTCACTTCATTCTTCAAACATTTTTATTTTGTTTATTTGTTTGCTTGTTTTCCCACAAAACTTATATCATTGCTTTGTTTACTTCAGTGGTTAGATGACATGTTTTGCTATCAAATTATGCCTATTTTTTCATATTTTGCATGATAATGTTATATATAGGCCTATTGAAACTTTTTTATATTTAAGACGAATTGTGTTTTTTAAAGTTTTAAAAGAGACATTAATTTTCAGCCGAAGTTCGCAAAGTATGCCTATTATAGGCCTAGCATTTTCAATTTATACATTTTGATTTGCCAAAACTTTACTTATTTTGAAGCAAGAATTTTTCTGTTATATTTAAAATTGATTTATAGGCCTAGCGTGCATTTTGTTTTACTTCTTGTCACTTTCCTGAAAGGTCTACTGCAAATTTATACTTTTACTGCCGTAAGTTTATGCAAAACTTTGTGTTTTTATAGGCCTATATTTAGTTTGATTTGTTTTTCATGTTGATTTTTTACATTATCAAAGTAGGCCTATGCCTATAAATCGGTGTCACATCAATATAGGCCTGTTGCAATGTTTGTTTGAAATTGTCTTATTTTTTATCACGCAAATATTAATGCTTGTTATGAATTATTGTTATAATTATTTATTTATTTTACACATTTAATATTTTAATTCATTAATAGGCCTACATGCTTCTTATAATATTCCTACTTTTAACTTCTTTATTTGCATTTTTTTTTGAAAAAGTTGTTTTCTTTCGAAGTGTTTCTTTGTTTCTTCCATTCTTCGTTTATTGGTTTCTTCCTGTTTATTTATTTCTTAACTTTTTATTTATTTAGTTATTCAAATAACCACCAATTAACAAAAATTTATTTTATTCATCTTATTAGTTTATTGAATTATACTTTGTTTACTGATCATGTTTATTTCTTTTACTAACACATTTATTTTATTCATCTAATATTTCCGTTATTTTTAAAGTCCAGTTTGCAATTTCCCCTCCCAAATCCACTAAAAAAAGCAAGAAATTAAGAATATTATTTGAATAAATCAAGAGAATATAAAAAATATGGCAATAAAAGCAAAACCGGCAACCCAAAACGCCGGTACTGAGCACCAGGCCCATTCAAGCGTAGTCACACCGGTGTGACTCTCCTCATGAAGTCACCGTGCCTTGAAGTCACTCTGTAGAAACCTAGGAGGCTGGCTACCCGGCTATTTCGGACCGGCGATATGGAAAACCGAGGTGTAGTTTCCGATGGAGTGACATTCTGGTGACATCGGCGTCACACAGATGAGAATCTTGCAGTGTACATGTAGTGTGTCAGTGGACATCACTGATTCATTATCATCATGGATGCAGCAAGGGATCTTTGGTCATTTTCCCCTTTAAATTCAGTTTTGGGACCGTTTTCCCCAGAATTTCCTTCCAAGACTTGAAGTATAGAAAGCGAATTCCTAATCACACATTAATTAACAGCTCACTTAATTAGAAATCACAATTTTGTTTCCACTTCTTGAAGATTTTTTAAGGTGCTTACAAAAAATAAATTAATTATCTTCAACCCATTTTTAGCCCATAAAATTTACCTTTCTGGTAACTATTGCAATGTTAATTGAAATGTACTTTGAATATATGCGCTGAACACGTCATCATATAATTTCATCACAAGATTAGCACACTTGCTGTAAAATTGTGCTTACAGTTACATTACAAAATGTGTCGCATGGAATTCCTGATGCAATCCAGTAGTGACAGTTAACCGATTTTGTTTCCAATAATTGTTGAACTACACATCTTATATATAGTTTGACCAGATGGGGTCACTTTGATTACAATTGATTGCTAAGCGAATGACAGGTGGACCAGTCTTGTATTCTATTGAATTCTGACATTGAACTAGCCCGCTGTGGGAGTGGATCAGGTGGGGTCATTTTCACTTGCATCGATTATGGTATCTAAATGGGGAGATAGGCCTAATTTGTATTCAAGTGAAGCTCAAGGCTTTCATTGATTCTAGCGTTTAGGGACTGTTGTGCCACCATTATGCGATGACTATCAACTAGCACAGGTATTCTCTACAGTATTACAGTGTACATGGAAGATTCATTTGCATAGAATTTGGACAACATTTCACTGTGTAAACATGTGGCAAAAAGCTTTATTGCTCTATCTACCAGCAATTGGGGCATGTTTCTAGCAATTTGTAATGGATTTGTAGTATCATCTACAGGTGTGTACTTGAACTTTGGAAAAGAATGAAGTGTTTGCTTTTCACTTCCAAGTCACAAATAAGTAGAAGATTTATTTGAAATCTCAAGGAATCAGATAAAACATGCCTTTAATATTGCTTCTCAAAATGAATAGGGATAAAATGAAGACATCTATGTGTAAGATGTGCACCATCTATATAAATAAAAGGAAGTCGCTCATTCTTGTCCAGAAGCAGACTCCGAGATGCTTTCACTTTCAGCTCTGATTTATTCGTACATCGATCGGGTACATATTGCCATTAAACCATCTGACGTTCATTTTTGCAAAACTATTCAATCACTATGGAAATAACAAAAAAAATGGATGGTTGCTAGGCCGTTGAGGTCAATAACCTTATGGGTCAGGTCATGACAGCAAACGCGTCAAATGCAAGCGGTGTCCAACACGCGCGGTAAGTGGCGAGTCACGCACCTCTTGCGAGACATGCGGTGCCATGGCGGCGCATTGCGGCGCATGGTATGGACGCACTTAATGTTGACTTACCGCGCGTAGGCCTACGTATGTGAATGTGAAGCACCATTGTGTCGCGCGCCGTGCAGCCGGCTGTGTCCCCTCAGAATTGGAAACTTGGTCAAAGCAAAGGCCTTGAAGCCATGGGGGGATCATTTAATTGTGTTTAAGCTGATGAAAAGGGGGGCCATTAATTGGGTGACAGATTTGCAAAAAAAGTCCACTTTTCAGAGGGAATGTTAAAATGTAGCCAACAGTCGTTCAACTGTTCAGTATAGCCCGAAAAGGTTAAATGTTAGGGGGTGGGTGAGCCCACTTTAGTGGAACTTGAAAGTCCACATTTTGGAAATTCTGCGGCCCCGCAAAAAAATCATGGCTATAATGTAGGCCTAGCTATTAACAACACAGGCTCGCTTAAAATGTTTTGCTGCAACTTTTAAACATGTTGCTTACATGTTTGATACCATTATAACCCGAAATTGAAACGTTTTCTAGCAACCTCTTCTAACATTAATGTTTTATGTTTGTTGGGATAAAGTTAAAATCAACCATTTTGTCACGAGCTGTTTCAAAAGAAATCTGAGGGATTGAGTGAGTAACAATTACATTATCACAGGTCTGGATATTCACTTAAAGTTTAGCTTCTTTAATATGACAGGAGCTAACATATGATTATCAAGCTAACATGATCATTACTATACTGGATGAATAATCTACACCAAGACACCATGATTATCATCACCGTTGACCGTTTTAGCATGTTTACTAACCACTCCCGTTTACTAACCGCTCCCGTTTACTCAACTAGCGGGGACCCGCGCGAAGCGCGGGTCTCCCGCTAGTCATGATAAAAACAAACATACACCTATCCCTCATATACCCCTCATAATGGAAAAAATTGGGAAAAGAGAATAGAGCAAAACAAGTGGCATGAAATAAGGCCAAATAAGATGAAATTATAAGATAGCAGTGCTCGCATGAATATAAGATTAGAAGCTGCTAACCTTCCTGTGACATCCATAAATACCTTGCAGCATTTTATTCAACCATATACACATTTCCAGCAGCTTGGTTTTAGGAATGTTTTCTAGTTATCTTGAACCATACACCAGAATTAATATCGCTCCTGGTTATTTGCTACCGTGTCCCAGATTCCTGCCAGTGCCTGCCTGCCATGCAAAAATATACATAGATTGGCAGTTTGGCACAATGTATGCTATTGTCCATAATATACTTCTACAATAAGATTATTGTTGTGAACCATTAAAGTACCAAATAAGACACAGTACCAGTAACAGGATTTTATAGATGAAAAGGTCCACCAGTTTAATTTTCTATTTTGGTGGAATTCCTTGCTCCATTATTAATACAGTTTTATCATCTCCATATTCATACCGGTACTGCAATTCCAGCTAGGCTAAAATTTTGGTGAGAATTAAGACTTCAGAAGGAAGTGAAAAAACCCACTTCTTTTCGCTTGTCTTCCTTCCTTCTTTCTACCAAATTGCAATCAACAATCATCCAAAGTATGATGTTTTACTTAAGAAATGGAACACCTCGAAGACACAAAGAAAACAACACCAATGTAGGAACTGAAATTCACAAGTTCAGTAAGAAGAGACCTACTTGAAGACTCGGTTATGATGTTAAGGAACTTCCTGGAATTGAGAAAATATTATATCCCAATGTAGTGTACTAGTGTGTATACCACATGGGGAGTTTTGAGGCTTAAAGTTATTTCTCTCTGCATCATTAGGGTCATTACTCTTGGTTTGTATATGACTTCTGCTCATGGAATGTGGAAAGCTTTGCACAGGTATTAATGCTATGTGTGCTCCAGATCTAAAAATATTGAAAGGCTGTGTTCTTGAATATTGGAAGTCTAGTCGTCATTTTTTTTTCTGTTGATCATCTTCCATTAGCTGGAAATACAAAATTGATCCAAATTCAATTTATGAGTTAGCCTAGTTTAAAACAGAACTCCCTGTAGTGTCAACTACTAAGTAACTGAGGGAAAATATGCAGTGCTGTATGCCGGGCTGTATGTTATCTTTTTAAGCATCCCAAATTCCTACCATATTACTTACAGTTGAAAATAGTATCCAAAATGATTATCCAGGGGCCCCTGTATATTGCATGTGATATTAAATTGAAACCTGTACTTGTTTTTGATGTCAAGTGATTTCCAGAAATGTTGCACATACCCAGGCTATGATTTATAAATCTATAAAATGATTCATGTGCAACATATAAGATTTTGTAGCTTGCCTTAAATTTTTTTAAAGCAATTTTCAAAATGTATCTTGCTTTGATATGGATATCTAATATGAATAATACTTAACTGGGTTTGAGGCTATTATGTCATGTGACCAGTATGACAGGTTTGTCAGTAAAATTCATTTTGAGTTTAAAGGCCCATTCAGTGATTTACTCATCCGGACGATCGTAAAAATCATCAAAATTCAGATTTTGGTACCTTTGTTAATGTCATAGATGTGCAAACATAGCCTGCGAGTGGTTCAGCTGAAATAAGACATTTTACACGAATCTGTAATTTAGATACTAACAGTATCTTAATTAGCTATATTTATTTGAATGGGGCTTCAACTTCGTCAGTACTGCTGACTGTTCTTTGTTTTTTGCCAAATTTGTCATTTCAAAAATACCAAATGACAACTTGAATGACTTATCCTTCACTTATAAGCAATTTATAAACAATTTTAATTTTGTTACACTTGCGCTGGGATCACTGAATGGGTCTGTAAGTTCTTGTTTGTTGCTATTTTATGTGCAGTGCGCAAGAATATTATATAGGCCACCGCATAAAATAAATTTTTGTTGGTTCTCATCTGGAGGTTTTTGTTAATTTTGATCTCTAGCACTATATTCGCACTTTTCACGGCCCACACTATCTGTGTAAATGGAAGTTATACCACACCGAATTGCTGTTTTATCGTCTTACACCCCCCAACACACACACTCAATAACATTATCTTGGATCTTGACCACCAGCCACACCAAACTTGCCATTTTTCTTGTCTTTGTATCCCTTAAATTCCATCCTGTACCCTTGAGATTTTATTGTCTTGTAATCCCTTCATCTTGTGATCCTGTACCCGAAACCCGTCCATGTTTCTTTTTTTTTCTCTTTCACTAAAAAGGTAAATTAATTTGATTTATCTTAATTATTATGTGCTTTCTTACATTTCCTTTTGAGCTTCTTTCTTTCTTCATTTTTTTTTTAGATATGAGATTCTGAGGGATAAGAATAACACAAATAGATTTGAAAGTGATCCTTGTTCTATATAAACTTATCTGCTTAAAGTTTCCTTTAAGTATTCCAAAGCCTTAAAGGGTTTTAACAATTTACAGTTTAAACAATTTAAAATTTGTTTGAAAAATCTCAAAATCTAAATCTGACTAATCCCATCAATTGAGGCAGGAGGGGGTTAGAATCACAAAATTACCTTTATACGGGCTATACATGGCAAAATAGCGCAGGCATGTAGTACCATCTCTTGGTTTGTACTTCTCTTTGACCCAATTTTCAAATTGGATGAGTGTGATCAGTGAAACATATTCATATTATCAAAGTAAATGTACCATATAATATTCCAGTTTCTCAATGATCACCAGGTTGTGCAATTTTATTCACATGCTTGAGGGAGAATTCAGTCCTAGATACAAGACTGGCTCCAATGAATTGAAAGAAAGATAGTGAAGCTGGCAAGTAGAAATACAATCCATTTATCAAATACATTTTTGATTGGCCCACTGAAGTGTATGTAGAGTGTTTCACTGTAAGTGCTTTAACAATACAAAACTAAGATTATAAGATAGTAGTGCATAAGTACTTGATGAGATAAAGTAATATTAGAATTCAAAGAAGATTAAATTTTGAGAAGCTTTACATTTCAGTTAGAAGCAAGACACTGATTTTTGAAAAGCTTAGCTCTATCTTGTTATTCACCCTTAACCCAAACAGAAGCCCTGTATAACTAAACTAATGCAAAACCAAATAATACAGTTCCTTACCACTGTGGGAAGTAACAGGAGAAAGATTTATGACAATGCAACAAATGGGGACAGCCTCATCATAACTGACTTCTCAATCTCATAAAATAGTTACTTACCTTTTAAAAAGTTGAAAGTCACTTTTCAGGGGAACTTGACATTGAAAACTACAGACAGTCAAATATGTAATAAAAGTTTAATAGCTATAGCAGATATACATGTATGATATATATCTCTTGTATTTTTTGACTCTCAAAGTAAAGGAAAGCCTACTTCAATTATTTTTTCCTTTTTTAATGGCTCATGAGAGATTGCATGCAATAGATAGCAGAAATGAAATAATGGTAAAAAGACTATCGGTTGATTTGAATTGCAAACTGTAAAGTGGTTATAAAAAAGGTCATTGCTTCCTAACAACGAGGGAAATTGAGCTTTATTTGTGCATTTAGTTTACAAATGATGCAATTCTGGGCCAATTTGAACTGATTTGATTGTCTGTTGGATAGGCTCAATTTAATCTAAGATGAACCCATTATGCCAGTCATTTTGTGAGGCATATGTATGAGAAGAAAGAAATATCAGTGCAAGTATGGTAATAACATTAGAAGTTTGCACCAATGTCGTTGCAGTGGCCTAGTCAGGATTTTTTCAATCAATATTTGCAAAGAACAGTTGATTTTACATGCGCCTTCAGCAAAACAAAAATCCGAAATGCAAATTCGGGGTCAGTTGGGCACGTAGAATAGGGTTTTTTTTTAGTTGTCTAAAGCCTCTTTTTCAAATTAAGTAAACATCTGCCAATTAATTTAAAATAGATTACACAAGACATGATTATTGTCTGAAAAAGACTTGTGTGACATTATTAATGTCCAGTTTAGTGATGATCCAATTCAAAGTTGCCATCATGATCATTAACCCAGATGTTTTGTTGATAGACTGGTACAACCAAGCATTGTCATCATTTGCATCTTTAACTTCATGTATACACCCCACATCATAGGTTATTACTTAACAAATAATTCAAATGTAATTAAAGATATTATTGCATTATTATTATCAAATTGCATCTTATTTGATGCACCACACATTATTACTTCACACCAATAATTGAACATGTAATAAAAGTGTGATTACATGAGAAGGATGAAGAAGACAAGTTTGAACTATTGAAAACACATGACAAGTATGGACATGTCTTTATATTTATTTGACCTATTCCTAGATTGCAGGTGGAATTCAAACCTGTCTGTTTAATCAAATGTAGGACAACTTGGTTCATAAGACTTAATTAATGTTAGCTGTGGTGTAGCCAGGATATTCCAGTAGGGGCCAAGGGAAATGGCTAAAATGGTATGAAAATCTTTGGAATATCATGGCAGCCAGCATCCCATAGGGAGGGGTGAACAAGAGGGGGCAAGATGTCTAGTCTTCAGGGGGAAGCTGCCCCAAGGCAACACCACTGAGTGCTGGAATAGTTAGAGAAATATATTTCTGTCATCTTTACTGAATTATTTACATCGTGTAAAGTTGGTGTAAACATTATTTTGCTGTAATTAATAGGGAGAGCAGAGTTTGAATGCAATTTTAATTTAAAAGAATTATTGCTATCTTATGAAGATAGCATGAAATTAAGAATTACAAATATATGTTTTTAAACTTTGTTGTCATTTTGTTTCAATTAAATTATTTATATTGTGTGACATTGGTGCAAACATTGTTTTGCTATAATTATAGAGTGCAGGGTTTTAATGCAATTTTAAAAATAATTCAATTAGTGCTATAATACATCATGCATGTGAAGTTGGCGTAAACATTATTTTGCTGTAATTAATAGGGAGAGCAGAGTTTTTAATGCAATTTTAATTTAAAAGAATTATTGCTATCTTATGAAGATAGCATGAAATTAAAATTACAAATATAATGTAAAATTTGTTGTCATTTTGTTTCAATTAAATTATTTATATTGTGTGACATTGGTGCAAACATTGTTTTGCTATGATTATAGAGTGCAGGGTTTTAATGCAATTTTAAAAATAATTCAATTAGTGCTATCTTATGAAGATAGCATGAAAATATTAAGTGTGATAGTGAAGTTGTTTTATCATGGTGGATGGTTGAGTTAGAGAGTGAAGTTATTTTATCAATTGGATGGTTTGGGTTAGAGAGTGAAGTTATTTTATCATGATGGATTGTTGGGTTTAAGACAGTGAAGTTAATTATTAGGTCATGCATCCGTAATTGAACAACAAAATATCGGTTCATCTTGAGATTTTCTTAGAATGTTCCTCCATACAGCCAGTTTGAATGCAGGTTTACAGTCTTTATTGCATGATCTATCTATTATCATGTGGTATATTGTCAAACATTGCTTCCAATCAAATGATAGCGGTGTAGGTGGTAAGGTCAATGGGTGGATTGGTGCCTTCCTGGGAACCAAGGGAGAACAGTGCCAGTGCAATGATTGGTCACCCCAGGTTAAATAAGAATTAAATAAATAAATAAATAAATAAATTGTAGATTTTTGTTCCATCAGTAAAGACCTTGACTTGTATCCTATGTGTACATTACCGGAAAGGAAACCTAGTTCCATCCATGTGAGTCAAATCATACAAGTGTGTCCATAGCAACATTGGGTGTGCCTACATTATGATGCCATTTTCTAATACCATATATGGTGATTTTCACATCCATGAATGAAGCTGGTAATTGAAACCAAATGGCAACTTGTAGCAAATTTTCTGTATGTTGAGTTGCAGTCTGACATTTATGCAAGAGGGTTTTTGTTACTTATTATTCTGAATGACTTTGTTTACATGGAAAATGTCCAGTTTGACTTTCATAGATGGCAAACAATAAGGGTCCTATTTAACATTATTCATACTTTTTAAAACAAGAAATGTATATCCCTATTTGTTTTACACTTGTGTACCAATTGATAGCGTCACACATCATTGTGTTCAGTCTAGACTAGAGGCCTTTTAAAAGTTGCACCTGAGTCCAAAGCAGTTAGGTTTTCTTAAACAAACACAATCACACACTGGTCAAACTGTGTGGTAAACAGGAACACCACAACCAACCACACACTGGCCAAACTATGGTAAACACAAACACCACAACCAATTGCACACTGGCCAAATGTTTTGTAAACAGGAGCACCACAACCAATCACACACTGGCCAAACTGTGTGGTAAACAGGAACACCACAACCAATCACACACTGGCCAAACTGTGTGGTAAACATGAACACCACAACCAATCACACACTGGCCAAACTGTGTGGTAAACAGGAACACCACAACCAATCACACACTGGCCAAACTGTGTGGTAAACAGGAACACCACAACCAATCACACACTGGCCAAACTATGTGGTAAACATGAACACCACAACCAATCACACACTGGCCAAACTGTGTGGTAAACAGGAACACCACAACCAATCACACACTGGCCAAACTGTGTGGTAAACACGAACACCACAATTAATCACACACTGGCCAAACTGTGTGGTAAACAGGAACACCACAACCAATCACACACTGGCCAAACTGTGTGGTAAACACGGACACCACAACCAATCACACACTGGCCAAATGTGTGGTAAACATGAACACCACAATTCATCACACACTGGCCAAACTGTGTGGTAAACAGGAACATCACAACCAATCACACACTGGCCAAACTGTGTGGTAAACATGAACACCACTTTAAAAACCAATCACATCGCTGGTCAAACCTGAGACTAGTATACCTAAATACTAGTCTCAGGTCAAACTGAGTTGAGTTGTGGAGTGGTATGGTTGTTCGCACTAATCATGTACGGTGTTCATTATTGCCAATCCAGATTGAAATCTGGGGAGGGACAATCGGCCTGAATTGTCAAAAAGTGCCTGAAAAGAACAAAAGATGGGCCATTTGCGAAGGTGGGGGGACACATCCCCTGCCCCCAGGATTGATGCCCATGACCAATTGACCATGTTGCTCTTACTTGATATGCTTAATGTGTGGTCAAATGTGTTCATGTAATCTGTATGTTCATTACAGTCCTCTTGAAAAGGTCTATCGAATGTCTACAATCGGAAAATGGGATACTACTGGCACTGCATTACTTTCAAGCAGCTCTTATGATAGTGAATACTTGTAAATGTGACCAGGTGATGGGATCCCTTGACAGTTAGTAACCTATGCCTGCATGCCTTTTACAACACTCAATTATTGAATTATCAACTGCTGATGGAGCATAGGTGATTATTAGTCCCAGAATGTACAAGATATCCTACTGCCCCAGAATATAAAGGCTGCATGTTGCCTCTGTGTTTCTCTCTCAAAGGAGGGATGAAGCCAATGAAAACATATCATCGAGTCCTGTGGAATGTGGGATTTTCACAGCTTTTAATTAAGTCCTGACATGGGAAGGGGATTTTCACAGGCGTTTATTAAGTCCTGACATGGGGGAGGGGAGGGGGGAGTGTGGTGTGGGTAATCACCCTCAAATGCAGATATTTATTCAACCTGCCAAAGAGGACGCATTTTTAAGCACATACGTCCACATATGCTTAATATGCGCAATGGACTAGAAACACTCTAAAAATATGTTTGATGCTATGACTTACCACTCCCAAACTGGCCTGCTGCTTCTAAATATTTCAGTTCATTTGTGCAAAAATTTTATATACATCAGCGGTATGGAGATATTAATTTGAAATACAATATCTTCATTTGAATTGTAATGTATGCAAAAGTGCCTCTGTGATTTCATGTGTGCTCAACAATATTCTCCTATTCTCACATAAATTTCTGATATCTGTACATTGTAATTTATTTTGCCATCAACTGGTCAGCATGCCAATATAAAGCAATTGTTGTCAGAGAGGCACCCATACGCAATTAGGTTATTCTAGAAACAAGCAAGGGAAATCAAATCAATTCTCATTCTCGTTCTGTCACTGTCTCTCAGCACATCATCAAAACCTTACCAATTTAATGACATCACTGCAGGCTGTAAGAAATCATTTAGTTTAAGATGTGAAACTATTGAGAAGTAGGTGAGGAAATTGGGACAAGAGGTAGATGTCTGGGTAAAACAAGTTTCTCATTCTACAACTAGACTGATATGTGAATTACATGAGTCTGCATGGCAGACAAGGAGTCTCTACAGCAGACCCTCTCGACTGGTGGCGCGCACGCTACTTGTGGTGCTTGGAGTCAGTTGAAGTGGCGCATGGTAATTTAAATCATTTTTTTTCACTTAAAAATCTTGAAAAAATGGGTTAAAATACCCAGTCTGGGCCTTTAAAAACCCTTAAATCCAGGGGCGTCCGGGGGCGCTATCCCCTGGACCCAAGAAAAAGCACCACTGCACCTTACCCTCTAGACACACATGCTTCCTTACAAAGTCCTCCCTTGACATGTTGGCACTTCATGATCACTAAAATTTTGCAGTTGGCACTTCAAATAAACTAGTTGAGAATGCCTGCTCTACAGGCTCTACAGGGAGGCTACAATTGAGTACAACATACAGTAACCAGAGGTTGAGGGTTAGATTTTAGGTTAGAGTTAGGATTAGAAGATAAGGGTTATGATTATGGTTGAGGTTGCAACTTTGGGTATTTGTTTCATCTCAATGCAGCACACAACATTACACAAATAAGAACATGAGTTTGTGTTCTTGTTTGCTGTTGTATTTTTCATTTTGTTTAGTTTGATTTGCTTTAATGTTTGTTTGTTGTTGTTGTTGTTTTCTTGATTTGGATGACACATTAATTCCCCTCATAACACTTTTAAATATGGAATTGATTCCATAGCATTAAAGATAGCCAAGCTTTCTTTCTCTGCAATATCAATTTGTACTAAAATAATACTGCTAATCCCATTCATAAAAAATGCATTCTTAATGTCAATTTTAATCCTACCGAAGTCACATGGTGGTGAATGAATGGATTACCTTTAAGATTTAATTATACAATTCCATCAATTCAAAACGCTGGTGTATAAACATGACAAACAATACAGATTCTTAAAAGGTTTGCAATTTCTGAGGATCGGTTTCAAATCTAAAATATCAATTTTGATCACTAATTGATTGTTTATACGAAGACTGAATGACTTATAGAAAACTGCATGGTGACAGCTTTCAATACTTATTCCCACTGCTACACTTACATATATGTAAAGTGCAATTTAATCGTGAGTTTAACAAATGAAGAGATGAATTTGAGCATGTCTTATACAAGGTATCTATCTATCTTGTCTCCAGCTGATATCAATGTTCTTTCATCCTCCCTAGTGATCTGGGATAACATGGAAGCTGCACAGCATATACATCTTTTAATTAAGATCAGAAAATAAGCAGCTTGTAAGCTTAAATGTGCCAACTGGAGTTAGTTACTAAATTGGATATTGCATTCGTGCGATGAGCATACCAGCATCAGATAACAGTCTATTGTCGGCTCTCTTTGGACAGCCGGATGAAGCATTTGGTCCCTTCCCAGATTTGGAACACAAAAATAAATTAAAGAGATTTACAATTTTCTCAGATTAATACCTGAGAAGAGCTTAAAATGTCTAATAGGATATCAAACTCACTGACGATTGGTTTGATTTTTCTGCTGAATACTTTAC
Organism: Amphiura filiformis; assembly: GCF_039555335.1. Lineage (NCBI taxonomy): Eukaryota > Metazoa > Echinodermata > Ophiuroidea > Amphilepidida > Amphiuridae > Amphiura > Amphiura filiformis. The sequence goes on from NC_092630.1 coordinate 74,943,622, forward strand.
TTTATACGATATCACCAGTGTTCACTCTTCTCTAGTACTTTTAACCATCTCTCCGCTCCCTTCCAAAATGACCCCAGGTTTGACAATGTAAATATTTCACTTCTTCAAATTATGACATAATTTGTGGCCACAGAGTGAACACAGGTACCATGGCACTTATAAAAAGTAGGACATGTTTCAGAAGACAGTTCTATGTAAGTGTCAAATTTTCACTTTTGAAATCATACCTTATTATAGTAGCTCTATCTTGTTTTACTAAAAAACAAAAATCAACATTGAAAGAAGAAAAAAACCGGCAGTGCATCTGACTGCATTTGAACCAGTGACCTTTGTATTATTAGCACATTATGCTCTTATTCAGCCACAGAGGCATGCTGCACAGAAGAACAGAAGATTGAAATCTATAGGCATTAGGTTTGTCACATTCCTAGTATAACAGAACTGCATATTTATAACAAAATGTCACATAGGGATATTTTCATTTCAAGAAGAAAAATGATTCAATGATTGAAGTTTGTTATGAAGAAAAACATAACCTTGTAACACATCCATAGCATTATGGAGATTACTTGAAAACCTACAGGAAGTAACCATCATTTGCAAAACATGAAATCATTCCTGGTCAAGAACCTTGAAATTTGATCATTCCATAGGCAAGCTTTCTATAGAAAACCGCCAGGTTGTTGCACTGTGCTTGTTCGGTCATCCGGTCTAGATGAGTTTTTCTTGAAGTACACATTTTCCTTTTATGCAGCAGTAGGTATGAAACAGAACTCTAGAATAGAATCAGGGTTCCAACTCTAATTACACATCATCCATCTGTCCGTCCGTCAAAAGATGGGTCATTTCCAATTTACACTCTGCTGGCCAACCCAGAGGCGCATGTTTCTCTTTTTGCCTGTATCCTCTCTCCTTATGCATGGTGTCTAAGCTTGTCTTGAACTAGTTTGCCAAGTTCAAAGACTGAAGTTATTTAAACTGGATTCAGATGTTGTGTTTCTTGATTTTCATTTCACAGATAATTTATTTGTATTAAGGTTGGTCTTAACCCTGGAATTATGGATACTTTTGGGTCTCGTAACATCTAAATTGATGTTCTTAAGTACACTATACTTATCTAGAATGGCAAACATGTGACAAATCACCTGGGATGTTTTTTGAGAAAAACAAACATTTTGACCAATATTTTTGTGGACAACTTTACAAAAGATTTCTTCATCACAATCTGTTTTTTTTCATTTATTTTCAAAAACTGGATATAAATAGGAACCAATTCAAAATTTTATTTTTAGAATTTTATCTTAAATATTCACCAACAATTGTTGAAAAATGCTAAATGTGGTAAAAAATCTTACAAAAAGCATGATTTTCACCCAATTTTCAACTATTTTTAGCTAGTTCCAATACCTGTATGATGCTGCCTACTGGTGCTTTAAATTTGTTTTGTTGCATTCAGTATGCATTTGTCTTGCTGATTAAGCAAACATCAACTTGCTTTATAAGTTGATTTGCAAGTCAATGTTTCTTCACATATCAAAATCAATCAATCTCAATATTCATTTTCTCCGAAATGTAATTCTTGAGTTAGTTATAATCTGCATTCACAGAATGTGTTCAAAATTGGTATGATGTATTTGATACACTTGATGTGTTTGCTTGCAAACAGATTGACTTTCATAAGAAGTCATTATTCAATACAATTCTTGACATGTCATTGTTTTAAGAGCAAATGAGCTACTCAGGAGAACAGACATAGTTAAGTTAAACAAGTCTTTGAGCAATTTATTGTTATATTGAGGCTTGAATTTTAAGTATACATGTAAGGTGTATTCAAGAGGTTATTTCTGATACATCTTATGCATTTGCCAAAGAGATAATAGTACACTGTTATTATCACAGAGTAGTTTGCTCTCAAGTTTAGAATTAATGCCTCTATCAGCAATTCTCTCTTTGTGAAACAGGTTGAATGTTGTACCTCAAGGAGTTCAGTATGATGCTGCTTATAGAAAAGGATCTAGTGCCACATTATTCATATTTCATGACTTTGCAGGCTATGATTATAATCGATGATCCCAGTTTGCATCTTCAACATACACATATCTTGGTTATATTAATATTATAACAACTTAGAAGTCTGCTCATATTTCAATAAGAAGCATTACTGGGTTATGAGCTCAAGATCTTGGTAATGATGAGGTGTAAAGTGATTTATAATATCGACTTGACAAATTGTTTGTTGTCACTTGTAAAAATGTGAAATCTAGTAATCAAGCCTCGAATTTCGTTATTTTTAGGGCAGGCCAACTTGGCCTTGGCTATTTAACATTTTAGGGGGCACCGAGGCCATCATGCCAGGGCACCAAGGCCAAAGCAAATTTCGTTATTTTTAGGGCAGGCCAACTTGGCCTAGGCTATTTAACATTTTAGGGGCACCGAGGCCATGATTTATTTATTTCATATATTTATTCGCTCATCCATCCATCCACCATTATTTCTTCTTTCTTTATTTATTTCATGATTCATTCATTTATTTATATATATATTTATTTATTTATTTATTTCATGATTCATTCAGTGAAATATGAGTATGTAAATAAACAGAAACAAACACCTGGAAGGTGCAGTGATACAGTCAAACTTTTACCTGTTATTAGAATGATAATACAGCTTCAATTTCCATATTCGTTCCAGGTTCGTTATTAGAATACATTCAGGCATGAAAATGTCAGCGTTTTTATTTTCCAGCATTTTTTTTTAACGCTGAAAAAACACGGAAGAAAAAAAAATCACGCAAAAATACGTCAAATAAATCTCCGATAAACAAATTGCAGGATGTCACAGGATCTCTACCTGTTGCAGAACGATCGAAAAACATATTTGCCAACCCCGCTAAGGAGACACATGTTGGGCGCTTTCGTCAGCAAGGGAACATGCCCCTATGACCTTTGTTGTGTGCAGCATGCAGCGCATTTGCTGTGCTTGTGCGGCAAAAGATCTGGCAACTCCGTTGTGATTTCGCTTGCGGGCGAGGAAGCTGGAGGAAACGACACGTGTGATCATAATGATTGAGTGTAACCTGCGATTGTATGAAAGCTTAAGCTTTACAGTCAATTGTGATACAAAATAAAAAGGGCTACTTTTAAATTGGTTCCACTTCCGGAATCGAGAGCATTTTTTGTTCCCGACCGAGACTCGATCCCAAATGCTACTGGCCACTGCAAAATTAGGGCAAGGCCATTGTGGCGCGAAAGTTCTTGTTTTTCAGGGCATTAAGGCCAAATGAAAGGGCACCGCGGCAATGGCCGCGGTGGCCGCCGCGAAATTCGAGCACTGCTAGTAATGCACACACAAAAATCACAAACCCCAAGAAAATCACACACCTATGTGTACACACACACCCCATGGCCATGTACACAGCTCCACCCACCACACGCATCCCTAGCTGTCTGCATCGGCAATTGCGGACCGGCCTTGTGTATTGCTGTCAAAATGAGAATGTTTGGATCAACACACCGATGACCAAACTGGTGGATTTTCAGGGTGGGGGTGGGTGTGTATGATACACATTATGCAATATCATGGATGGTACTTGTTTGTGGGTTGGTCCACTCTTTAAATCAGGGGCAGGGGCGGATCCAGGAATTTTCAATAGAGGGGGCGCCAAGCCACCGCCGCAGGACGCCGGGCGGAGGGGGTGCAGCGGCTCGGCGCCCACACAAAGTCAGACGCCGCTCTGCAAAAATACACAGAGTCATGCGCCGATCTACAAAAAATAGAGGGGGCGCCCCCCCCCTCTAAATCCGCCCTGAGGGGTCCGCAAATAGCGGCGCACGGCGCCGTTTAGATTTAAAACTTTAAAAAAATAAATAGATAAATTTAAAAAAAATCAAATCAAATCAAACCCTTTGATCAAACTTCATCCATCAGGAATATCTCTAATATTCTACATTTCAACATTAAACAATGCGATTCCCATGCATATCCTTGTAAAGACAGGCTAAAATAGTACAAAATGTTGCACCAAATGGTGTCATTTACACCTCAAATTAAAAAAAATCAATAGTTTCAGAGGGGGGCTCCCCCAGCGGTAGCACCGCGGTGATTGCTTCGCCGCAGCCATTGAGTGGCGCTTTGCAGTTTTCTTTTATTTCATGTGGCACTTCAACAAATCTATTTTGAGGAAGCCTGCTTTAAATGCATGTGAAGGTCTTGTGTGCATGCAGGCAAACATGGATTCACCCTGAAGTTGTTTAAACTTTTTGCTTTGATATAACAAACCCTTATCTTTTCTTGTCTTCAAACTCATTGAATATTCTGAGAATATGAATCATTGTTAAATTGTATCTGCAAACAGTGTTTTATGCAACATTTCTTTTTATGTGATTTCTAAATAAGTGTTACATTTTTCATTTTTACAGGATCCTCGTTTTAACCCGGAAATAGACAAGAAGACAGGATTTAGGACACATAGCATCTTGTGTATGCCAATCTGCAGTCATGATGGGGAAGTGGTTGGTGTGGCACAAGTCATCAACAAGATCACAGGCTCTCATGAATTCACACAAAAGGATGAAGAGGTGAGTGAGTTACTTGGTGATCATACATGGGACAGCAACAGGTTTTGTCATTTTAGCCAACATGCTTCTGAGATAAATGTATAGATGGAAGGATTGAAGCATTAATTACCCGAGGTGTATTTTTACTATTTCACCAATATTCGGGATACATCATGACATAATTCCCTTCTGTTTCACCTTTTCACCTATCTAATGCAATGTAAGTCATGGTTACTCCTAAAAGCATTCCAACTCTTCCTTAGCATATTTACATGCTTAGAGCTGGGTTAAGGACTTGCAATGAAGCTTGATGAGTTGTCCCAAAAGCATTCTTACTCTTCTTTAGCATTTTTAGGTTTAGTGTTGGCTCGTTGAGTTGTAAATGTTAGTGAAATGCCCCTGGTTCATCAATTTTGAATAGCTTTATCGAAAATGAAATAAAAAAGAGTAAACTCAGGTTTCTTAAGGCCGAGTAGCAAGGCCGAAGGCCGCTCGGCTTTGCCTCGATATACAGTTTTAAACTTCTCAAATCGAGAGTCATTCTTGAAGGACTAGCTCATGCTTAAAGACACTGCATAAATGTGCATGTAAAAAGATTGGGGGAAAATTGCATTTTGTAGCTCTTGCTAATACACCCTGCTTGGAAGATTTTAGATCTATATCCATGTCAAAACCCCAGGAGATATTCTCTGGGACTGCCTAACCTGTAGGGCCCCTACTTATTAAATGTAATCCTCAGTCCACATAGTTTAATCTTTATAATTATGTGGTGACCAGCAGTTCACATGGATATAATCTTGGACCCTCTTGAGGGTCTATGATATAATTAAATGCTAAGACTGGCTGTGGATATTCTTAACCTTTTCTTTATTAAATTATTAAAATTATTGAATGATTTCACATTCACAAGAGTGGGCATATCCTGTTTTTCAGCACCATGTTCTGGTCCAGGGTTCTGAATTGCCTAAAATTTCAATTGTATTTCAGCTTCTAAGCTTTGTATCAAAATGTTTTTTGTGACATCCATTTTTCCCCAGTAAGAAATTGGGCCAAAATATATTAAATTTGAGCTATAAAGCAGCTTGGCAGTCAGTCAGAGCAGAGCAATATTCAGAATAAATCGAAGTAAATATCTAATACTTGATCTAAGCTGTGTAATTTATTCATATGCATGCAGGCCAGGACTGAATCTTCTTTGCCATGTAAAATTATAGTTAAGGCATGGTAAACCTTCAATCCATTCAGGAAGGTGGGGGTAATGGGACACTATATTTTGTAGACTGGATCTTTTTTTTGGGGGGGGGGGGAGTGGACACCTATCAAATATCTCATGATGCATAGAGGCCACATTTTCAAAATGCACCGATTCAATCACATCTTGACTCAAATTACTCCTCTGGACAAATGAAATAGGAAAACAATTTGTTTGAGAAATGTATACCTCAGAAACGGATGAAATCATGGGTCAAAGGTTATGCATTTTGCTTGCAAGATTGGATTGGGATTAACATAGTTCAACTGTTACTTATTCATTAATAATCCTCTCTTTAATAAGCAATTTCAAAGATTTGAAAGTCCGCTTCATACAGTCAAATACCATAATATTAAGAATTTTACAATTTTATGGGAGTGTCATATGAACGAGCCTATAACTCAAAATAATGTATGTTGACTTGTTTCGTGTTTTGTGGGATTGGGCCACATATGAAGCGAACAGCGTACATACACAGAGGAAATAAGTAGCATCGTGTATGGAGTATTTGCAGATGATTGGGGCTCACTATTGCATTCAAGGCATGTGATGAAAAAATACCTGCATGGACCAATTATCACTTGCAATTGTTTAAAGGTCAAGTTTCTGTAAATTCTATTAAAATGAACACACTGCTTTGCACATGGTTTTACTTCTATTCTTAGGAAATTATTTTGTCTGAACATATATGGAGGGACATCATAATATCATAATATTAAAATTGTCTTTAAAACAACCTGGTTTACCAGGAGAAAAGAGGCAAAAGAAATTGGATTTAGATTTGCAGATAGAAGGAATGTCACTGTTACTGTTGTTGCTATGGTGACGGTTGCTAGGCAATGTAAAACCAAATGAGATTATTGAGCTGTTATTATTTCTCTCTAAGAATCTAGTTAAAAATTAATATGTAAAATTTCTCTGTGGCATATTTATAGAATGAAGTAAAAGTCATCCCAATGTGAAAACAATCTGGACAGAATCTCAAAAGGGGCGAGCTCACTTTGCTGTAATTTTCTTTGAATATTCCCGACACAACGTGACCAGGGTAAATTTGTTTATGTCCATCGCCGTAACTATCTCTGTTTTCTTTCTTTCTTTATATATCTCCATTTTCTCTCCTTTTACCGATGGTTACGATGGTTTGTTACGAACAGAAGGACAGAACTATTGCATGAGCTGGCTTCGCCGCATAAAATATTGGATTCAAAATGAAATGATAACTCTGAAATAAGAACTATTATTTGCTCAATAGATTGTTCAAATTTATCCAAAAAATAATTGATATACATGCTCCTGCATGAGAAGAGATTTAGAGCAACGAGGTAGAACCAAAGAGGATTTACTCCACCATGTTGTGTGTTGCTCATGGAGGGCAATAATGTACTGCAGAATTCTAAAACTGGTATTAAAACTGCATGTTAGTGTGTAAACCTTTGGAATGCTCAAAATGCCAGATTTGTCATAGTAATACACACCCATGCCAATTGAGTTGGTACTCTTTAGGTTTAATCTCATTGGCCTATCATGATACATTAAAGTTAGTTTTAATCATGTTTCTTTTTGTGTGCAGAGGATGCGGTTGCATGTGGAAATGCTTGTTTAGTACTATAGGCTCTGTGCATAAGAAATCTGTGAATATGAAAACAACATTGAAGCATGTTCTTTTTTGAAGATCTATGATTGAAGTCAGTTTAGCTTTCAAAGAGGCTTCTTTCTGTAGATTTGAAATCCACAAAATGAAAAAATCATTTCATACATGTTCCATAGAATGCAATTTTTCCAATTGAAAAAAAGAAGCATTTCTATTTAGGTAGTGATTATCAGATGGTCCCTGGAGAAGCAATAACATCCCTATCGGGATGATCAGTTGTTGTAGGCCTGGAGGAAGGAAGAGAGAAAATATAATTGCAATTTCATCATCCTGGTTGGCGAGTAATGTGCAATGTGTCACTTTAGATTCCTAATATAGATTTCCTTCAACAAATTACAAAATGTGGGTAATATGTTTTAGTTGCCCTTGAAAAATGCAATCTTCTCACTTGCTGTATAGTAGTGCTAAGGATATACCTACCTAACAAGTTATAATGTCACATAATGATTTTGAGGTATCATATTATAGACAGTGTAATTTTAAGTGCGAGAGATATTTTCTCATTTTGTTTCTGAAATTGACAATCGACATGTTTCTACTGAGTTGACAGGTGATATAGGGTAATAATATTATATGGTAATGAATATGATCTCAATAGAACAGATTGGATGCTAGGTAACCGCACCCTCAATCATCAACCACCGATTGAGGTGGTTAATAGTGGGTGACAGTAGAGGTGACACTGGATGTGCCAGCTACAAATACAGTGCATGGGATCCTAATCTGACCATCTTGAAGGTCACAAAAAGGTTTTTCCTTAATGTACTTCAGGTCTTGCCACTATAAATGCGCAGGGAATACAGACCAGAAGAAACAACCCAGTTGATGGTGACACATTGAAAATCAGGATGAATAAAAGTGTGATGATGCGATGTGCTCAGTATAAGTACTTTGAGTGTTTTGAAAGAAATCTATACAGGGTATACAGATATTTGACTTCAAGTGACAAATAGCTGCAAGTCTTCTGCATTAATTTAGTAACAAGTAAACAAATACAAGTAGTCTGCGGTTTGGTTTTCACATCAACTTTCCTGAATATGAAAAGGTCAGGTGCAAAATACATGCACAGGCTGCTTCTGCTTGCCTTGTATTTAATTGTTATCATTATTGTTCTTGATCATTTTATTAAGCCTCTATCTATATATTTCACATCTCTTTTTCTTTGAATGATGGACATCAACTTTTGATCTACTGTATTCACTCTACATGTATAAAGTGCCCTTCCCCTAATTAGTGATTTCTTTTCATAAAATAACGCACTTTCTACAAACTTATGCAGACATTATATTATGTTTTGCATCTTACACGTAACTCTCAGAATATATACTTCTAGTGCCCGTTTCTATTCATCGTTATGTATTCTTCTCCCGTGCATTATTTTCGCGAACTACTTGGCGTGCAGGTTTATATAAACCTGCACGCTAAACAATACATTATCTAAAACCCGCACGCTAAACAATAGATTTTAGATAATACGTGCAGGCTCAAATACTAGAAATACTACTTTCACATTACTATATAACTTATATAACTATGTTCGATATATATACCACCAAAAAATACGAATATACATTCTGTGGTGTTAAAATAGTTATAGGGTATGGTATTTTTTCATGCGCACTTTGTAAATCATAGGTTACAAACTGTTCTATTTCGCAACTATCATTGCCATAAATTATGATTAATGAACTCAAATAAATCAAACATCAAATGAGAATAATCGAGCTTCTATTAATTAAAAGGGCTAAAACAGGTGGACCATAATTATACAAGACTAGATTTCGCGGTTCTCGGGTCGGGCGGTTCTCGTGATAGGCCTATTTCTAATTACCCCCCCTTACCCATACTTGCCCTGACCTTTTAAACTGCTATGAAATGCGTCTCTTAATGACCCAACTGGACACAGGCTTAATCAACTCTGTTTGTTTTGTATCTGTGATGCTTTCTTCAGTCGGTAGTTCGGTAGGCCTACCCATAATCTGGAAACCCATCATTCGCCTCTTCCAAGCCCTGTCCTGCTACCACTTTGGAGGACATTAGTATCTTGACGTGGATATAGGCCGTTAATGAAATCAATCGGGAGAAACGTGCAAGCAAACGCGGTTATAGGCCTTACCATAACTGATTATTTTTATGTTAACCATTCTGGAAGACCCCGGAAATAGTCGTGTTCTGCTGAAATAGGCCTATATGCATGTGTTCGGTATTATGTGTTGAAAATAGGCCTATTGGTCCGATGAGATGCACCTGTTAGTTACATTGTAATGCTTTCCGATGCGCTCACTGTACTCCGCGCACACTCCCGTTCCCGTGCGATAGCGCACCGCGAGCACGCGATAGTGCACCGCGAGAACGCGAACCACGCGAACGCGATAGCGCGCGGACGGACGGACGGACACTCTGTAAATAGTATTAAGATGACACCATTATAAAATATTCAGCATTTTACAAATGAATTACATGTAGGCCTATATCTAAGATAACATAAACACGCCCGGGAAACACACACTAGCGCATAATATCATGATCATGCTTTATAATACTGAACAAATTGAAAAATTCCACAGTCTTGTGTTTTAACAATATTAGTAGATTTTAAAGTTCAAATTGTAGAACTATAAAGTCCAGTTGATATTGATATGTAAGTTTTTCTCTCATCTCCATTCACCGTAGTACTACATGTAGTGGGACGTCAAAATTGATTGTTTTCAGTGCTCTCTGTGTTCGGAACCACGATATTAAATGATCACAACATAAAGTCAATTGGTTACAAACCATGCGTGAATAAGTTACTAAAGTATGACGATGGCTTAATCGATACCATTGATAGCTAACTTATACAGTGATTGATTTTCTTGACCAGTTACTAGTAAATGCTACCTGGTCAATGACCTGATGGTGTTTTTAAAATTTAAGATATTTTACCTAATATTCAAACTAATATAATGAATGCAGCAATTAATATTGCCTATTGTTTTAATACACTCAAAGTATATGACGGATAATGTATTGCGTGCAAATGCATTACGTCAAGATATCAAGATTTCGCCATGGAGTTATTGCAATAACTCCACGGCGTGTGCGATTATCTTGACTAATGCATTGCACTCAGTTCATTATCCTTATCATAATGTGATGATCTTTGCCAGTCTGAAGGAAGACACTTATCCTTGTATATCAATAAGTTAAACATAAATGCACTTCACTGATTTGGGACTTTTAATTCACTGTTATGACATAGAAGGATAAAAAATGTACAGTGATTGTAAGCTGTTGTAAGGTCTTTAACTCTGCTGCTGATGCAAAATGTCTGAGTTCTGTATTTTAAAATCACTGTGAAACTAGAGCATAAATTAAACACTCATTTTTATCATCTGGTCTGCCCATTAGCATCATGAAAATAACATGGCAGATGAGATATGACAATGAATTGCAAGGCTGCAATTAGGATTGATAGAGTATGTGTGCATGGCTGTTTGAGTTGCGTTACAGATATGGGATTGGTGCAAGGGATAGCAGCACCTCAGGACTGTACAGAGGCCTAGATTTAAAGCCATAATGTACAATCTTAGCATTTGAAATTGTTTACCTTTTTTACAACATGATTTTTTTGCTATTTTTGTAATGTTTACACAATTCTTACTTACAAAATGGAATCAGCCAAATGTATTGTGTTTGTCGGTCAACATTTGAAGTAATTTCGACATAAATACGTATTACAACATTAAGTCTCCCATAGAACTCCATGTTAAGTGGCCAAAATATATCCAGTGGGTTTCTTTCATTTTACCTTGTTATTCCAGCTTAAAGGGCAGGTCTATAGCAAAAACAAGTTTATCTCTATTCGAAGAGAATAATTATTACATTACAAGTTGACACTTGTTGCAATTTTTAAAAGTGCGATTTCTCCTGAAAAAGGAGAAATTGTGTGAGTAAAGTTCAGCCTCGACGTGTTCTTCCCCCGCTTGAAGCGTATATGTTCTCCCCCGCTTGACTGATGACGAGGTAAATGAAGCAGACACTTTATCGTGCTCTCATCATACAATCACAATCACTTTGATAAGTTTGACATTAGCAACAATGAGTTGTACTATCACTTACCATAACAATGCTGCATAACAATATGCACGCTATTGTTCTCTTTCGGGAACAAAGCCCACACAGGAATTGTTACTATGCGTTTGCTTTGTAATATTTCATCCAACTGAAACTATAGCAGTGCAATATACAGGGAAATCAGAGATACATGAATTTGTAGACTAACACGGTTTATATGCTAGTCTCAGATGAAATTCTAAGCTCAAATTATGTATTTATATTTTAGGCCTTATATTTCTGATGATATTGATATACATATGAATTGTAATATCACAATTGTCTAATATATAAAAAAGAAGCGACTGATTTTATCCATATGTTTAAAAACCATGAAATTTGTAATACTTAATTTGGAATTTTTTTCTGTGAACAGCAACAGTATACGTTCTGTCCATTGAGAGCGTTTATAGTCCCTTTTCTCACAGCGGGCACGTCTCATTTCATGACATCACCGGTTTTCTAGGCCAAATCTGTCTCGCTCAAGGAACTCACCGCTTAAGTTGGTTTTTTATGAATATCAATTTTAAACGCCTTATTTTCTCAAAAAAGAGTCATTATCATTGTCCTCATAATATTAGCTTGCCAATGATATGATGTTATTTTTGCTATAGACCTGCCCTTTAATACAAAATTAAGATTTGAAGTAAATTAAAGAGTTGTTTGGACAAGAAAAAGTTTTTACGTTAGTTTGTTAAACCTTTTCAATTTTATTCTTTTAATTTACAATTATTTGTAAGACAAGTATTTGTAAGACAGATATTTCTTAAATTAAAAGAAAATTTTTTTAACAAACTACCTTTAAAATAATGAATTTTTACAGTATTTTTAGCTTAAAAAGGAAAAACAATAAATTGCAAGCAAGAGAAGAAAAGAAACAGCTTTAGTTGCATATTTCTGCCTATGCATTATGCTGCATGGCATTGAGTTATTAACATTAACCTCCAAATGAATAGACAGACGACCGCTTCATACATTTGTAGTATTACTCCAAAGAGAATGAATATTGCAAAACAACAGAATGACGTCAGTAAACAAACAAAAATAGAAGTGAAAACATCGGGGAAAATATGTGATTAGTATGCATGCACTTGGTGTATCTAGTTATGTAATTCCATTAGCGTATTACCATTTAGCCTTGAGGTATAGACTTGGCCCATAGGAAACAAAGTATACAACACATCTTCTGTCACATTAACATAGCAAGTCAAATTCAGGTTACTTACATTGAAACAATATTGATTTAGGTATGATTTTTGGACTAAATAATTGATGAAATATAACCTAATTGATCCTCTTTATAGCATGGCGATTATATCCTTTCATAAGTAGTATAAGATGTTTATTAAACAAACAACTTGAACAAGTCCAGTCATCAGTGATTTTGTACTCATTCTTTTTTGCATATTTTAAGTTCTAATAATGTGACTGCTGGTTTTTAATATTTTAAATCTTGTCAATTTGGTGATTTCCATCTGCACAATTTTGTCTGACGAATACATTGTTAACATCAAGAATACACTTTTGAGAATGTGAAATACAAAATAAATACTTGAAGGAAGATTTCTCTGTTTCAAAGAGACTAAAACAAAATGGACACAATCCTACACTGTAAGTGAGAAAGGTTTATAGAATTGAATGAAGGAATGCAGCTCTCAGCATCTATGGAACAATACTAGCCTCTGAAATGGCAAGTCAGGAAAATACTTACCCTGGCTGGTTGACATTTACTTAGCTTCTTTTTAATGTACAAAAGCCTGCATAAACATGATAAAATGAAGGACATATATGACTTATAGTTTGAAGAACCCTAAATCCTGGACAAGGACCTTAATTGTACTGTACATGACATAGCAAGTGATTTCAATGTTCACATTTTATTTTCAGCAACAATACAGCATGCTTTGAGAAATAACATAAAAAACCAATTTCAGTAAACGGACTTGGAACTGCCAAGGACAATAAGCATTCAATTTACTTCCAGTTTAATATGAGATTTTATATATAGAAAAAGGTTAACAATTTCCATGCAATTACTGAGTTTGCCTTTTATTAGGAGATGGTAATTTTACAATATTGGACCCAATTTTTTGAATTACCATGGAAATATATTACTTTTCTTTGAATTTGAAAGTACAATTCTGAAATTATTGTTCTGCATTTCTTGATGAAATAACCCTTTATGAATTTATGAAATAATGAAGACTTGTCTAGATTGTATACATTAAAGGTGGGTGCTCAGATATTTTCATATTGTGATTTGTACCTCATGTTGAGGCCTTTACCAAAATAACCTGATTCCCAAGTTTTGAGTTAATGTTCACTAGTGGTTTCGATATTAGAAGCATTATTGTGTATCACAACGGCCCCTAGAACTCTGTAGTAACCACCAGGGGAGATGCGGGTATCACTTTTTCGATTATAACATTTTAACAAGCTCGTCAGAATCTCGGAAGGTTGAAGAGCCTATATTGTATTCAAGTTTGACATTTTTTGTTATTGTCACCATCATTGTGTAATAAAGACAAATGCGAGATATGGATAAACTATGATGAAACTCAGCAGTAGGAAGTATAATTATCTTGGTGTGTAGTAATTTTACATATAAACTTACCATTATAAAAGGCTAGTGTATTAATGAGCCTAAATATTTTTTTAAGTTTCTAAGTCACACTTCTTGGAGGTTTTTATGTTAAATTTATTTATTTGAACATTCATATAGAACTTATGGTGTTTTTTTTGCCACCTTATATTGATAATATCAGGGGCTATTTTAAGAGCGAAAAGACATAGCACGTTGGCAAATGGAATGTTTTTATTCACTTTTGCCTCAATACACAAGCAGGCTGTGCTGCAGGGGGTGGAGTAGCCTTTTAATCACTGAATTTGGTGATACATTTTTGATCTCAACCAGTTGCGTATCATAGATTTCTATTTGACATTGGGTGGGGTGGCGGTCACCTGCAAGTTGTTGGGAGCACAGCAGCTGTAGAGAGTATCCCATTATGCTTTGCGGTACCATAATAGAAATGAATGTGCCATAGATTCTGGGTGATTCTGGTTTTTTTTTGCAGAAAACCCCATTGAAATTGAACATCCAGATCCAAAGATATGAGCAATTAAAGAGTTACCAAAACAACAGGAAACAAAAGGAAATATTTCCTTTGTTTAGCTATATCTCAAAATCAATATTTCCGAGTTCCGACTGATTTTGCTTGATCGCATCACATATAATATACCTAGACATTCTTAGGATTCTCATAGCGGAAGGCAGCATGCAACCAATTGATCATAATTATCAGTTTCAATTTCAAAATCCTGGCTTTCCTAATGACCAATTTATCATAATTGTGATTCTTAAGTGTTACTGGATTGTGTGGCTTTTGGATGGTTTGAACCATTTTGAATTGAAAGCACTTTCATTGCTAGCAACTCGGAATGATCATAATAAGATGTTGCTAAAAATTAAAATGATACACCTATTATGGTTTGCCAAGGTTAGTTGTTTACATGCATTCAAAGTCATTCATATTTATTTATATTTTCAAGTGAAAGTTTAGGGAATGCCAGAAATTTGAAAATAAGAAATTTATAAAATAGATAAAATAACCTAAAGGAAATAATTACAGATTTTTTTTTATATATGAATAAGACTCAGGCATATACTAGCAAAGAATCTAAAATAAAAACTAGCCATATATCATTCATTGTATGCCCATAGCAAAATGCTTCATAGTTTAATAACACTTGGTTTGATAAATGAATTGCATGTCTCAGTATATAGCAGGTAACTTTTTTGACACTTTAGTTTGATGCGAAATAGTTTGGATGTCAGCTACAGGTCCCATGCACACGGACATTGGACTTTACAAACTACATCGCTTGCCAATGAAGCTAATTTGTGAAATGATTAATTTGTTGACGTTGGCATGGAGAAGGCTTGATTTTGTTTACCTATCTGTCTTTATCACGCAACAAGAATCATTCTTAGAATATCTAAAGCTGTGTAAATGTAGAAACAGTTGTCGGGAAACTATATATATGCTTTGCTCAGTATCATAACAATGTGTTTTAGCTTCTATAAGACAGTCAGAATGATGAGCATACTTGGATTGCAGTCATCATAGTTCTCTGGTTGTATGAATACAAATGTGCTGAAAAGATGACGAACTTACATGCAGGAGTGACAGGAACGGTTCTTTAGTATACATACAGTCTAAAAAACAATTGTCAAAATAATCTGGTCATATGGTGGGAACATGTATCAAATTAGCATCTTGATGTACCCCAAATAAAAAAGATCTAAACTACTGCCGAATTGCCTGCCCCTGGTGATTAAAATGTGGAGCTCTTATAACTTGATTTACAAAAGGAATTTGCCATTTGAATGAGTCCCCCACCCATTCCTGCACTTCAATCAACTGAAGATTCATTAAATTAATTTTGTTTCCAAGAAAACCTGAAAATTTACCCTGACCAGGGTCTGAAACGCGTAGGAAGAATGGGTAGATATTAAGTATGATATTAATATCCACCTGTCCATATGTAATCTTATAATTGACATTACCAACCAATGAGGACACATGAAGCTGCTAGAAATTCAATAGTGAACAGCTATAATTTGATTGTAAGGCTCAAAATGTACACAAGGGGTCAAGATGTTGACGGTTTAAAGAGCAAGAGGACAAATGAGACCTGTTCCCTAGAAATTAGAGCAGGGATGTAAGTTTTCAGGATTAATCCTGAATTCCAGATTTTTTTGGTCCAAATTTCCGCACTTTTATTTATTTTCAGCTTGTTTGGGGCTTTTTAGCCCAAATTTACACGCTTTTTCCAGATTTGCAGGGTTTTTTCTTCAGGCTTACTTACATCCCTGTTAGAGGAAAGTGGTAAAATTTCATTTCTCAGTTATGGTCAAATTCATATTCTTTCAATCATAAGCTTTAAAAAATTAGGACATGCATGTCAGTGTTGATTTCTCACTGTCTAAAAGTTCACTTTTCAATGCACCTACACATCTAAATTCCATACAATACAATACAATAAACTTTATATAGCGCCTTAGCATAAGTATGAACAAAGCGCTTTACAATGATCTTAAAAGTACAACTTACACTACATCTTAGGCTACAATAAAATGTACAACTTAATTAAATATAAAAAAACTTAATTTGGAAACAAATGGGTTTTCAGATTAGATTTGAAAGTGGCCAGACTAGGTGAAGTACGAAGTTTTACAGGTAATTTGTTCCAGAGAGCTGGCACAGAATTGCAGAAGGCATTATCCCCATATGTTGTGTGAGTTCTATTACATTAAACCATTGCTGTGACGTCAGTCTATTCAATAAACTGTAGATTATTTTCTACGAATCAACACTTTTCTGCACAAATCTACAGTTAAGTGTGGATTCGTACAGAGAAGTGTGGATTCGTACTAAACATGTAATCTACAGTTTATTAAATAGAATTACGGCTGTTTCTAAATTAAGTGATATGAAAAGGAACATTATCATGAACAAATAAAATAAAATGAACGACATTCAAAAATTATGAAACCATTTTACACTAAAAATACAATGAATACCATGGTATTTTATTTGTACATGCGCTGATCTTCGTTTTCCAAAATTATATAGCCTACCGATCTTTTGTATATAGGCCTACAAACATGACAAAATTGTATTGTAAAATAACAACGCAAATTTGGCATTTTTAGTGTAACTTGGCCATTACACTTTCATTTGTGTCATAAATCTATTATTCCACCAATATTTGCATAGGCCTATATGCAGGGACTGGCATTTGAAATTTTCAGGAGAGCATTAAATAGCTTTTCTGGGCCATCAAGGAGAGCTGTTCGGAGCATTTATAATAGAATGTAGGGACAGAATGGCTCACTAAGGAGAGCTAAAACACTCTCCAATATCAGATTTAAGGAGAGCATTAGGAGAGTAATTGCTCTCCTGAAAAGGCAGTCGCTGCCTATGTTCTGTTTTTTCTACTTATTTTTATTAAAAATTGATCTTTTGTCGGTTTTTTTACTTTTATGTTCTTTTTTCTTTTTCTTCCTTTTCATTTCAGTCGCTTAAACATGTTTTTTATTTAGGAAACTTTGCTACATAATACACATTCTGTATCAATGCATTTAGGCCTATTTATTTGTTTGTTTTGCACATGTTTAGTAATGATACCACCGTAGATCTATTTTCTGTTTAATTTTTATTTGTCTTTCGTGTACAAACTGCATTTTGTTTCATCTGGTGGTATTTTGGCACGCTTGAATATTTACTTATATCGATCACTAGGCCTATCCGATAATTAAATATTAATGTTAGCATGGTTATAGGGACACTCCATTTGAATTCCAGGGGGTAGGAAGTTGAGGTCGAGGCTTTTTTCCGTGTCGGAAGGCGTAAGTTTTGTTGTGGTTTTTTTGTTTTGTTTTTGCTGCTGAAATTCAGGGACAGTAGGTATTATTAATAGGACCAACCAAATAAAACGAATTCTTCCTCTGTTTACACATTTAAAATGGACATATGCCTACCTTTGTTCGGCTAAATGTAGAATCATGTTTTAGGTCCTTTTCCCTTTTCGAAAGACATCTTCAAAACAAATCCCATGAATCAACAATATATCCTTTGAATGATTCCATCGAAAAATTGTAATTATCCAAATTACTATGAATACGGAATGCATTTCAACGAAGATAACAAATAATTTCCATAATTGCATGGTTGTTCCTAAACCGAACACTCGATTTACGGAAGAAGAGTTTCATTGCTTGGTATCCTTTCTTCTGAGTATTTTAGATAATTTCTATATGGCAAATAACTGCAAATCATCATGAAGATAGGACATCCTTCATCTTCAATAAAATCGTGTGTAGTAATATACAGAACACAGCACAGGTCTAGCTATCTTCAGGTGTAACACTGCAATGATTTTGTCATTGGCCATTTGATATGAACCCATGACTATTATGGCAATTTTCCTTGTTATGCAAAATAGAGACCTATAAACGCATCTACTTCAGTACTATACATCAGAAGTGCATGGTATAAACAACTATTGATTGTCTAATTATGTACGAATCTACAGATATAGAAATTACAGGTGTGAGATACTTTGTAAATGTAATATATCAATAATACGAATCAACAGATAAAGAAATTACAATGGAACAATGTAATGTTTGCTTTTTCCATTTATTATTACTAGTAACTTACGAATGCACAGTTTTAGAAAATACTAAGTTGTTAGTATAAAGCAATGGTTTAAGTCAGAGAATACACTCAAAACTGTTGATTCTTGAAAATAATCCACTCGGCTAACGCCTCGTGGATTATTATTCAAGAATCAACAGTTCTTCGTGTATTCTCCTTAACAGAATCAACAGTTCTTCGTGTATTCTCCTTAACTTCAAGCATACTGCCATCAGCATGTGATCGTAGGAACATACCATCAGAAAATGTGTGAGATTTTAAGAGATTTTGTATGTACAGTGGTGTTGTTTCATGTCTACTTTTATATGCGAATGTGAGTAGTTTGTAGGTAATACGCTCATTTACTGGAAGCCAGTGAAGCTCTTTCAGCAGAGGAGTGGTGTGTTCCATACGGTTTGCCATGAAAACAAGTCTGGCAGCTCTGTTTTGCATCTTTTGTAGTTTTTTGTGTGTTTTTTACAGTTGTTCCATATAATAAAGAGTTACAATAATCAATTCGAGAAATAACAAGTGAGCGGACAGCATGGTTGCAAGTGTCTTTATCAATATAACAGCGAATGTGTCCTATATTACGAAGATGATAATTTAAAGAGAGAGAGACAGCCGATATTTGAGATGACATAGACATGGTTGAATCAAAAAGAACTCCAAGGTTGCGTACAGAATCAGATGGTTTGATAATTGTTCCACATACGTTAAGAGTTGGTTCATATATATATTTTTAATTATATGCAGAACTAGCAACAAAGAATTCAGTTTTATCTTCATTCAGCTTCAGCTTATTTACATTAATCCAATTCTTGATTTCAGCAATACATGATTCCAATTTAAAAAGAGCAGTTACACTATCTCCAGGTATGCGGGGATTAAATTCTGTATATATTTGCGTATCATCTGCATATATGTGATAGTTTAATCTGTGTTTCTGGATAATTTTTCCAAGTGGGTATGTGTAGTAGCTAAACATCCCAGGACCTACCACTGATCCCTGGGGTAGGCCAAATTCCATTGTTTGAGTTTTAGAAAAATCACCACCTATACCAACTTGACTATTACGTCCTTTGAGGTAGGAGAGTATCCAGGATCGCACGGCTCCATTAATGCCAAGAGATTTTTCAAGTCTATCATTCAAAATATCAAAATCAATAATGTCAAAAGCTGCACTTAGATCTAATAATACAAGATAAACGGCTTTTTTTGTTGTCCCAGTGCACATAGAATATCATTTTTCACTTTCAGAAGAGCAGTTTCTGTTCCATGATTAGGCTTGTAAGCTTTTGAAATGTTTGAATAAAATTACCTTCTAATTCTTTTAGTTTGTGATCATTTTAACCTCAGATACACCATATTTTGAATGTTTATACTTGTAAAAAAATTATTTTTGAAAGCATCCCCTAAAAATGACTGCAGCAACCAGGTCGATAACAGTAGAGCCTGTTTAAAGGTATGTTTACATCATCTTTGTGATTTGCTCTAGCCTGCTTAGACATTGCTTTATCCAGATATGTAACACATCATGTCAGACTTGTCAGTGACATTTAAAAATGTGGGTTACTTGGACAAAATCATCTCAGCTGGCATAAATGGAGCAGAAAGTCAATTAAGAAACAAGAACAACACAAGCACAAGCTTAAATCCTCCTGACCATCACCTAATGCACAGAGTGCTCTTGTGTTCAAACAAGTGTTATTACAGTCGATAAACTGAATAAATTTGTCAGGTCTTGAGAGCATTGAGCTAACCAAATGATGCTGCTAATACATGGTGATACTTGAAACAAATTGTTCAAGGAAATATGTATGGTTATTATTTTAAGTCTTTCTGCATAAATATTTTGCTCTTTGCTAAGATAGTATTTTATATGGTGTAATTGTTGAGTACTCTCTACTAAAGTTTTGAATACCCTGGTTATGTAAAAGGGCATTGCAATTGTAATCATGGAGAAGGGCAGGCAATTTTGGGGCAGGGTAGAAATGAAAAAACATTTTATTACTTGTGCATATTAATGAACACTGACCCGGATTATAAATCTCTAAAAGTCGGTTAACAGCTAATTGGTTACATAGTGTTAGCATGTTGTAAAAGCCACAAATTTGCAAGCTGTTGTAAGGTAGGGGTGTGTGCGTTTATAAAGCCCTGTAAACAATGACGCACACACAAAATAGCAGAGCAACCAAGGAAACCCACAACCGAGGACATCCATGGTTCCCTTTACCTACCAACATGCAAACAATATATAATTGCACAAGACCATGTCTCTTCTACCAGTGTTGAGTCATGTGTAAGTTGGATAGTAAAAGGTCCGATGGATCCATGGTTGGGAGCTTAGCTTCTGGTGTGCAAGATCCTCAGTTACATAGGAAAAAGTTGAAGATCCTTATTTGATATGCAGGCCTTAACAAGTAGGTGTATGTGTGGTACAAGTAGTATTTCATCATTATGCTGTCATAAGCTACAGATGATTAAATGACAAATATAACCTGGGTCTAATGGAGAACCTGCTCCAATAACAACATCAGTTCTCGGCTAAACACACAGATGAAAATGTTAAAGAGGTTTACTTTAAAAGCAGTCAGTAATTTTATCACTTTGGCATTTTAATTGAATATTTAAGTCTGCTTTTGAGTTGATTCTCTGTCACTTGAGCAGCTTAACACCGCCAACTTCGTCAAAAAAGAATAGCAAAATCTACAAGTTGTTATGGTAACCCAATTACAGTCAGTCAGGATTGGTGATCAATGTAACATGATATAACTATCCAAATGTATGTTCATGTGCTGGTAGATTCAAATAATCAACAGTTAAACATGCTTTCAGCACATTTTTTTCTTAAAATATTTGCATTTCTCATTTTGCTGAAATAAATTGTACAAATTTGTATTACTAGTAATTCATAATTATTTAAGGTAAAATTAGCAGAAAACTTTGAAGTTTGAAGCACTAGAAGTTTTGAAAACTTTTAAAGTGAATACATGACAAAGGCCAAAGGGTCTATAAAAGAGGCTTTGCCATAAAGCAATTTTGACTGACATCATTGATATTCAGGGGAAATGTAATTGGGTATTTTCTTGTGTTTAGAGGTCTTCAGTGACAGAATTTAATTTTAAACTTTAGAAGTCTTAACATCAAATATTTAAAGTTGGTAAACATCTTCGACAAACACCGTGACTTGAATTTGAATATCTAAAAGTTGACATAATTTAATAGTTTTAAGAAGGCACTTGAGTCACAAATTAGCTCATAAAATACCAATATTTGGTGGGTTTGAAAAGGTGTTAATGCTTTCAAAGAAGAGAAAAATGATGTCATGTTTGATTTTAGAATAATTGTACAAATTTGCTCTTTTCAAATATATATTTGGATTTTGCTTATGATGATAGGTGTGAGAGATATGATGGTTCAAATGGTAAAGACGACTTTTGGGACACCCTGTACAACCCAACCTTTAACATTTTCTGGTAACCTTTTCTAACATCTTGCAAATGTTTTTGAAAAGGTTTTGTGTTTGCTGGGGTGCATTCTGATAATTGACTGCCAAAGTGAGGATCTATTAGGTGCTTAATCACAGGTCCATTTATCAATTTACTAAAGAGCCCATTATTGAACTACAAATTATACTGGGACTGCCATGATACTTCACTAGATGAACTGATTTACTCAGCTTGTGTGAAAGAAAACAAGAAGACTTCAAAAGTTGATGTTCAGAAGTTGAGATTTTTGCTTGTTTGTTTCTTAAAGTAATAATTCTTCCCGTTTTGGTGATCGCTCCAGTGTATTCAGCTAGTGGACACCCGCTAGTTATTTAATAAACCCTGGATTATGTGGGGTAATAAGTTTGATATCTTACATGTATTTCTTATTTTGCTTATTGAAACACCCCTAAGGAAAACTGGACTGGAAACAGTTATGTGGATTAATAAGTGTGATATTTTATTATGTATTTCTTATTTTCTTATAGTGATATCCTCTTAGAAAATCGGAGGGGAAAAGATGGTTTACAATTAAACCAATGATAAATGATAGAATCACAGTGAAATTCAATCACGTCAATTTGGGTTCAAACATTTAAATGTGATACTACTTAAGATAGATTAGCTAAGTATGGGCCGACCAGCGGTCATGCCTTCTTGGTGAAGTTACTTGAGAACAATCTAAGACTCAAGATTATAGTGTCTTGTGTGTGGGCAGGGGAATCAGTGCAGAGTGTCTGGTACAATGATAGATAATATCACACAGGGAAGTAGTATTCATATTACCCGGATGTGTATAAAGCTACCTGCAATACCACTATCATTAACAAACACAACTAAATTAGGCATCTTATATTGATCATGGGCACCTGATTGTACATTCTTCACACACTCTTAGATAGCGAGAACCAATCAGAACAAATGTTAGAGAAATGCAAATCATGTATAATGCATTAGACGCAATATCGTCTCTGGATTTATTCTGGATTTATTGTTGTATAAATGACTTCTTATAAGTGCCCCCCCCCCCATTTTGGAACGTGATTTCTCTCTAGTCCAAAGGGTCGCTAGTACAAAGGGTCGCTAGTACGAAGGATTGCTAGTCCAAAAGTTCTCTAGTCTGAAAACCAAATGAAGTTTGCTGATCTGAAGGTTCTCTAGTCCGAATATAGAATAAGGGTTAGGCTTAGGGTTAGGGAGCCTTATTCTATATTACCTGTCATATTCAGTAGGTTTCAATAATGATTCAACCAAGATAGCAATAATTCTAACTGCGGTCTTCAGTAGATGGTAAAAAATGATAGCAGTACTATTTTCAATAGGTCGCCGCTAAAACACTCTGCTCACTTCGCTCTATTGGTCAGTCTATATTATTGGACTCTGTCTTCTAGGTTTTCAATGTTGGCAGGTATGCTATAGTATGTAAACTTATCACACAGTTCCATTATTGAAACCTGCTTCAAATTACCTGTTTGGAACTAATACTAGTGCACAGTTGAAATATCTTTCTTTTCTTCTGTTAACTCAAACCTTTTATTTCATTTTCATTTTTGTAATATACTTAACATTACAATATTCATGGAGTAAAGATGCAGGTAGGTCAGATTGCTTATTAACATATGATCTATCAGCGTTGAAGCGTAGACCTTTAAAAACGATATGGTGTGGGTAATTGATTAGTCCTACCTCAACCTGTTAAATTGGAGTGGCTGGATGTTACATACAGCTAGCTAGCTAGCAACAACACATCACGCCTTCAGGGATTTCAATGGTCGTCACCTCTCTACATGTATCAGCTTTACTATACTTAGATGCTGAGATAAGGGTGTTGAAACCATGCACTTTTAAACTGGGCTAGTTCACATATGTGTTAACTAAATACAAAGGCTTGATACCCTATAGGCTATTAGGTAGGCTGATGAAATTACTTGATCAAGTCTAAATAGTATTCCTAGACTAAATTATGGGTAATGGGATACATGGTTTTCTTAACAAACCAAAAAAGTAAACGTCCCATTTCATGACATTATATCTTTAAGAAGCACTTTTGAAGCAGTTTTACTAGGTTGCAAAATTATTCAGAAATACAAATATGTGATGCGATCAAGCAAAATCAGTCAGAACTCAGAAATATTGATTTTGAGATATAGCCATACAAATGAAATATTTCCTTTTGTTTCCTCTTGTTTTGGAAACTCTTTAATTGCTCATATCTTTATCTTTGCTCTATCCTATAGAAACTGAAAATTTAATATTTCCGAGTTCGGACTGATGTTGCTTGATCACATCACATATGTCATATATAGAATTGGTTGCCACATGCAGAAGGCACATGTGAAAGGGCAGGGGAGAGATTTGTTAATTTTCTATTTATCAGATATATAGAATTTCACATTGCAGATATTTACTCTTCATTTTTTGATGATGGCAAATAATGATACGCATTAATATTACTATGTCAACTTCCATCCCACAATGGCCAACCAGACGCACAAAAACCGGAGTAAATTAATATGCCCTTTCTGATGAATATATTCATAACACTATTACATCATACAGTAATACCGTATTCTCAGCTCACCATCTCAAAGTATGGTATTTTATCAGTAAGCCACTGAGATTGTTTATTACTTTAATAAATTGCTTCTCTGGCTAATCTCATTCTGTACATGTGTTTATATATATATCCACTGGCTATTTTTGTATTCTTTTAATAAGCTAGCCGGCCAGTCATCATATATTATTTGTGACTAGTCAAGGTAGACAAATGAAGCATATGCTAACAGAAACAACTGAAGGGATGCACTGAACTTTAAAAACATTTGTGTTCAATATGTTGTAGAGAGTATAATCTTGACCTAGTTTGTTTTTAAAGGGTTTGTCATAAATAATTATGTAATTAGAATTAGAATCATTCATTAATAAACTACACATATCTTTGCAGGATAGAGATGCTTGCTTTTTTCTGTTAAGTTAACATTATGCTGTCATCAGTTGTTGTAGATGGAGAATAGTCCCAAGTTGTCATTGTGTGTGTGCAGTTTAAAGACCATGGATTGCTATCTTCAGGAGATAACAATAACTAAACTACACTTTGAACTGTTACATTCAGTATAATATAACTGATATCATCAGTAGATAACAATAATTATTAAGCTATCAATTATTAATTATCCTAATAATTTGAAAAGGAAACCTGCAAAACATCAGAAGATAGCAATAATTCAACTGATAGCATTGATTGAACTGTCATCTTCAGTGGAAAGCAACAATTATTTAACTGCTATCTTCAGTAGATAGTATACAAATATATACTGCCATGAGAGGTTCTGGTTAAAACTATGGGCCCGAGGTGAGATCAATAGTACTATTTTCCTGAGGGCGCAGCCCCGAAGGAAAATAGTACTATATTGATCTCAGCGAGGACCATAGTTTTAACCAGAACTCTCGAATGAAGGCAGTATATATTTGTTTTATATCCTTCATTCATAGATTTTTTGTGCATTGATTGGTTAAAAGATTATATGAAAACTCCACCATGCTTCAAGATAGGCCTAGGTAGGGCCTATGCACGGCAGTCCGGTTTAGGCGGTTCAAAAACCTCGCACTGTCATGTTCGTGTGTTAGTGGTTTTAACCTTACTCACGGTCAGTGTTTCTTTGTTCAAGTTGTTACATGTAAAAAGATTTACATGTGTAAACTTCGAAGGCCATCGTGCAATCGGGATAGGCCTCCACACGCACGGTACTAGGCCAGCTACCTTCATGCATGCATGGCCTAGGCGGTCCGAGACTGTCTCGCACTGTCAGTGTTTGTTTTTAAGCTTACCGTGTCAGTGTCGCTCTGAATCTGGCTGTGTTGGTCTGTGGTATGAATTCAGTAAATATTCCTGCGCTAGAACTGGTAACAATTCAAATTAAACAGCTGAAATTGTGATCTTCTTCAGCAGTAGCAGCCCACTCCAGCTTGATTTATATTTCGCCATTTTTGTGTTGTCGCTCGGCAGTGACAAAATACTCTTATAGTCAATGTCGACGCTCAATGTTATTGTTATGCTTTATGGACTGCGACGTGGGTATGCTGCTATCCGTATATAGTAACTATTCAGAAATACTATTTACGGCTTGGATGTACTATTTACGGACGTAATATTTACGGACGTAAATAGTACTTTTTGCACTTCCTCACAGAATAGTGTGTTTATTTTTGATCACGTGACACACTTTTAACCAATCAATGAACAAGAATCTATGAATGAAGGATATAATAATAATTCAACTGCTATCTTCAGTAGATGGTAATAGTTCAACTGCTATCTTCAGTAAATAGCAATAATTCAACTATCTTCAGTAGATAGCAATGATCGAACTGCTTTCTTCAGATAGCAATGATTCAACTACCATCTTCAGTATATAGCAGCAATAATTCAACAGCTATGTAGATAGCAATGATTCAACTGCTATCATCAGTAGGTGGCAACAATTATTCAACTGCTATCTTCAGTAGATAGTAATGATTCAACTGCTATCTTCAGTAGATAGCAATAATTCAATTGATATCTTCAGTAGATAGCAATAATTCAACTGCTATCTTTAGTAGATAGCAATAATTGAACCAATATATTCAATAATTCAACTGGTATAACTATTGCAAGGTTCCTTTTAGTGTTAACTATGTCATATATATAATATGCATGTAACATCAAGCTTATGCATAGGACTTTGTGCAAAATAATATTTGCTGGACGGGTAGCAGTATGCTTAATTTGAAAAGGAACTCTGCAAAACATCAGAAGATCGCAATAATTCAACTGCTATCTTCAGTAGATAGCAATGATTCAACTGTCATCTTCAGTGGATAGCAACAATTATTCAGCTGCTATCGTCAGTAGATAGTAACAATTCAACTGCTATCTTCAGTAGATAGCAATAATTCAACCGCTATCTTCAGTAGATAGCAATAATTCTACTGCCATCTGCAGTAGATTGCAACAATTATTTAACTGCTATCTTCAGTAGATAGTAATAATTCAACTACTATCTTCAGTAGATAGTAATAGTTCAACTGCTATCTTCAGTAGATAGCAATGATTGAACCAATATTTTCAGTAGATGGCAATAATTTAGAGCCATTTAAGAAAAAAGGTACTCTAATGCTTTTCTTATCCTAGGAAAAACTGTATCTTAGTCATACATTTTAGCCCAAACCATTATGTAAAATCCCTACCGTTATCCAAATGCTCTTAAGTTTCAAAATATAATCTATTGTAAATTCTAGACTTAAATTTTTCAAACTTGTAGAGAGTATTTATTATACCTGGATGTATGATACTGTATCCATCAACAATCCACTTAGAAATTATTTGAATTCCTCTCAATCTTGGGTTTCATCTTTGCAAATAGAGCATATAGTCCGAATATGTTCAAACTCATCTTTATTTGCATCTCATCAAAATCATTTTTTCAAGAAGCACAATGTAGGTGGATCTACGTGACTGCACCATCACAGCTTGGTTGTTTTACTCAAAATCATCAATTATTGAATGTTTTATGTCGTGCTATTATAATTCATGTAATATATTACATAGACACTGCACCTGTAAATTGCATTGAATTTGAGCTCTTATATGCATCCATTTATGTATATTAAATATGCATAGTTTGAAAGACTTAAAAAAGCCTTATCTATATTTTCTTTACCTTAATAATTATATACTTTTGTTATTTCGTTCATTTTTTACACCCTGGTCATAACCAGACACAAGAAATTCGATCTCAAACGATATTTTTCATTCAATTAACAGAATTATTAATTGAAATAATTATGAAGTATTCAAATTAAATTAAATTAAAAAATTTGAAAATAGGAGGATTGTAAAATTATCATTTTAAAGTGGTTTCTAATATAACAACTTATTTAAAACTTCCTAAATACAGTGTTTTTCTATTTTTAAATGATGATTTGTAATAATTTGTCTCAGTCTGCCTACCATTTGTCTCAATCAATAATCTGAGTTGGGAAGTGCTTGCGCATTCATGATGTGAATTTTTGATTTTTAAATTTGTTTTCCAACTGCATTGCAGACATGCTTTCTGTGGAATCTATTGATTCCTCCAGAACACATATGCCAAGCACTGTACAGTCTCTTCAATTATTATTATATATTTCTTTCTCATTTAAAGACACTTACATTATACATGACCAAATTTCAGTCCATTCGGGGCTTCCTCAAAAATGTGTTGATGCTTACACGATTGAGGAACCACTATTATATCTTGAGGATAAACATAACTAGAACATTTCTATATATAAATGTGCTAGTGAATTTCAATGGTACTTCATAAACTATTTTCTCTTCAGAAATTCACAAGAACCAAGAAAGACAAAATTGAATCGCATTAGATGCTGTGTTTTAATATCGGTACTCTTCTCATATTGAGCTATTTATGTAGCTGTACGCTGGATATCTGAATTGGGGAGTGCACTCTCCTGGATTTGAATTTCTCCCATTTGGTAGTTCAACTTATCATTAGAGTGAGTAAGAATTAGTATCTCACCCAAAATGTCATTCAACCTGTGTTGTGTGCAGCTCCACCTGGCTTCACCATTTTATTACTCAATACTAGTATGGGGCTAGACTGGAAATGTTACAAAATGGAATAATCTTTATTATTTAAGTTAATTTACTTTATTTTGTTTTCATTTTGCTATTATTTATTTTGTAGGCCTTGATCAGAGGTTTCACAGATACCCCTTTACACTTGGCAGATAACTATGGTGGTAGAAACTGAACACTAGCAACTCATAATCATAATCATCAACAAATTACATACTTTGTAATCATAAAAATTCTCAACAAGAATAAACAGGTAACATTGATCTTGCCCCTTTCATTTGGGCTTTGAGCATATCTGCCTCACTACTTGCTCTGCTGCTGCTTTAATGTACCAATTTGTTGATCTATCATAGCCATGATATATGCAGCTAGCACACAATCTTGATAATGTCTTGGATGACATAGAGAAACTTTCTATCCATCCTATCTGTCTTATTCTCAATCTCAAAATGTGCAATTTCCATATTGCAATATGAGATTTTAATCTGCCAGTCAATTATAGACCTGCCACTGCTTCAATGTGAATAAAAATATGATTGCTTTCAAATCATTCCTGTAATTTTTTCTACATAGTTGCATAAATGTGACGTGTCATGTCAAAAGGAGACACTTTTGGGCAGGATCATAAATGGAGAAATAGCCAAAAATCTGCCGGTGGGTGATTTTTTTCACAATTTAGGTTTGTTGCGAATTTGTGATGTTATTAATGCTAAAAATATTGTCTGATAGTTTTAGACCGGAATATAACTGGCATCTTGTAGTTTTTGAGACATTTTTCAAGTTAATTCCTACTCTCAACATTGTCAATAATATTTTTAAAGGCCGATATCTCAATTTCCAATTTTATAATACCATAACTTTCGAACTCAATATCTTCGCTTAGGAATGTCCGATTACGTTGGGGAAAACGGCGTTGTGGAGCAAAATATCTCTTTATTTAAGATATGTAAAAAACTCAAAATTCATAACCTGCCCAAAAGTGTCTCCTTTTGACATGACACGTCACAAATGCTCAAGATTGCAAATGTAATAGCTATGCTACATTTTATGCTATGATTATGATATGCTATTGCTATCCATATCACTCTCACTATTAACGCTGGTATTGCTATTACTTGGCAGTGCTATGCTATTTTATGCCATGATATGATATACTTTGTTATTCTTCATAATGATCATATGTCTGTAGGCACACCCACCTATCTATCCCTGTTTATACACTATCTTTAACCTTGGTGCAATGCTATCTAAGGTAGACAGTAAAACATATTCATACACTCCTAGATAGTGAGAACCAATCAGAGCAAATGTTAGAAAAATGTGAACCATGCATTGATTGTGTATAAAGCATGGGCGCACACTAGGCCTAGCGCACACTCCGCGTACTACGGACACATTCATTTTTCCAATCAGTGCAAATGTTAGAAAAATGTGAACCATGCATTGATTGTGTATAAATCATGGGCGTACACTCCGTGTACTACGGACACATTTATTTTGTTACAGGTTGATGCTTTAATATTTGCTTGCATTTTCAAACATTTTTAGTGACAATTTTGTTATTAAAATAGCAAAAATTACTGGATTTTTTTCTCAAATAGGTTAATAATTGCATATCACATGTTGCTCAAGAAAATTGCACAAAATAATGCACTTGTTCAGAGATGTTGCTGTGACTAGTGCACTGCGGGCTTGTGCATTAGGCGCATCAATATCTCAGTATGCATGCAATATTTTGTACAATTTCACTCCCAACAAGTGATACACATTCATTAACCTATAAATATTTTATTTCTGTTACATTTAAATCATGTAATACATAAGTTGAATGTGAAGGCATTTGTGATGCCAATGTGTAAAACAGAGAATAAGTACACAGGTGATGTTGCAATTAACTCTTAATGGCTCATTTAGCACATTCACAGCATTACTGATTTCAACATCTGTCTGTGTTTTTGTAACAAAAAGCAGACAATACAACTAAAAGATATAACTTCATTAACTTGTAATGAACAGACAAATTAATGTAATATGTAACAAATTAATGTAACAGACAAATTAATGTAATATCCATATGGAAAATAAATGGTTAATTAGCATGAGAACTTTTGACTGCTTTTAAGCAACAATTCCTACATAAAAGGAGGAATTCCTTGTTGCCCAAATGTCTGTGTTTTTATTTATTTTTGGCTTTTTTGGAGCATCTTTTGCCACAAATAATCTGACAAAAGGTCAAGTAGTCTGAGCAAATAAAAATGATAGACAAGAAATATATTGAAAATATAGTTATTTAGCCATTGTCAACATGGGGTCACCGACAGAAATATTTTCCTAATATATTGGACTAACACCTCAGCAGTATGGTACTTCACAATTTTACATATTCCTCCAGCCAGCTCGTCAAAGTACATTGGCTGCCATTGGTATAGTTATTTCTATACATTTCTATATGGTGTGGGCAATATGATATGATCATAATAATACTACAACATTCAGATCATATTCATTTATCATTGAATGCAATGGATGACAACAAAGTAAATTTTGATATCAAGAATCTTTGCATCTCATATAGCTTGTCTCATACTACAATCGACACCTTCAAATGATACATTCACATTGTGAATAAATAAAGTAATACTTGTCTACTACAACAATAAACTTTACTCCTGAAGAGATCACTTGTTTAAATTAGCTTTGTTTGTCAGCATCTCTTCCTCAATTCCTTCCCTCACTCTTTCTGTTTGTCTCTGGCTCTACCTTTTTCTTCTCCTATTTCCATCAACATACTCATATCTGCTTTAGCTTTCAACATTGCAGTATACCCCCTGATTAGCTTGAGGCAGCTATTGAGACACATCTTGCATACAAACATATGACAGGTAGCAGGTTCTGCTTTAGATTGCTTCAATGGCATCAATCCCAGTGGGTAGGGGGCATTGACATGTGTCCCGTCACCTTTCGGCAAAATGACCCATTTTTTGTTCTTTTAAGCCATTTTTTGACAATTGAGGCCAGTTGTCCCCCTACATTTCAAGACAGATTGGCACCAATAGCTTATTTTAATACAATATTACATTACACCAATATTATTGTGAGGCAGCCATGGAGCCTCGCCTTGCATATATCATGACAACTAGCAGGTTCTGCTTTATCTTGCATTAATACAATATTCAGTAAACCTTTATTACCTTGAGGCAGCTATTGAGCTTCACCTTGCATTCATCATATGACAGCTAGCAGGTGGCTCATCTTATTTTCATAAGACCAACAAAATGAGTGCTGCATGGCAGATAGTGTTGCTGTCTTCAGTAGATAGCAACCTGTTTACATATTAAAATGGATTAAAGAATAGATCAAGTAGGTGCATTTAGTTGATTAAATTCTGCTATTAAATTTTTCTAGCTTTTTGGGAGGATCATTTAATCCGTCAGTATTGGAAAAATGTGCACATCATGAATTTATAACAGCTTGGCAAAATGTGCAGTGAGTAAATATTGTGCACAAATTTTACATGTATATTTTCAACACACAGCGTCACTCCCAAAGCTTAGAATCATTGATATACTTGGATCAGTAGTTATCAACACAAACATGTGTTAGACATTCTGCACAGGAGTGTTTTGTCTGGCATGTTTATATTGGGCTCTGTCATGGCCATATCAATTGACAGGGTTATGTGCTGGCTTCCTATCTAGGAATAATCAAAGTGTAGACAGTTTACCCTTGGTGGATATACTCAAAAGGGGTTGGAATAAAAGACTAGTTCACGTATGACGTCACTGTCAATCAAATTCTCCATGGCCCGTGATTGGTTAACAAAGCGTAACTGGGGAAAATGTTTTTTGTATTTCTGTTTTTGATAGTATGAGCCCTGAACCAAAATGGGAGCAAAGTCTAGGTAGAATCCTTTGATCAATGTTACCTTGCTACCTCCTATTTTAAGGAGTTGGAAGTACATTGTTGAAACATTGTGAGATGATGTGTTCTTTTCCTGTTCATATTTTTATAAATGAGTAGAATTCAATGTCATTTCTCTTGAGACTATCTCTCAATACGTGTCTCCTGAGTTCCTCTCTCTACCGGAAGTAAATTTGTACTGAAATTCCCTCCCACACGGTAATAGGCGTATTACATAACAATAGATACAGCTCGGAGCTGAGGTTATTCCATTTTCTTTGTTATGCATATTGTATCATGTGAAGGAATTCAACTTCCCAAGGACAAACACTGAATCCACATATAATCAGAGAAGAATATTAGATGCATATTGAATGAAGACTGTTAAGTTGATCATAAAATGATGATGTGCCTTTAACCAACCGACACCTCTGCCTTTTCTATTACCTCTGACACACTTAAGTCAACTGCTCAGGTGAGTTTACAGTAGGAGAAAGGTAAACAACGATGGAATACTGAATATATCATATCAAGTATAAGGAGACTCTTGTCGCTCACACAAAACAGTTTTATGTATACTTATTTTAAATTTTAATATCATTGCCATCAGACAGAGTGAAAACTATATGCACCCTTTATTATAGTTACTATGATACAATAATGTTCATGATGCCAAAAACAATGAAGTAAATGAAATTTCTTTTTGACACATCTTTAAAACAATTTTACAACTGACATCCAACTCATTTTGCCACCATCTCATCACATTATGTGCACAGCAGTCAGGCTGAATTTTTATAGTACAAATTTTAATTTGCTTTAATATAGGTTTGATCATGGAACAAACTTGCAATTTTATTAGTTGTGCTTACATTTTGTTTTCCTATAAAATACTTTCATTGCATTGCAAATAATGTGCTGTAAACAGATTTTCCCTTCTTGGCTCTGCAGCCAAATTCATTTGATCTTGAGTTCGACCGTCAATGCTGTTTCAATACTTGCTACTAATGAATAATCAACTAATTTATCAGAATAATAGTAAAATTACATACAAAGACTAATATTTATCACTATTAACAACAGTGAATAGATGTTTCAATTAGTATTAAGGATCGACCAAGAATGATGAAAGATCAAACAAATATGGTTCTATTGCCTAATCAAAGTAAATATTGCAACAATGAAATAATGAAATTCAGAAGTTTTGTATGTTTTCTTGGAATGCTGGGCTGAGAAATGCAAGTAAGGTATTGGAATTTGTTAATTTGAGAAGACGTCTTGCCTACTTTATGTAGATTTCATACACTCCTAGATAGTGAGAACCAATCAGAGCAAGCGTTAGTAAATTACTAGCTGTGCATAAATATTGTATAATTGCACGGGCACGAAGTACGCACAGTGCTTTCTTGTACTGATATGTTGCTGCGTCTAATGCACTCCCCCTTCAGGGCTCGTGCATGAGACGCATCAACATCTCAGTGCGCGTGCACTATATATTCAACCTTTTTAATTTGACCATATGCTTGAGGAATGTTGCCGGAAACAATGAAAAGAAATGACAGAAGAGTATTATTGTATTTGAGGAATATATAATGAAATACAAGATGCATGTAGCTAGGAGACTGCATTTGTTTGCATTCTTTGGCCTGCTAACCCAGTAACTGTCTTTGGTTTCTATAAAATGACCAGGTGGCCCAGCTGGTGTAACACACTCAATGCTTGTTGATATCTTTTGCCCATTTATCTTATCAATTGAATTGGGACGTGATTGCAGACCAAAGTTTGCAAGTTTCCAATAAAGTGCTACAGGCTAGATATATTTTCATGTTGATACAAAATAATAACTTTCCTTGCAGGTCTAATTATACGTATCCTGTTTCTCTTGGCACTAGGTATCATGGTAGTGCATGAGACATTTTGATTAAATGTTATCAGTGCCCTACAAACATGCTGCAACTGTAATTGGGTTTTTAACAAAATACTAGGTTAATTTTTCAGAACCCAAATTGATTTAATGCTTACTTGCGAATGAATGTGTGTGTGTTAAAATTGTATTTATGAAGGAATAGTGTCAGTTGGTATTGATTGGGTTGGATTGATCAAATTGGTAAATTGACTTTATATTAGTGGTTACCTTTGACATTATAAAACCAAAGACGTCGTAATTTCTTTACATAATTATGTTAAGTGTTTTACTAATTAACAGAATGTATAATCTTCAGGAAAATAGTTTGCTTCTTATAATGATTATATCTAAGAAACAGGTTAAAGGTAGCCGAACTTCTTTAAAGGCAGCGATATAAACATGATTAATGAATTCATTTTTATTTGTTTGTTTGTGCAGGTATTTCGTAACTACTTGACATTCTGTGGTATAGGCATCATGAATGCACAACTCTTTGAGATGTCTGTCAATGAGTACAAGAGAAATCAGGTGAGTAGGCAATAATCTCATTTAAACTAGCTGATAGAAATGAGATGAGTTTGTCAATGAGTACATGAGAAATCAGGTGAGTGGGCAATAATCTCATTTAGATTAGCTGATAGAAATGAGACAAGTCTGTCAATGAGTACAAGAGAAATCAGGTGAGTAGGCAATAATCTCATTTAAATTAGCTGATAGAAATGAGACAAGTCTGTCAATGAGTACAAGAGAAATCAGGTGAGTAGGCGAGAATCTCATTTAAATTAGCTGATAGAAATGAGACAAGTCTGTCAATGAGTACAAGAGAAATCAGATGAGTAGGCGATAATCTCATTTAAATTAGGTGACAGAAATGAGACAAGTCTGTCAATGAGTACGAGAAAAATCAGATGAGTAAGTGCTTCTCTCATTTAAACTTGCTGATAGAAATGAGACAGGCCTGTTAATTAATGAGTACAAGAGAAATCAGGTGAGTACACACTTATCTCATTTGAACTTATTGATAGAAGTGAGAGGACTCTGTCAATGAGTACAAGACAACATACTGGTAGAAATGAGATGAGTGTGTTAATGAGTACAAGATGAATCAGGTGAGTAAGCACTTATCTCATTTAAACTGACTGATTGAAATGAGACGAGTCTGTCAATGTGTACAAGAAAAATCAGGGAATTATGCACTTATCTCATTTAAACTTGCTGCTAGAAATGAGTGTTTCAAAATCTTTCATGTTTGAAAGATTCTTTTTAACATGGCTAGACTTTATTAGGAATGTGGATTGTACAGCTATGTCAGCCACTCACCACAGCATCAATGTCTTTGATTACGCAGGTAACATTGATTTTTCTTCATAAAATGTCTCAAGTATGCAAGTGATCTAGTTGAATAGTGTTCAATTGCATTATGGTGTGGAGATCATTTCATACTACTGATCAAACTTTGAATAATGTAAGTTTGTTATATGTATGAAGAAGTCAAAACAAAACATGAGCTATGTTCTTTGTTAGGTTTTTGAAACATTTGTAAGATTTTTATTTTCAAAAATTCCCTGTAGCTCTGGGAAAAGCAACACATGAATGTTATCATAGAGAATCCAATGAATTCAAATATTACACTTTTGCATGTTCGTTACTTGAGCCATGATTTTAATCGCTTCCCATCTCCTTTACAAAGTTCAAAGACCATCGTAAATGAGCACTAAATGAACGATGCAATTAATAATACATATCATAGACGGTTCAAATACCATTATATCATATATGTATATAGCATTATGATACATTGTTGTATGGAACGGCTGACGATAACATTGCCAGTTAATCTAGTATTGATTGGCAGTGGAAATGTGGATTTGGGCAATGTGTAACTTAGACAAATTGTCATGTATTTTCTTAAAGGAATTAATACTAGTAGGCCTATTACACAAGTAGAATAGCCTTCTTGTGGACAGGAAATAAAGTGTCTATACATAAATGTCATCCAGTCAGAGAGTATAATACAGAGAGAAACACTATTGGGAAGCAATTTGAGTAAAGTGAAGGTGTTTCCAGATCCAGCTATCCTTGTGTCTCATGGGTGTTAGTGTAGTTGATTCTTGCCTTTGGCCATTCTTAATATTACATGATTCTATTCTTATCTGTCCAGAAATTAAGATGGACAAAGTATGCTTTAATGAAAACATGGCGGTATACTAGGTGATAGTTTTACAGATGCACGTATAGTTGCAACACATTCAACTTGCCGCTTTCAACTTGTGTGGAACAAAGATTGCTGTCAAGATGCTGATTTCAAATGAGGATATTGAGATGTATCTATCTATCTCAGCTCAGGAGGATGCCAATGTTCTCCTTTTGTAATTTAATGACATACTTTTGAGCTGCCTTTCTTCTCAAATTCTATGGACTAGTTGATAGTTGCTTACAGCTGTTACAGCAGAACTGACATGAGTCAAATTGAGATGGACAAGTGTTGGTTAGTTGCTGTGTAAGGTATAATAAGCAAATAGATTGTTTCTCTGCAGGTTAGGTTAGATTGGTGCATACAGGGAATAGCTGGCATACTGGCAAGAATAGGCTACTAACCTCCATAACACCATTAGTGACCTCTGCAAGAATATTACATTTCTTAGTTCAACTCATTAGCTGTATTACTTATCAAGACATCTCTGAAGTTCATTTCTATATTCAATGTCAGGCAGATTCTATACATAAATGAAGAATTGAACTGTTATACATTGGGGACATTTACCATATTGGATTGTAAAGAATGGGGACTAAGAAAGTAAATCTCCATGTTTGTCTTACTTGTGGATGAGATGGTAGTTAAAAACCTCCTTCACTAAAATAAGCACAGAGTATGGTCCGTCAATTTGGTTAAGTCATTTGGTGCTTTGAACATGTTCCTTAGCAAGGCAAGGGGTAAGCTTCTAACCAATTTGTTTGAAAACTGTAAGTCTTATAGCCTTTAAAATGTCATTTAAACTTAACCATGAATGCATAAAAGCTATCCAATGGCAAAGACCCATTTATTTCCTCTTTTTTTTTTGCTTGAATCATTTTGCGGTGTTAACATGAAGTTCTAGTGCATTATCCTCAGCACCAAGCGTAGACAAGTGATTGTGGCTATATTCCAAGGCACTAAAGTAATGATGCTTTTCAAACACGATAAAACTTAATGCAACTCTTAATAATGTACTGTACACAGAGGGGATTGAATCAATTCCATTACTACTGGCACAAAAAGAAGCGAGATTCACTCATTCACTACAGCTGCCTGCCATGGTGATTTCATTGCCACAACTTTACTATTTAATTCAACTAATGCATTTGAAAGAGGCAAACTATGGGGAGAACTTTCAAAGACTCTATAGATTTGAATTATTGATTTGATTTTTTAAGGTAAATGGACATTAAGTATGAGTTAATGTCATTTAAGGATTTGAATCTGCCAATCTGAGTATTTTTTTCCCATTTCATTTTTATTTCATTTTAAACCATTGGTTGGTTTCTAGGTAACAAAATAGGCTTCTTTCTCATCGGTTAAAATCATGAATATTTATCAAATACTGGGGCAGGCAATTACAACAGAAGGTACCATTCCCTTAAATGTCATCGGAATGAATCTGGATTAGTAAAATGTCAGATCCTCATATTGTGTTCAATTAAGGACTTCCTGTGTTTTCTCAGCGCATGCAAACCATATTTGATTTAAGCGTAGAGAAGACATTACCATGTTTGAGACTGGTGCCATCTTGTTGGCTGTTCAACTGTGTTTGACAATATGGGTGCTTTTGTCTTGTTAACTAATTGATTTCACTGCAGAAATATTCTGGTTATTTTTAGTCAAGTTTTTCTTTTATTTTGAACATTACCAAAGATAGACAAATAGATAAGATTATGATCTTAGAAAAAATTGAACCAATTCTAGTTATATCATTTGAGGTGTAAAGATGCAAAAAAAACAATGGTTCCACAAATTAGTGGGTTTTTAGCGTGTTCGCCGTCGGACAAGTTTAGAACTGTCAAGCTTTCGTCAGGAGTAGCTCTGACTTCTTCAGGACAAAGTACCTAAGACTGCCCCTTGTCAACAGAAAACAAGCAGACCTCGCCTATCTGCTAAATTAAAAGGTTTGTTGGCTCTGAGGAAGAGCTGTTCAATGAAGACTGCCCCTTGTCAACAGAGAACATGTAGACTGCATATACTGTAATAGAAGTATACGGCTTACCAGGAACCGTTTGGCCACTCATGGACCGATTCATGGACCTTGTTTTCTGTTGACAAGGGGCAGTCTTCAGTGAACGGCTCTTTTAAGAGCCACCAAAACTTACAAAATCAGCAGATAGGCGAGATCTGCTTGTTTCTGTAGACAAGGGGCAGTCTTCAGCAAACGGCTCTTTTCAGAGCCACCAAAACCTTTATATTAGCAG
Source organism: Amphiura filiformis (assembly GCF_039555335.1). NCBI lineage: Eukaryota > Metazoa > Echinodermata > Ophiuroidea > Amphilepidida > Amphiuridae > Amphiura > Amphiura filiformis. The sequence goes on from NC_092630.1 coordinate 74,982,734, forward strand.
ATAGGCGAGATCTGCTAGTTCTCTGTAGACAAGGGGCAGTCTTCAGTGAACGGCTCTTTTCAGAGCCACCAAAACCTTTATATTAGCAGATAGGCGAGCTCTGCTTGTTCTCTGTTGACAAGGGGCAGTCTTCAGTGAACGACTCTTTTCAGAGTCATCAGTAGACAAGGGGCGGTCTACATGTCTCATTCTTAGGTACTTTGTCCTGAAGAAGTCAGAGCTACTCCTGACGAAAGCTTGACAGTTCTAAACTTGTCCGACGGCGAACCCGCTAAAAACCCACTAATTGTTATGAATTCCCGTCGTAAAAGCCTATCCCACAATTTGGTTCCACAAATGTAGCAAGACAAAATGCTAATTCAAATATCACTACACAGCGACATGTACTATAAGGGTGCACAATAATAATAAATTTCCCTATACTTTGTGTACAAAATGGCCGCTATTCAAATGGCTCTACCTACCTTACGAAGCGACTCAATTTTTAAAAGTGATGTTTTCCTGACAGACAGACAAACAAACAAGCAAGTAAACAAACTAAATTAAATATATCAGTGACCATTGAATTTTCGAGCTACTGGACCATGAATACAATACACTTTTTTCACCCAATTTTCAAAATAGAAGCACTTGTGATTTTACCTAGAAGCAGCTGGTTTGAGAAATACATGAAAAATCTGAATAAAAGCCCAGAATCTATCTTATTATCTGGCACAAATTTTCTTCAAAATCTGCACAATTTTTTTTGTTTTAATATTGATTTATAGGTGGGTAACTTTTACCGAAATGTAAAAACACCGCAGATCAGGACAAGAGCCCCCAAGAGACATTATTTGTGAATGTGAAATCATAATGTCTCATGCAACATTGAGTAGACAGTTTTAGCCAGATGTGTTCTCTGGTCAGCTTATCATGTGCCAGCTAACACCAGCATATTCTAATTATTTTATTCAAAAAATATCAATATACAATTTGTTTAAAATTGATTTCATAGCAGCAACATATCCTTCCTTGTAATCATTGAGCCATGCTGATGGATCGTGACTTATCTACTCATATTGATATGGGGGTGGATGGATGCATGGTAAAGAAGGGAGCTTGGTAATATTAGAATCTTATGAAACAGGTTCTTAATTGCCTAGCATGCTTAAGGCTTACCTGGAAAAATGAAACCTTGACTAGCTGTTTGCAGAAATAACAATAAATGCAGGAAAGGGCTTGTCCTGGCAGTGATTAGAAATGATTTTTGTTTTCAAGAGTGGTAAAACTGATATGATTTGTTTTGATAGTGCCAGTAGCATCAGCACTATCAAACAAGTGTTTACTTGATGCAGTGAAATTGTTGATAAGTTCTTTCGATAGTTTTAGCTTCAAATTTTGGACATTTTGATTAAAAATATGTCGGAAATACCAAAATCCTGCTACATTGAAGTAGACAAGTTAATATATGCCAGGGCAGCTGCAATGTGTATCAGCTTAAAGAAACTCACTGGAATATTAACAGGTAGCAATTTAGCAAAGTGACAAACCTAGAAAATGTATAATAGACTTTTTGAAGTCAGCAAATTAATTTGATTCATTTCACTGCTGCTCACCCATCCATGTTGATAGGTCGTGACTTATATTCAGTATTAGCTAGATGAAGGATCCACTAAGAATATATGACATCTATCCTCACATCAGCTATTACATTGCTTTCAGAAAAGAACAACACTCGCTTCCTCGGATTGACATGAGCGCCCTTTTAATGAGCAACATACAAGAGTTCTTGTGTTTCCTTCATGAGCACCGTTCTGTGCCAAGCAACGCTTTGACGCATATTTGGCCAATCAGATTACCGTTCTGTTGTTATGATTGTGACACAATTGAATTAGCCTATCAGAACCCCACTTCTGTGTTTAAGCTGTGTATGCTCTCAAATTGTAAACAAGGGCCGTTCTTTTGTAGTATTAGAAGTTCCCAGGGTTCTTATGGAAGTATGGTCCATGTGTCCCCCATGTCCTTGTTTAGAGTGTCATGTCCTTTTCTGTTCAAAGATTTGATATCTGACTATTTTAATGGTCATATAAATCTCTTGAGAGGGTATGCCTAATTTGAAAGCTTGAAACATTAGGAATCAAAACATGGCCATATGATCTTTTTAAATAAAAACTTGTTGAATAGGGAACGAGTGTCATCTTGCTGTCACTCAGGCATCAGGATACCTACCCTAAAGTTATACTAGGAATTAACAGAAATAGAAACAAAAATCCATATCAGATTGGAACTGTCATATGTTACTTAAAGTGTAATTATCACCTGTCGAAAAGCAGGTCATTCTGTCAGTAGCTTCTCCAAACAGATAAGTTACAGTTAGTTACAAAAATTATTCAACCATTGTTTGTTTTGTGTCTGCAGCAGGTCTTAGTAGGTGAAATCCAATATTACTGTAATTTACAGACGGCAATTGACATTGAATGTTGTATAATTAGTAACACATAATGCATACTGTAATGTAGGTCTCTAGATTTCATATTGGCAAAAGTTTGGTTGTTGCACTCCAAGAACTAACCTGAATATCAGCAAAAAAACAAACAAAAAAAGCAAACAACAGAAGTGTTTTTGGCACAAAAGATGACTGGCCTTTTCTATTAGTCCATTAATGTTTTCCCATTGCATTTTGTAACATCCAGAATATCCCTATTGATATCTGCTTTTGTTGACTTTATACACTGTATACATATTTTACTATTTGTATGAAAATCAAATGTACGGTATGCCATTTCTAATTTACCTCAGCCTTAATAAAAGATTAGAGTACTTTACTCTCAGTTCAGAAGTTGAAGGACAAGACAGACGTACACATCACATCAAGTACATTAATATGATGCACGCTTTCGCGTAATAAATATTTGCCATACACTTTCAGCTTTATTTACATGTGAAATGAATGTATCCGATTTATTGATTAAAAAAATATTATTACTTTTATTTCATTAATCAGGGCTATAAAGAAATATGGAATCAGGATTTGTTCTTCTTTCTTCTTGTTTCTGTTTTTTTTATGATGATGACATTTTGTAGATAAAGCAAGTCAGTTCAACATCAAAAGAACAAACGCAAACGTTGTTAAGGGGTGGGAGGTAGTCCATTAACCTCAGCCAAAACCTGTTTCCTGGATGAGCCACAGTAAATGCAGAATGCCACAACGATTTGAGGAAATTGATCTGTTACCCACTTACACATGATAGTGATTATTTATTTTTGTTACCGTAAAAACTCAATAGTTAGCATATGTGCTTACTATCGAGCACTTTTAAAACGTGCAAACATGAAGTGCCCCATTCACAAAGGTGTAAAGGTTTTTGAGCAAATCATCGATACACATAGTTATATATGAACAAGTAAACCTGCAAATGTGTGTCTTAACTCCATTAGCTCAGTTGGTAAATCGCTAGACTTTTTCGTGTTTTCAAAAGCGTTCCATAGTAAGCACATATGATAACTACAAAGTTTTTATGGTATGTCAGTTTATTTTAAATGATAGAGATAAGAAGTTTTTCATAGTAATGCTAAAAACTTGTGCTGATATTATTTGTATATTGCTAGATGCTGCTTCAACTTGCCAGGGGTATCTTTGCAGAGCAGACGTCACTGGACAGTGTTGTGCATAAAATAATGTCAGAAGCCATAGAACTTATGAAGTGCAAAAGATGCCTGGTCTTCATCCTGGAAGAGCATGAGATGTCGGTAAGTATCTTTGTCAACATCATCTTGACATTTTGTGCACACTTATGAGACAAAATTGAAAGCTATGTTTGTTTTTGTTGTAAATGGATGTAATCTGTGGCAGGAGAGTGAGAAGAGAGAGGAGACTAAGTCAGTAATGTGCTGCACTCATCATTGTAAGAGCAATTGTCAACTTCCTGTGATAAGTTTTGTGCAAAAAGTATTTTATTTATGTAGTTGTATGCATTTGTATACTATCTGTGTGTGATTTGGTGTAAAGTTGTAACATTATGGCTGTATTGAAGAATTGCAGAATAATAGTGCAGAGATGACTAAATTGGCACCTAAGAAGCCAACATACTGTAATAGAAATTCATTAATTAATTAGTCCTATTAGTTCCAAACAGAATACACATTATATACTATATACATGTAATACAAAACCTGGTATGAATATGAGTAGTAATAATGAAAGGAACCCTTTAGTTATCTTGTCTATAATTTCCATAATGTGATAAATCAAAATGTTCCGATTTCAGTGACTGTATTAGTACAGTATTAGTAACTCCAGCTTGCTGGCATTCATTCTGAACTTTTTGTTTCGAATCTGATATATCAGATTATCACTTCATTTTATATGCAAAGCAACAGATGTCTATGATTGGAAAATAAATAATGTTGTACACAAACTTATTCTTGAAAGTTGCACAATGGATCTTTCAAATTATAATTGGGTTTGTTAGCAATCCAGTAATATTACTAGGTTTATTTGTAACTCAATTATAGACATTGATTTTGGAGAACAAACTCATATTCCTGTGATACATCTTATTTCTGTTAGCATGGATAGGGCATTTTGTGATACACAGCCTCACTTTCTGAAATCTTTTTTTGAGATTTTTGTACCATTTTAAACCTCTGGCTTTACATAATGTTTATGTGCAATTTCTTGCAGATTCATTAGCTTGGCACAAATATTGTCAAATTTATATTTATGTTATGTTAAGGGGTCTGATAGCAATGTTTGCACATTATTTTTGTGGGACCTGAGAGATGCACCAAATGAATACGAGGAATATCCTTCTGATATCAAATAATTTTGATTTTTAATTTTTGATTTATTTGCCCATTCAAATAGTGTGAATTTTTCAATGAGTATTTACCTCAGGGTTCTCTACTCTGAAATGTTTTGTCCATATTATAAGCAACTGCAAATAACTGAGAGTGTAATTCAAGCTCACCATGGGACGTGCAATTTCAAATCAAGCCCACATTGCTACATGACTGTGTGTGTATGTGGTTTAATGGCGTGAGCGGTCATGAAAACCGTGACAATTAGCCAAGTTGTCATGTTCTGTAGTAACATTCTAACCTGCCCTGGTTCCCTGGGGACTTCCCCTACAAGTTTTTTTTTCATGTACTCGCATTCTGGTTGTATCTAATAAGATTCCTCCATGTCAGTATATCATGTCATTTCATGCTCCTATTACATACCATGGTTTCTGCAAAGCCACATGAGCAGATCGGACGATTTTGTGTTATACATGAATTCATTACTGGAACCATCTTTGTAGAGCTCAGTATCTTACTTGAGATACAAAACACATTTGATATGATTGATTTGAAATTGCAATTACCACCATTATTCTTAAGAACTAATTAAAGGATCACATTCTGATAGGAGCTGTAAAGGGGGTTGAACCTTCTCACTAAGGATCACTACCTGGCATTATGAAATAACAAAGCTTTGTTTACTAATATTTACTAGGGCTGTTGTCGAGTAGTGCTTTTATGGTCGACAATCGTCAAATCTCAAGGTCGGACGTCGACAAGTTGTCGACAAAGCAATACGTCAATAAAGTTGAAATAATATGTTCAGAGACCACGTTATACGTTGTTTATTTACATCAAAAAAACCCCCATATACGCTGCATCAGAATATTAGGATTGTAATGGAAAGATAATCTGCAAATAGAAAACTGATGCAGTTATTTCATGGTAAATAATGGCGATGTAAAACTTATCTCTAACATTTTAATGACCTTATTTTTTTTTTTTGACAGTTGGTCCATGCTTGGAACAATTTGGAAAATTGCTTTGTCAACAATTTTGTTATTGACAACAGTCCTAAATCGAATACATTAAAACTGCTGAAACTTGAATGTAAATTAATTCAATTCAAAGCAATCATACCCTTCTTTTATCCAAATCTCATTTATCATTGCCATTTTAGTTTCTCATAGACAAGATGAGAATATTTTATCAATTAATTAAGTAAATTAGTTTTTTGCAATCGTTAGTATTAGCAAAGCCAATACAAAATGTGATCAAGCCTAATGAGGCATGTTTGTATACAACTATTAATGAGATTTTACTAAAAGAGTGGTACAATATTGTTCTTGTATTTTATTGTTTTTAGTCAAAATTAAAATAATAATTTTTGTGAACCATATGCCCAAATTTGATAGTTATAATTTAATCATAATCATGAATATAGTATAACCATGATAACTGGTATATTTGCTTGATATATAGGAAAATAACAGCTTGCAAGATAGAAAACAATTCAGGAATTCAAAAGTATCCTTAAAATATTTTCGATACTTTATAATTAACTATTAGCACTCTATGTGTTGCTTTTATGTAGAAACAAACATCACCAAAGGCAGTTCTGATGAAAAGCGCACAAAATGTATGTACTTTTAACAAGGAACATGTCACTCACAAAAATGTTGCCATATAGAAATCAGTATCACAGCACTATTATAGTTGCATGATGTTGATTATGTATTTTCAAATTTAATTATTTTAATATGGAAAAACAGTGGCTTGATCAACGGGAATTATATAAATACACACAACGACGAACCTGCTGAAAGAATTTATATGTCGGTTATTTATTTACATAAAAATATTGCTACCGCATACACGCAGGATCAGAATAATGCAAAGATAATCTGCACCACTTGCGAATGAAAATAGAAAACTGATGCATTCATTTTGAGCTATTTCAAGGTAAATAATGTCGATGTTAAGCTTATCTCTAACATTTTAATGACTAGTTTTTTGTTGACAATTGGTCCATGTTTGTCGACAATCGGGAAAGTTTGCTTTGTCGACAACAGCCTTGTCGACAACAGCCCTAATGTTTACTTAGTTTGAATGGAAGTTTCTTAAAATCATTCTACAAAGCTTGTTCATCCAACTATCTGGTATCACATAAAAATTTCCTTTTTTCCTAATCCTTGGGGCAATTTTATGGCTTAAATTTCCTTTATGTGGATTAGATAAGCAATGCAGTACCTATGTCATGGCCAATACTGAAAATTAGATACATTTTATCAACTATTCCTCAGCGCCGATACACTGAATTACTTTCATCTCACTACGTCACTGCTTAAGACAGATTCTAGTCTGAAAAGGTAACTTATTAAGTTTACTTTCATCTCAATATAGGACTAGATTGGAGCTGTAACATCAAGTGAGATCAAATTACACATTGTCTATAAGATAAAGCAGTATGATTAAATACATTGATTATCTGTCAGTCCCATGTATTGTCACACAAGACCTTGATCTTTAATGCAATATCAACATTGTCTTGTTTTTGTAAGGGAAAAAAGGAAAACCTTGACGAAACCTTGACGACTTGTTAATGCTGCATAATCTCAAGAGTAAGAGTAGATCAATTTCCCATATCCGGAAATTTTGAAAGTTAATAATACTTTACAAGTGCGTGCTTATTATTAAGTGGAATAGTGTGAAAATGTTGACAGTGCAGCTTAGGCAAAATTATATTATTATTATTATGAAAAATAATATTTGTAATGCAGAGTGATAAGTAGGTGCATTTATGGTTTCTTTCACTTGTCATTAGTTTTATTTGTATCCAACAAATGTTTGCATGTTAGTAAGAACATAATTTTTGCAATTTATCAATCTGAGACAAAAATGACATGCACATTTTCTAAAATAGGAAAATATCCTTATGATTACTATTTATACAATCAAGAAGTATGAAAACAAACTTACCTACAATCCCCGAAATATGTCTTGAAACATTAAAAGCGTCTTTAGGGAAAATAAATCCCCACTCCCCGTGCAATGTTGAAGCGTGCAAATGTGTTCAGCGTGTCTCCAAAGTGTCGCAACATTGAATGATGGGGTGGGGAAGGAAAAAGTGTTAATTGATGGCCCAGCTTTCTTCTAATTCCAAATATTGAACATGTTATCCACATTAAAAATACACTTTTGATTTCATTCAAGATGCCTAAAGCGTTCCAAGGACATATTTCGGGGATTGTAGTTCACTCATTTGTGGTAAGATATTTTTTTGAACATGCAGACTCACTTAAATCATTTTTTTAAGATCTATGATCTTAAAGATTTGTTTAAAGCAAGCAGCTGAATTTGACGTTTAATAAAAGAACAATGTTGACAAGTTTTGACTCCCTTTAAAGTGTTGTATTTACTATAGTGTGTAAGTAGTGAGCACGGAGGCAGGAAGATGACACTTGAGGTACCTACTGGCTATTAGCTCATTTCCATTTGCACTGCATCTGTTCTGATTGCAAACTATCTCACTTTGTATATCATTCCGCTACCTAGCTGTGATTTAGATGAAGGCCAGCCAGCTACATATTCCTTTTATTTATGTTTGCTTTTGGCAGCTAGCCGGCCGGCCGCGCCTAGCAAATGATGCACAACTTTGAGAGCGGCTTTTAAGCTGTCTCTTCATATGATTTGTAAGCCATCAGCTCAAAATCTAAGTAGGCCGAATGAATGTATGAGTAGGAAACACAATACCGTATGTATGGTGGTAGAAGCAAGCAACAAATTGTCCAAAAGGTCTCCGAAATTTATTTGAAGTTAAATATGAAAACCTGAAATAATGGTAATGGTATAATATTCCATGGCTGCCCATGTCACTGTATATGGCACATAGAGAGAGTGAGAGAGAGTATATATGACCATACATTTAAATCAGTTAAATTTCCAACTGCTAAAAAGAGAACAAATGTTGGGGTTGATAAAGAACAAAGAAACAACCATAAAATCATATTACTCACTACAAAATTCTACTGAAACTTGCAATATGTGAAATGCTGTTCTAAGTTTTCTTACGTTACATAGAAGGAAGATGTGTGCGTGCATGGTTTTTTGATTTGTGTCTGTTAATTTGTTTTAAAGTGGATGCTGCATGTTTGGGCATTTGTTTAACTATTTCAACCACATGGAGTAAGTCATTGTGCACCTGACATTGCCAAACACTCCTGAGCAATTGTTGTCTTTCCTCTGAGACACTTTTCTTTTCTGCTTAGTTTTTAGCAAGCTTTTGATTGACAACTGTACACAAAAACAGGAACCACTTTGTCGCTTACATCTCTCAACTGGGTACATTCTTTCATTCAACTTTGTTAGAGTTCTATCACTTCAAGCTGTATATTCCTTTTTTCTACTTTAACTTTCAAGTTCATGAAGAACACCTTTTTTATCAGTACTGGGTCCATAATTGTGTTTGTCATGGGCACATCAAACTTGCATTGATAGGTGCTGTCTACTGAAGATAGTACAATTAGTTAACATATGATTATGCAAACTTGCATTGATAGGTGCTGTCTACTGAAGATAGTACAGTTAGTTAACATATGATTATGCAAACATGCATTGATAGGTGCTGTCTACTGAAGATAGTACAGATAGTTAACATATGATTATGCAAACTTGCATTGATAGGTGCTGTCTACTGAAGATAGTACAGTTAGTTAACATATGATTATGTAAACATGCATTGATAGGTGCTGTCTACTGAAGATAGTACAGTTAGTTAACATATGATTATGCAAACTTGCATTGATAGTTGCTGTCTACTGAAGATAGTACAGTTAACATATGATTATGCAAACTTGCATTGATAGGTGCTGTCTACTGAAGATAGTAAAGTTAACATATGATTATGCAAACTTGCATTGATAGGTGCTGTCTACTGAAGATAGTACAGTTAGTTAACATATGATTATGCAAACATGCATTGATAGTTGCTGTCTACTGAAGATAGTACAGTTAGTTAACATATGATTATGCACACATGCATTGATAGGTGCTGTCTACTGAAGATAGTACAGATAGTTAACATATGATTATGCAAACTTGCATTGATAGGTACTGTCTACTGAAGATAGTACAATTAGTTAACATATATGATTATGCAAACTTGCATTGATGGTTGCTGTCTATTGACGATAGTACAGTTAGTTAACATATGATTATGCAAACTTGCATTGATATGTGCTGTCTACTGAAGATAGTACAGTTAGTTAACATATGATTATACAAACTTACATTGATGGTTGCTGTCTACTGAAGATAGTACAGCTAACATGATTTATCCTAATTCTAGAAATATACAGCACTAATTTTGTTTGGAGTTAAAAATATTATACTGTTTTTTCAAATGAAACAAAACATTTCGCCATAATTGTGAGAGTTTAAATTCTAAAAACAAGCAGTTTTACTCGAATGCAGGGGAGGTAACTTTAAAAGATTTGTCATCTAGTTTTACTATGTTTCTCTTTATGAATATTACAAAGCACATAAACATTGTGCCTTGACTGTAAAAAATAAATAAATCGCATATCGCATAGCTCATTTTCTAAAAAAAACCAAAAAGCATAGCACTTTACTTTTGTACCAAATGTGTCTAAGACGGACATTTTTTGGTGTAACATTAACATGCCTGACCCAGTTCTATTGGTAGTTTACACACGCTGCAGATGTCTATCAATAGAATATCGATGAAAGCCTTTTCAAACATCGCTTTACTTCCTGAGATATGCATTGATTGGTCAGTGAGACCACCGATGTGATATATTAAAAACTAGTCTGACCCAGGACCGGTAAAAGAAACTTCCCATATACTCTGGGGAGGTGGAAGGCAAATTCTCTTCATAGGAAGAGGGTTTGTGTATTGGTATTGGGTTGATTAATAATGATATAGTCTATTTTACCAGTCGTTATCCACGGACCCAGGGGAGGGTCTACAATAGTGCAGTTATATCCATAATTGTGTTAGGCACTAGCAACTACATTTACATTGATATGTGCTGTCTACTGAAGATAGCACAAATTATCACAGTTATAATTATTTAAATTCTTTTTGAATCTGCAATATTTGTGTCAGAGCATCAGCATTGCAGATGATGGCAAGGACTGATATTAATCCAAGAGGTCATTGAATTAACAACCCACTTATTAACAACTTGTAGCTGTACATCAGTGCAATATTGTGAAGAAATGGACTTGGTATCACTTTCTTTTCATCCTTTGCATCTGATCATCTCAGCCATGGTTATCTCCCATGAGACAAGCAGATCAGTTTCAAGTGACTTGAAGGGATCATTTGCAATGAAAACCATTGAATGCAGTAACCGGATCCATGGCAGACTATTTCATGTGTGGATGGAAAGGAAATTGAGCGGCTAAGACAGGTGGTATATATTAAGAAGTGTGCCAAGATATGCTGGTTTCATGGATGTATGGTCACCCGCCTGCATGTCAAAGATGAATGGACACCATCTTCTATTTAACCCCACAAATGCTGATACAACTGTAATCCTTGGTTATGAATGTTCAGCAAAATTTGTTTTACAGTACACATTCTGGGGTTAAAGTGCACTAGAGGTGCTATTTCTCACCCAACTTGCCAGTTATTGGGCCTCCCATAAGCAAAATACTTACGAACCACATATATCTTATTTCTAATTTTAGAGAAAACAGTTTCCTTGTGCTTGTTGGTACAAATCAAGAGTGGTTCTTTTCAGTTTTAATTTGTCGCATCGGATTTCATCTTCAAATGTTAGTTGTAATACTTGTTGATATAGTATAGATTTGTGTATTAAGTAATTTTGTAGAGTAGCTGGATTATACTGTGTCTCGTCTCAAGTTGAAAGTAACACCATGTTGGAGTTTTTAGTGGCAGATTCAAATCGCAGGTGCTAACCTAATTCCGCGGGGCGTATACACTCGTAGAAGGGCGATTTGTCTGTACGCTGGCAACGCAACCATGTAAACGCACTGATTCGAGTCTGCCATTACAAAATCCAACATGGCGTTACTCTCAACTTGAGATGATACGCAGTATAAGTTGATTGGTAACAATGTTCTGTGGAAAAAGATAATGAATAAGTTCTGATTGGCCATGTTAACTAGTATTTATAACTTACAATTCACTGCTACTAAAATGTTATGTTATTTTTTTTATATTAGATATAATAGACTATATTATAGTCTCATTCAAGTGGTTTGGAAAAAGTATTGTATGTAAATTATGTGGTACATCTGTAATGTTCAGCTATTTTGACCCACCCTATCACCATGTTTACATCCCTTATGGACGTACCTGGTACACCATTATTATCACACTATGGTGAAAATAGGTTTACTCAACATCCCACCAGTGACCAGAGCACTTTCCTATCCTAACATTAAGGTCCCATCTTCGAGCTCATGCTTTCACTACCCGCTCTCTTATATGTTTAAGTGGAATTTCATGATTGCTTAAATGCAATGTCTTGGTATTGTTTATTTTGCCAGTCAACACACAGTGGACATACGATCACGCCAGTTCAGGAATGGACTCTTCATCCATTTTTAGTTCCGTCTAACATGTTTTAAGCTCCTGGGATGAGCAGCACTTAAATCATCTTGTCATAGTCAATAAGTGACCGAGATTTTTGAGTGATATGAGATTTTCTTTATCATTTTTCAATTTCTGGTTGGTAATGCATTTTGTTCAAAAGCGGTTAATGTCCTTTCTATATTAATAAGAGAGGGAGTATGAAGCATATGGAGACAAAACCAATGCATAGGAATGATTGCCTGCCTGCCTGTGTAAAAGCTGTAAAACTCTTAACCGCTTTACCTGGCATGGGAGAGAGCAAGCTGAAAGTACCTGAATAGGGGAATTATTTCTCCAGGGCCATATTGCTAAGATAAGGACAGGCAAATTATGTTATACTCACATTATAATGTTTTCATTATAAAGAGTAAAAGTGTGTTTGCCCAAAAAAACACAAGTGACTTGACTTAATAAAGATAGTTGCAGATGGACTGACAGACAGACAGACAGGACAGAGACATGAATAAGAAGACAGACAAGGGAGTAATCAAGACCAGTGTCCAAAAGAAATATTCATTGGATCTAGCCTTAAAACCAGAAACAGCTCTGTACATGTATGTGGAAAGCTAGTCTACTAGTTTAACATTTACCATTAATGTTGGCTTATAGGTCCCCATAGAGTGTTGGTCTAAGAACCTATGGGGATGCTAAATAAAACCTCTAGGCACAAATCAGAAATCTTTGGTTGAAAACTTATGAAAATATTAATAGTCATATCATTTCTCAATTTATGCACAAATTTGAATGAAATACTAATAATTTCAGTCATATGTCTGAATTTCAGAAATGTGCAAAATCAATTCCTGTGGGAGATTTAAGATTTTCTACAGCTAACTCTATTTTGAGATGCTCTGTAAACGATATATCAGAAAAACAACAACATTTCATTGGTGATAGAGGTCAGTTGAGACTAACATTTAAAGTGCAAACCATCGCCATCCCTTGCTTGCGGCACATGGTGCCCCCTCTTTGCCCTGCCTCCCTCCCTGCTTCCCAAGCTTGCCATCTTTGCTGTTAATGTTGGCTAATTGGACATCAACTCATGCATGGATTTCTTGGTTAGACTCACACAACTATGTGTGAAGTCATGCATGTGCTGAACTACCTTAGAGCTAGTTAACCAGCCGATGATGAGCTATGGTTCAAGCCTTTACATGTTTATTATGATCCACATGCCAGGACTACTCACAATCTCATATTCAATAAGAAGTGAGCCTCGTAAAGATTGCAATTAAGGAATCAGATTCATAAACATATGAATAAAGGAAGGAAATAAATAAGAGGACATTTAAGGAAGATGATGGAAAGTGCATACCTGATATCTTGCCACAACTCCTACAACTTGCAGATATTTACGTCTCAAACTAAGCTGATATTTCCCTTCTTTTTATTCACTGGCATTTTAGTTACTAAGATCAATCATTTTCATAACTAATGGCCAGTTTTTGGACCTGGATTGTCCTTTTTCGGCCAACTTGTTTGACTAATCCTCTTTTAAGAATCTCATCTCAAAATATAGCTTTGCATTTCTAAATGGATCTATGAAAGGGTTGATCTTCATTATGATTGAATTCTGCTAAGTGATGAATTCACAGACTTTGTATTTTAGGAAATTCAATTTTTCGTGTAACTCCTCCTTGTCAGCTGGTGAATTAATTACAATATTTGGTACTGGGGAGTTTTAGTGGATATTGTATTTTTCTTGTGTATCAGCTAAATTAAATTAAAGTACTCCTTGTTTGTCCTCAGAGACCATAATGTGCTGTTTTCACTGACAAATTGTATTTTCGGGCTGTAGTTTACTTCACTCTACAGTAACATAATTTAGCTTTGGGAATTGAAGGTGTAGCTGTTACAGTACTTGGCACTTAATTAAATATTTGAAAGCTTCTGAGGAAGGTTTATAGCAGTAACATTGTGTTGAAAGATAGTGTGTATCTTACTATCTTTCCTGACACAAGTTTGAAATCAATCAAGAGGAAGGAAAGATAAGATAAAAAAAACAGGAACAAGGAAAAAGAAGGATGAAATAAATACATAACAGGAAGAATTGAAGTGTAGGGAAATGAAAAAAATGTGATGATTGGTATTATGTAGCAACACAGCATGGTGGACAGACTGACATGCATCCCTACATACACACGGACAGGAATTGACAGACAGACAAGCAAATCATGTGGACAGACAACAGTCCAATAGACACAAGTTATCTATGAGAGAAAGTACCGAAATATTCTTGTTGTAGACTCATATCACAATATTATATGAATGCTTCATTAAGATATTGATCACATTAGTTTGATGCAAAATATAGCTATGGGATTTAATTTGCTCTTGTTCTGTGTCATTCAATTCAAAAATACTCATGGTAAATATATAAAGCTAAATTAGGCTGAAAGCTGTATCTCATAAATGGTATTAATTTGCATCTTTTTGCACTAATGAATCCAAAGTGTATACTTTTAGTGTACCAAAATATTTTTAAAATCTGGATTTTGTTGAGGGGGGAGGGGGTCTTCGAAAAATTTCTTTCTTCCTAGTTGAAGGTATACAGGGACGTGCCACTGTTTCGGGGTACCTTTTCAGCGAGTTTGGATCGATGGGTGGGTTTTCAGTGGAGTCCAATGCGCCAAACGGGGTACATATTGGTCAAAAGTGCCCCCAAAAGCAACCAATTAGGGCAACCTTGGGTGCTTTTGGCGGCGCTAACTTAATCCCATGATGCATACACACATGCATAGAAGGGCAACTTGTCCAAATGCTGGCATGCAACCACATAAACATGCTATATGAATGATTGCATCAACTTGATGTATTAGCTACTATGCAAACCTGCTCATTCTGCATTTTTTAAAATTCTATCGCAGATAGTTAACTTAATTTAGTCAGAACAACAATAGTGTTTAATTCAATATATTTGCTTATAAATGTATGAGAAGTTTAGTATTTGCACACACATGATCATTAAAAATACTAGATAAACTTTCTCTTTGAATGCTTGAATGTAATTTGAAAGCAAAGACACAAATGGTCTCCAAGCATACATAATGTGTGCATGGCTTTGCATTCATGAATGTCTGGATATCCACTTTGGATCTCTTGTTTCTGTTTGATTTATTGTATTATTGGTAAAGAAGCAGTGAATGTTCTCTTGGCAAATTGCATTGGCATAATACTGAGAAACCAATCTGTGTCAGGTATTCTGTAGATTTGTCATCCATTAATGGAGTGTACTACATGCATGACTGGACTCTAGTCTGGCTAATTTGATCCTCAAACTCACTCCAAAAGTCAAGAGTGACCCATCGTAAGGTATGAATACTTTGGATAAAGTAATAGCAACCGCTGCTAGAACACAAATCCTGTAATATTAATTGTCATAAAAAACATTGATGTAAATATGAAGTATTTGATTTGAAAGCATATTAGCTAAAATATTCAAGGGAAAAAATACCCTTACATACATAGCGGAAGTCGGTTTAACCTGGACTTTGAAAAAGTGAGGTTGTATAAAATTATTGAAGTTTGTAGCTTTAGATGAAATATGAGAACAATCACAGGACATATCTATTAATCAGGCAAGACTGACATGGGAATAGACTCCATTCATGACCAGTGAACATGAACCAAGCCTTGAGCACGCTAGAACTGTTCATAATACATTCATGTTGACTTTGTATCACATTAAAAGTTAATCAGGGACTATTGCATGAGACAATATTGATGACATTTAAACATCCTTATTCCTTAAGCCCAGTGTGGGTGTTAGATCCTGTGTGACATGAGCATACCTGTAGTTGATATGTGACACTATATACAGGAATGAGTAAGCCATCTTACATCCAGGATTATGCAAAGCGGAATCACACACGTTTATACAACTTTCTTGAGATTGAAGTTGATGTTTAGGACATTGACATTACAGCAACATATTTTAGAATAAAACGTTCCTAAAGACCATATTCAAATTGACCTTAGCATAAGGAAGTGATAATCTGACACCATATTCATTATGTACAAAGCTGAGGCAAAGCATCCAAGTTGAAGAAGCACTGGGTCTGATGTGGATCTGATCAAAATGTTTGCTTCAGTGGATAATGCTACACCTCTGTGATTTATGAAGCAACATTGTCATTGTTCAAACTTCACCTTAGTATTTTTCTCTTCAAATTACAAAATGTTCTTGGCATAATTATGCATTGACAGATGAAATATAGCTGAAGAGAGCATTATTTTGTTTTCATTAACTCTAGCCATTTCCTTTGATCATACCTAGAAAGTTGCCTCAAAAAAGTTTGTATTTTTAAAGGCAAGAGTGAGCAGTTTGAAATAGTGATTGAATTATTGAGACTGCTGGAAGACACTGACTAGATAGTAGTGAGCATCATATTGCAAATTGTAACATGTTTGATGGTTAATATAGAGGTAATGAGATACTTGGTATATAGCAATGTTAGGATCTACTTTCAGCTTACCTTTAGAACCCTAATCCAGATTCTGTGGAATAATGTACAACATTCAATGACATGTATAGTTTGACAGTGCTGAAAAGTATTTGAAATGACATAATGTGCTTGGATAATGGCCATCAAATACTTCGCAGCACTTACTGTTGAGATATACTCCTAGAATATTTTGTGGTGCATCTGACATGACATATTGAGAGTTTGCTTGAGTGCATTTCATGCAATTGCTGTCTGTTAACTCAATCATAATGAATTAGCCTGTATTTTCATGAAGTAACATTTTCTTTAAGTTAAGAAATTAACCTTTTGCTTGAAAACAAACTTCAGTATTTAACATTATGTTGATGATGTTGGTCTTTGCCAAGTACTAACCTACTCTCTTAATGTAAAAGAGCAAAAACCCCACTCTGAATTCAGAGTGAACTTGTTTTAGCATTATTCGAGCTGGAATTAACTTCCAAAGAGCCAAAATTGTTCACTCATTTATCTGCACATTTTCACTCTAGTCAGAGTGGGCTAAAATACAGCTCGAAATCCTGGAGCAATAGCTGTTTGATGGTACAAAGTCGCTTGTTTTAAGAGAAATTCGCTCCTGAAGAGTGACAATTTCACTCTAAGAGGAGCCTTCCCTCTCACAGCTCAACAGGGAGTAAATAATGCATTTTTTGAGTGGCTTTTCACTCTTTTACATTTATTGAGTATACAGGATGTACCAGCATAAACATCTTTGTTCAATTTTGCTTTCTAATAAAGGTTTGTGTCAAGTCAAGTGCATGCAGTAGTGAAGGGACTATTGACTATCAGCTGCACCTGATGCCATACTCTTGCTGTATATTTTGTGCGCTAAGACTGTTACAGGCATTCCCTCTATTTAGCTTAGAAATACCTGTGACTTTTACAAAAAATGGTGCACTTGGTGTAACATGCCCAACGGCTGAAGTTAATAGAAATGAATGTGATATGACATTCGTGTTTTGGAGCAGGCAAAAGCAACTTAGTACATTGGCAAGGAGAGAATGTTCAAAGTTGTTGAGTCACTCATTTAGATGAAATAAGTTCTGCTACATATGATATCTAGGACAGCAGCAGGTTTTTTGTGTGCCATGAGATAATATAGCAATAGTAGGAGTGGAGGTTATGTGTTCATTATTTATTAATTTAAGAATATAAACATTGAACACTAATAGTAAATTATTGCTGTGCTTATCTGGGTTTTATAAACAGACCATTAATTGTGTAGTTTGATATGCAGTGCACATACCCTGATATATCTTGCTTCCTGCTACACACAAAAAGATATGAGTTGTCACGAAACAGTTATAACAAAAATAGAAATAAATCAATATGATAGATTTGAAGACATTTGATGGCTGCAGTACTATGTGTATGTAGCCACAATTGGAAGTCTGGCTACCTAATTAATGCTGTGGTAATTGAGTTCATTTGGGTCTCTAACTGTATGAGTGGGCCATCAATGCGACTTCATGGTGGACTTGGATTTCAATACACAATGCATGCAACATAATGCTCAGCATACTGTGTAATCCGTGTCAGGGAGGGCAATCAACCTGGTATAGGGGTTGTGCATATGACGTATGATACCGTAAATATGGCGGACTTCTCAAATGCATTCAACAAAAGCATTGTAATCTATAGCGACAGTTTGTCTCAAACACATAACAAATGCACTACGATCAAATAGGTTGATGACAACATTTGATTGAATGGATTGCACTGTGCCATGATTACGGTGAAGGACGCCGGTTCAAATCCTTTGTATGGAGCCAATCGATAAAAGCATGCAGGGCCTCTATAAGAGAATTTAATCATTAAAATTGTCAAAGGAATACAATAAAGCTACCAGCTAATTAGCAGGTTCACTCAATTTACTATATATGCATGTTACAAAAACAATGACAATTTACGGTCATTCACCGATGTTTATAGTCTTTGGGTGATTCTGCAAAAGCCAATTTAGCACACTTGAAGGCTCTGAATGCAATCCCATACATTCAGTCATCCATTTGGTTTTGCAGTCATCCATTTACATACTATTAATGTACTAGCTTACTTAGCAAAGGCACTCTTTACATTTGCTGACATTTTATTGGCACTATTACCCCTATATATTGTGCAGTCCATTACTGGATCTTGATGTAGTGGTGAGAAAACATGTTACAGTACATTTAGAACTCTATCAGTCATTCGTTACGAAACCCACAAGACTGTCATGGTATAGCATTATGTAGTATTCTTTTATAGCTGATGTTTGAAGTTAATTGCATTATTACCCTCCAGCTTGATGATTCCAGCATTCCAATAATTTATATGACTTGTATCCAACAAATCTCAATGTGGGATAAGATTTATTATAAGAAGTCTCACATTCTAATATTCCTCTAAAGCAAGAAATTGAAGAATATTATAAAAATATTAAAGGTCATGCCAGTTGGGAGTTGTGTAAGGAGAAAGAGAAGTTTCATAATACATGTCTTTGCTAGATGGAAGTGAAGCTTAATATTATAAACAGGGGGAAATGATTGGTGAACAAAAAGTTTTGTTGGCACCAACTGAAATCTGATATGAAATTGGAAATGAAAAAGTGGAAGCAAGTTGCATTTTTTCGTGGAGTGAGAGAACTATCTTAACTTGAATGAACTGATACCTAGGCCAGTAATGAAAACTAGTTGCCAAAAGCAGTCACGTTCTATGCTTCTAGATGACAATGTGAAAGAGAAAATGTCATTTTATTATACGATACTGAGCAACAAACTGATACCAGACAGAGATGTGCATTAAATCTTTACATCCTGGTGATATTTTGAGTACTTTTGTTTATGATGTATGTTACAGTAGTAAAATGTTTCTAAAGCATTTGTTAGGATCGTAACAAAATCACCTGGTGTTAATTATATGTATTGCATAACTAATATTTTTTAAGCATGGGATCAGACATGCTTGATTGTATGAATAATAATGGATGACAATGCCAATATTAACAAAAATGCAACAAAACTTTTCAATGAAATATTTGTATGGTTTAGTTTGTTGTTATTAAAAGTTTAATATGGTGGGTGATATGCACAAAATCATAATAATTGCAAGTACTGGCAGAAAATGGTATAGGTTGAAATAGCAGTGTTTGGTTAAGTATTTTTTATTTGATGGCATTGTTTGACCAACATTGTCATCTAATAACAGGAATATTGGATGAATTTCAAGGTGGCAATAGAATATGAAAAATGAAATAGAAAATTGACATTAGTTCAACAAATTGGTTTTGGGATATTGAGAGTATTTTGTTTTCATGTCTTGATACACTGGTTTTAGATACCATATAAACTGGTTTTAGGTGCTTGTGATAAAAGAATTCTATATTTTCATCAACTCTACAGATATAATGGTTGAGTATTTGAAGGAACTTTGAATGTTATTTTTCTTAATGGAACTTAAGTGGTTTATTTGGTTGGTGGAGTTCTTATAACTTAAGTAGATGAAGTTTCCCACCATTTGCGTGAGGAGAGATGGTAATAAAAGTTGTTGCTAGAACTGGAAAATCAACATTTGCATCACCTTTGCTTATATAGAAGTGGTTCTAAAAGGCGCTACAATGTCTGGAAAATTTACCTTTGCATGGCTTCACAGAACTGAATGATTTTGTTAACTGTGTTTCATGAACTAATTAATTTTAGATGATGTTGCAAGTTGTGGAAAATCAACAATTACATGAATCAGTGGCAATGATTCATTATATTTTCCATTTGTGTAATTGAAGGTTGAAAGTCAACATGTGCATTAAATAGTTTGAAGAAGTTGATGTAGCGTTTGCAGATATGAGGACCTATCATGTCTTTGAGTGCGTACAGTGTTTGTAGACGAGTTGCAGTATATGGAAAATCAACATTTGCATGACCTCTACAGAAATAAATGAATCGCTT
Organism: Amphiura filiformis; assembly: GCF_039555335.1. Taxonomy (NCBI): domain Eukaryota; kingdom Metazoa; phylum Echinodermata; class Ophiuroidea; order Amphilepidida; family Amphiuridae; genus Amphiura; species Amphiura filiformis. Next base: position 75,003,523 of record NC_092630.1, read on the forward strand.
TGTTATATTGTATGTAAACATACTTGGTTTTAGATGGTGATATATGAAATGAAAATCAACATTTTGGAATGTGCTGCATTTAAAGAAATAATAATAATAAATTAAACATTTTTCCGTAAATGTAAATGTCTAGTAGCTTTCAAAGAGATTGCAATAAATTATGTTCATATGTCAAAAAGAAAATGCTGTAAGGGGAGGAAATTTAATATTTGCATGAGTAGTTTGGGAAATTTTAGAGATAAATCTGCTTGTATGCATAAATAATGTGAATTTCAAAATTTGATAGTAAATAGTTCAAGTCAATATTAGACAGGGTGGAGTCAATGTTCATTTTAGGGGCCTTAAGTTGATACATGACACTGTGTGCAGGCATGAGCTGTCTTATACTATTATCCAGGATTATGGAAAGCAGGAGCACACGTATTGATGTAATTTTCATGAAATTTGGCGTTGAAGATAATCTTCAGGAATTGGATAGCAATGTTTGCACAGTATATTTTGTGAGACTTGAGAGCACATCGGACATATTGAATTGCATTCTGAATATGAGGAATGTCCTTCTGATATTAAATAATTTTGATTTTTTGTAAATTCGCTATATAATACAAATTCCTCAATATGCAATACATTCCTCGTATTCAAAGTGCAATTCGATATGTCTGATGTGTTCTCAGGTCTTATAAAAAATATGTGAAAACATCGCTATCCGAGCCCTTAAGGACATTGACATTACTTTACGGTTTGTGACATATTTTAGAATAAAATATTCCTAAAGACCATATTTGAATTGACCTAGGCATACTGAAGTGATTATAATTATGTACCAAGCAGAGGCAAAGCATGAACATCCAAGGATTGGGAAAACACTGTACTGAATAGAGTGGGCACAGACCATCTTTGATAAGTTTGCAATGGAAATGTTCAAAATGTTACTTCAGTGGATAATGCTGCACCATTGGTAATGAAGCAGCATTCTCATTTTGCAAATTTCACATTTACTACTTTTCTCATTAAAGTACGAAATATTTGTGCACCGAGGGAGGAGGAAACTCAAGAAAGCATTTGTTTTCATTAACTCTAGCCATTTCCTTTGATCATACCTAGAAAGTTGTCTAAAAAAAGTTGGTATTTTTAAAGGCAAGAGTGAGCAGTTTGAAATAGTGATTGAATTATTGAGACTGCTGGAAGACACTGACTAGATAGTAGTGAGCATCATATTGCAAATTGTAACATGTTTGATGGTTAATATAAAGGTAATGAGATACTTGGTATATAGCAATGTTAGGATCTACTTTCAGCTTACCTTTAGAACCCTAATCCAGATTCTGTAAAATAATGTACAACATTCAATGACATGTATAGTTTGACAGTGCTGAAAAGTATTTGAAATGACATAATGTGCTTGGATAATGGCCATCAAATACTTAGCAGCACTTACTTGTTGAGATATACTCCTAGAATATTTTGTGGTGCATCTGACATGACAAATTGAGAGTTTGCTTGAGTGCATTTCATGCAATTGCTGTCTGTTAACTCAATCATAATGAATTAGCCTGTATTTTCATGAAGTAACATTTTCTTTATGTTAAGAAATAACCTTTTGCTTAAAAACAAACTTCAGTATTGAACATGTGTTGATGATGTTGGTCTTTGCCAAGTACTAACCTACTCTCTTAATGTAAAAGAGCAAAAACCCCACTCTGAATTCAGAGTCAAATTGTTTTAGCGCTATTCGAGCTGGAATTCACTTTCAAAGAGCCAAAATTGTTCACTCATTTATCTTCGCATAATTTCACTCTAGTCAGAGTGGGCTAAAATCCAGCTCGAAATCTTGGGAGTTATAGCTGTTTTATGGTACAAAGGTCGCTTGTTACAAGATAAATTCACTCTTTTCCGAGTGAAAAACCATTCACTCCTGAAGAGGGACAATTTCACTCTAAGAGGAGCGTCCGTCTCACAGCTCAAGGGAGTGAAGAATTCACTTTTTGAGTAGCTTTTCACACTTTTACATTTATAGAGTATACAGGATGTACCAGCATAAACATTTTTGTTCAGTTTTGTTTTCTAATAAAGGTTTGTGTCAAGTCGAGTGGATACAGTAGTAAAAGGACTATTACCTATCAGCTACACCTGATGCCATACTCTTGCTATATATTTTATGTGCTAAGACTGTTACAGGCATTCCCTCTAGTTAGCTTAGAAATACCTGTGACTTTTACAAAAAATGGTGCACTTGGTGTAACATGCCCAACGGCTGAAGTTAATAGAAATGAATGTGATATGACATTCGTGTTTTGGAGCAGGCAAAAGCAACTTAGTAAATCCTAGTACATTGTCAAGGAGAGAGTGTTCAAAGTTGTTGAGTCACTCATTTAGATGAAATAGTTCCTGCTACATATGATATCTAGAACAGCAGTAGGGCTTTTAGATAAGATAATATAGCAAACAAAAAAAAGGAGTGGAGGTTATGTGTTCATTATTTATTAATTTAAGAATATAACCATTGAACACTAATAGTAAATTATTGCTGTGCTTATCTGGGTTATATAAACAGGCCATTAATTGTGTAGTTTCATATGCAGTGCACATACTCTGATATATCTTGGGTCCTGTTGCATTCCATAAAATGAATCTGCACGAAATGGTTATAACTAAAATAGAAACAAATGACAGAATTCAAGACATTTAATGACTGTAGGAGTATGTGTATGTAGCCACAATTGGAAGTCTGTAGCTAGCTAATTAATGATGTGGCAACTGAGTTCATTTGGGCCTCCAAGTGTATGAGTGGTCATCAATGTGACTTCATGGTGGACTTGGATTTCAATACACAATACATGCAACATAATGCTCAGCATACTGTGTATTCTGTGTCAGGGAGGGCAATCAACCTGGTATAAGAGAATTCAATCATTAAAATTGTCAAAGGAATACAATAAAGCTACCAGCTAGTTAGCAGGTTCACTCAATTTACTATATATGCATGTTACATAAACAATGACAATTTACGGTCATTCACCGATGTTTATAGTCTTTGGGTGATTCTGCAAAAGCCAATTTAGCACACTTGAAGGCTCTGAATGCAATCCCATACATTCAGTCATCCATTTGGTTTTTCAGTCATCCATTTACATCCTATTAATGTACTAGCTTACTTAGCAAAGGCACTCTTTACATTTGCTGACATTTTATTGGCACTATTACCCCTATATATTGTGCAGTCCATTACTGGATCTTGATGTAGTGGTGAGAAAACATGTTACAGTACATTAAGAACATCTATCAGTCATTCAGTACCAAACCCATAAGACTGTCGTGGTATAGCATTATGTAGTATTCTTCAGCTGATGTTTGAAGTTAATTGCATTATTAACCCTCCAGCTTGATGATTCCAGCATTCCAATAATTTATATGACTTGTATCCAACAAATCTCAATGTGGGATAAGATTTATTATAAGAAGTCTCACATTCTAATATTCCTCTAAAGCAAGAAATTGAAGAGTATTATGAAAATATTAAAGGTCATGCCAGTTGGGAGTCATTGTATTATGATCATGTTGAGAGAAGTTTCATAATACATGTCTTTGCTAGATGGAAGGGAAGCTTAATGTTATAAACAGGGGGAAATGGTTGTAAAGTAAAATAACATCTTTTTTGGCACCAATTGAAATCTGATATGAAATTGGAAATGAAAACATGGAAGCAAGTTGCATTTTTGGTGATGGTGAGGGAACTTTAGGAAACTAGGATAACATGATGCACATTACTATCTTAGCTTGAATGAACTAATACCTAGGATAGTAATGAATACTAGTTGCCAAAAGCAGTCACGTTCTATGCTTCTAGATGACAATGTGAAAGAGAAAATGTCATTTTATTGTATGGTATTGAGCAACAAACTGATACCAGACTGCGGTGTGCAATAAATCTTTACATCCTGGTGATATTATGAGTGCTTTTTGTTTATGATTTATGTTACACTTGTATAACATTTTAAAGCATTTGTTAGGATAGGTACTAAGACAAATCACCTGGTGTTAATTATATGTATTGCATGGTTGTTTGATAGCATGTAAAACTGAGTCATGTTAAAGAAAAGTTGAACAATGATAGCGCTATTTATCTAAAATCTTGTCTGCGTCTTTACAAGGGATAGACACTTGTAAAATGGTATTAGAACATCAGCAAACAGACTAACAAATGACAAGGGAATTTTCAAAAAACTTTTAATTACGAAATGTAAGGTATAATTCATATTATTTGGCTAATTTAAAATTAAAATAATGCGAATAGCGCCCTCAGTTTCCACACAAATGTACAGTTTATAGAATATATGTGTATATAGTGTTTATTATTGTGATAGCTTTTGGTATAAACAACTGTGAAGGCAACAAAAGTACTGGCATAAAATGGTGTAGGTTGAAATAGCAATGGTCAGTGTTTGACTAAGTATTTTTTATTTGATGGCATTGTTTGACCAACATTGTCATCTAATGACAGGAATATTGGATGAATTTCAATCAGGTGGCAATAGAAAATGAAGATTATAAAATTGACATTAGTTCAACAAATTGCTTTTGGGAATCATTGCATAGACTGAAAACATGGTAATGGTTCTAAAAGGCAGGCAAACTGACCTCTGCATGGCTTCACAGAACTAATGACTTTGTAACTGTTTTTTGTGAACTGATTGCTTTTAGTTGATGTTGCAAGTTGTGCAAAATCAACTCTGCATGGGATCAATGTAAATTGAAAGTCATCATTTGCAGCAAATAGTTTTGAGAAGTTGCACAGTGTCTGCAAAATTAATACTGCTTTCCACTGTAAAAAATAACATACTTTGCTTGCAAGTATTAGCAGAGTGGTTTTAGATGGTTTTACAATGTGTGAACATCAACCTTGGCCTCCCTCCACAGTAAGAAATGACCTATAGCTTTATGTGTAAACAGAGTAGTATTGGTTGGTGATGCAGTATATGGAAAATCAACATTTTGCATGACCTCTACAGAAATAAATCACGCACTTTGCTATATTGTGTGTAAACATACTGGTTTTAGATGATGGTGCAGGTATTGAAAAATGAAGGTTTGCATGGGCTACATATAAATCAGTGAATCATAATAAAATAGATGTGTTTTCCCTATGTACATATAGAGTAGCTTTAAAAGAAATTGCATCAAGATATGTTGATATGTCAAAAAGAGGATGTAAGGAGATGAAATTTAATATTTGCACAAGCAGTGTAGAAAATGTCAGAAGTAAATCAGTTTGCTTGTATGCATAATGACATGAATTTCAAAATTTGATTGTAACAAAAAGCAAAGTCAATATTCAAAAGAATCAAGTCAATTTGCATTTATGGGTGTCATATTAATATGTAGGTGTTTCTGGGAAGTGATTATTGTGTGTGGTGTAGCCTTGACTCGCAGAAATTGTAATAATTCAAGTATTTTGATTTTGTAATTATGATGTTATTGGACAAGGCATTATCATGATTATATGAAGCAGTCTATTGTTAAAATTGACCCCAAGTTTTATGATGATTATCAGGAACAGAAAGAGACCATGAAAAAATTGACATCAAAATATATTAAGCTGTATGATTGCCGGTAATGCAAATTTTGAAGCTTTTGTGAGGTAGCACGTTGGACAAAATTGCATTTTATGAAACTAATTGAATGTTTTATAGCTGACTGGAAAGTCAATAATCAATTCACAATTTCATTTCCTGATTTTATCTCAAAAGGATATGCTGAAAGCTGGAAATTAAGTATGGTCACAAAGCAGACTTTATTCAACAACACTACAACAGGACATGAAAGCTAACCCTTTGCCAGCTGTAATCTGTAAATTTAATGGTGGCCTAACAGTTAAGGCATTTGACTCATGATCCCAAGGTTGTGGGTTTGAACCCCATCAGGAATGCATTGTGATCTTGGGCAAGGCACTATCTGGGTTGTTCCACTCCACCTGGGTGTAAAATGGGGAGCTGTTAGAGGGGTAGTCATACTGGCGCCATTGTTACTCACGGACTGCAAAAAGGTGTGAAATATCCTAGTGGCAGAGTGGAATAAATGTATAGTGCTTTGATTACTGCTCTAAATACCAAAATTTACTGAGTCTTCTTGCAGCAATGTTCTGTTTTTAATACTTAGACAGATTTTCACTTAATCTGGCCAATGCATTGTCTCATCCGTACACACAACAAATTGGACTGTACACCCAACAAAATGATGATAGGAATACATAAAATGCAAGTTTGCTTGTGTCACTACCATCATCTCAAGTTCATTGTGTTTTTAAACCGGAGGAGTAGAGATTGTGAAACTGTAGTAACCACTGACCAGTATAGGTGTGGGTAACAGGCTAGCATTTTAAACTGTGATCCAGATTCACCTGAAAAGTTTCAAACTGATTATTCTTTCAGATTTAGAAATGCTAAAAATATGCATAGAAGAGTTATGTTATATTAAAGGTCCTTGACTTGATCTAATTCATCAAAACTGAGATTTTGGTATCAGAAGAAAGCTAATATTTTTCTCATTACCCCAGTAAAATTTAATGCCCGAGATATGTTTTGCTTTAATAGTGTGAACAAAACATGGTGAATTGTGGTAATCTTGTCAGAAGCATGTGCTCTCCTATGGGGCAATACACGTTTTTGCTTCTCATATCCGCTGGAGCAATACAACTCAAAATTTGGAAACACATTGTTTCAATTAAAGCCCTTTATGTAGGTTAGACAGCAGAACAGGACAATGCCCCCTTAGACTGCGATCACATAGAAGTATACAGTATTCGCTATACGATATATGCTCATTCGATCAGGCTGAGTTTGCATAATATACTCCTATGCGAACTCAGCCTGATGATACATGTAATCATGAACAAGATTTGTTTTGGCTTGTCAAGTCCAAATAAAACATAATATAAGTTTTCATCTTGTGCACTTCCAAGGTCAATGGAGAACAAATGAGTCTTGCATTGGAAACCAAGTGTTTGATTTCAGGTAACATAATGCAAGAACTTTAAGTAATTGGTAAAACATATTTGCTACAAGATCACATTATTTTCATTGAATGAACCGTCATGGTAGCTGCAACCTTTCATGGTTTTAATGAAAGCTGAGAGGCTACAATGTGAGTTGTGTATTATCCAGAGGGAATGGTTGCATTAGTGATTCAAGTAATTCAAGTAAATCATTCACCTCTGAAAAAGAAGGCCTTGACAACATTGTACAAACTACTGTCATGGTTATGTAGCCATCAGTGATGAATTTTAACACCTACATATTTAGGGAGATAGTCTAAATGGGAAAGTAATTCTTTCAATGGGTGACATCAAACAAAACATTTGATAGAAAATGCCGGGTTATGTAAAGGGTATACAGCATTTTAATAATATTAAAAAACATTGTTGAACTCTTAATGAAAAACATTCTAACATACACAATTATTTCAGAGCTGACAAAAGTTATTTATTTGGAGTTGGTGCTATAACTATGCACCAAAGTATCACTTGTGGCGGTCCGTGACCATGGGAAATATCCACTGCATTTATTTACAGCAGATGCAAACATAACTTGTTGCAAGCTTTGCTTTGTAGTTACATTTTGTAGAATTATTTGCTCCTAGACAAAGGATAAATATAAAAATGTTTTCAAAGTTGGAAGTCAAACATTAAATTTTCATTGTGTAAAGGGTCTTTTCAATACAAACTATATTGTGAAAAAAAGTTCAAATTGAATAGATCTCAAATTGATAGAGATTCATCAATAATTCAATGGTTCATACATTTGATCATTGATGCAGTATCCAGTTGGGAATGCACTAAAATGTTTGTGTCTCTCAAATCTGAACTGAGCTGCTTCCATTTGTCAGTCAAATACTGGTAAGATGAGACTTGTGGTAACATCCTACAGAGATGACCTTATCATCAGTTACCCAGTCTTACTGTGAGTGTGGATAAGACTTGTGGTAACATCCTACAGAGATGACCTTATCATCAGTTACCCAGTCTTACTGTGAGTGTTGATAATATGAGACTTGTGGTAACATCCTACAGAGATGACCTTATCATCAGTTACCCAGTCTTACTGTGAGTGTGGATAATAACTGCCATCTTTCACATTGAATGCAACCATTTGCTTATCAAATGATACAGAAGCTGCTTCAAGAGATGATAACCTTCCGCATTGCAAATTGTCATGGTCTATTCTGTAAATTGTTTAAATGATAGCAACCTGTCTTGTAATGAATCCTTGCTTCTTACCTTAATGTTTAAATATTATCTCACATCTGATAGCTTAAGAAAATAAAAGCCTTGTATACTGTATATCAAATCAAATTGTGCAATGCTGTAAGGTCAATGCTCTAAGCCCGGTGTCGTCACTTTACATTGACTATGTGTACGCATGATCGTTCCCAATTTCAGGAAAAAAGGGGTTATTTTTAAACTATGTTCGCGAACATTTTATGATCGCGATGTTTAAAAAATAGGGTTGTTTTTGACGACGGCATACTCGAAATTAAAAAATAGGGTATATTTTTGTGAATCATGATAATGTTGAAATCCCAAGAAATCTTACCATTTCTCGCTCAATTTACTCCCGGACTTCACTTTTGTGAAACTTTTTTGCCTTCCTAATATCCCGGCCTGATATTCAGCAAAACGCTCGACTCGGTTTTATTTGTTTCATGGTTTGTTTACACTGATTACGTCACTGGGGACTTACCCAGTTTGGCCGCTGATTCCATGGGACTTTTTTTTTTTTAAAGACTAGTTTGCGCTGACGTCAGGGCAAAGGCGGAGCGTGATTGGTTGCTGACCTGCGCAGTACGGCATTTTTTGTCTGGCTAACAGGATGTCATCGCAAACTAGTCTTTTTAATTTGGTCTTCATATATCAGTGTGTTTAAGTTTTGTTAGTCAGTTTATGTATTGGTCATATTCAAGCTTTATTTAGCCAAAAAAAAAAAACGGGAGGAAAGATTACATTGTTGATAACTGTATCATAAAAAACACATGATGCATCCTATTGGATGTATTTGTATATATTTTTTCTGTTATTTTCCTCATTTATATAAAGGACAACAGAGTTCTCCTCAGAAAAGAAAATGTTCAGAACAAGTGTTTTTGTGTGTGTTCTTGAAATGTTAAAAAAGGGGTAATTTTGTAAAAGTGTACTTGAAATGCAAAAAATAGGGGTATTTTTTAAGGCTAATTTGTACCCGTTTTCGAGTAAAATAGGGGTAAAAAATGACGAAATGTTCTTGAAACCGCGCAAAATAGGGGGGTATTTTTGACTTAGGGAACGATCATGCGTTACGCCTTTGAATGTTAAGTGACGACACCGGGGCTCTAAGGAACAAATGGAGAAACTAAAGGAGATTTGCTATTCATTAAATGATGAGTTGGAATGATATATGAAAAACACTTGATATCAGAAAAGCACTGCTCAAACAACAGGAAAACTTTTTAATATATATTTCAATACTTGAGATCCATTTATCACTCAGCTACTCACTATTTTGAACCGCAGCTCATCGGGATTGCATAGTCTTTCAACAGAGTACATTAAATATTGGATTTGCTACCATTCAGGATCACTTGGTACCATTACAATATACATGCTCTCATGTCAATGGTATTTAGTTTGTTTTTACAGGTATTTTCGTTGAGTTCATCAGAAATGTATGGAAATGGGGATTGATTACTCAGAAGCGGGTACCCTTTTTTTACTTTCCAACATAGAATGTTGCATTATGGAAGATGTGTTGGGGCACCATTTGAAAATTGACTGTCAAATTACATAGCAGTTTGCATTTGTGATGCACTTTGCAAATCACTGTAACAGTTTTGTTTTAAAGCAAAGTGTTCAAGGCCATGAATTGATCTGCTCTTTGGAACCAATTGTTTACTTCTGTTTCATATTGTGTTCTTGCAAAAGAAATTCCTAGTCCCCCTTGGTGGGATAGAATAATTAAATAAATTGTGTAACTTGTAATTTAAACAAAACTGTTTTCAAGATGTGAATGGAATTGTCACATATTGGCAAGTATAATGATCCATCAGGTAAATAATTGTCTAAGGTCCCAGGGCTGTTCATAGATGTTCTATTTTGTCTTTTGTGCGTAGTGAGATAGGTGTAAAGATATAAGAAATAGAAGAAAAAAAATATAAATGATCAATCAGGTAAATGATTGTCTGAGGTCCAAGGCTGTTCATAGGTGTTCTATTATTTCTTTTGTAGTAGTGAGATAGGTGTAAAGATATAAGAAATACAAGAACATACTTCATTTGAAAATAGACATTTCACTGTTGCAGTCACATCAATGCGGCCAAGATTTCATTACATGATTGCATTGCAATATTGCATTGATTGGCATACATATAACTAATTCAAGTTCAATCTAATCCATTCCCCCATTTTCGTCAGACAGTTCCCATCAGAGAGAGAACACTGTCTAGTTTAAGCGGTGAATTTAGGCAAACCTTATGAAGGGTTATAACATTCTAGTTAACCTCAAAGCTTTGGTACATCAACTGAATAAAAACCTTGGATTGATGAAATATTCCTGGGGCACTTTTAATATTTGACAGGCAAACACTTTTGGTGGTCTGTGACCATGGGAAATATCCACTGCATTTATTTACAGCAGATGCAAACATAACTTGTTGCAAGTTATTCTTTGTAGTTACATTTTATTGAATTATTTGCTGAAGTCCTAGACAAAGGATAAATAAAAAAAAAATTCAAAGTTGGAAGTCAAACATTACATTTTCATTGTGTAAAGGGTCCTTTCAATACAAGCTACATTGTGAAAAAAGTTCAAATTGAATAGATCTATCTCAAATTTATAGCTATTCATTAATAATACAATGGTTCATCCATGTGATCATTGATGCAGTATCCAGTTGGGAATGTACTAAAATGTTTGTGTCTCTCAAATCTGAACTGAGCTGCTTCCATTTGTCAGTCAAATACTGGTAAGATGAGACTTGTGGTAACATCCTACAGAGATGACCTTATCATCAGTTACCCAGTATTACTGTGAGTGTGGATAAGAGGAGACTTGTGGTAACATCCTACAGAGATGACCTTATCATCAGTTACCCAGTCTTACTGTGAGTGTGGATAATAACTGCCATCTTTTACAATGAATGCAACCATTTGCTTCTCAAATGATACAGAAGCTGCTTCAAGAGATGATAACCTTCCGCATTGCAAATTGTCATGGTCTATTCTGTAAATTGTTTAAATAATAGCAACCTGTCTTGTAATGAATCCTTGCTTCTTACCTTAATGTTTAAATATTATCTCACATCTGATAGCTTAAGAATATAAAAGCCTTGTATACTGTATATCAAATCAAATTGTGCAATACTAAGGTCAATGCTCTAAGGAACAAATGGAGAAACTAAAGGAGATTTGCTATTCATTAAATGATGAGTGAGTTGGAATGATATATGAAAAACACTTGATATCAGAAAAGCACTGCTCAAACAACAGGAAAACTTTTTAATATATATTTCAATACTTGAGATCCATTTATCACTCAGCTACTCACTATTTTGAACCACAGCTCATCAGGATTGCATAGTCTTTCAACAGAGTACATTAAATATTGGATTTGCTACCATTCAGGATCACTTGGCACCATTACAATATACATGCTCTCATGTCAATGGTATTTAGTTTGTTTTACAAGTATTTTCGTTAAGTTCATCAGAAATGTATGGAAATGGGGATTGATTGCTCAGAAACGGGTACCCTTTTTTTACTTTCCAACAGAGAATGTTGCATTATGGAAGATGTGTTGGGGCACCATTTGAAAATTGACTGTCAAATTATATAGCAGTTTGCATTTGTGATGCACTTTGCAAATCACTGTAACAGTTTTGTTTTGAAGCAAAGTGTTCAAGGCCATGAATTGATCTGCTCTTTGGAACCAATTGTTTACTTCTGTTTCATATTGTGTTCTTGCAAAAGAAATTCCTAGTCCCCCTTGGTGGGATAGAATAATTAAATAAATTGTGTAACTTGTAATTTAAACAAAACTGTTTTCAAGATGTGAATGGAACTGTCACATATTGGCAAGTATGATGATCAATCAGGTAAATGATTGTCTGAAGTCCCAGGGCTGTTCATAGGTGTTCTATTATTTCTTTAGTGTATAGTGAGATAGGTGTAAAGATATAAGAAATAGAACAAAAAATACAGAATGATCAATCAGGTAAATAATTGTCTGCGGTCCCAGGGCTATTCATAGGTGTTCTATTATTTCTTTTGTGCATAGTGAGATAGGTGTAAAGATATAAGAAATACAAGAAAAAATACATCATTTGAAAATAGACATTTCACTGTTGCAGTCACATCAATGTGGCCAAGATACCATTACATGATTGCATTGCAATATTGCATTGATTGGCACACTATCCCAAATAGCTAATTCAAGTTCAATCTAATCCATTCCCCCATTTTTGTCAGACAGTTCCCATCAGAGAGAGAACACTGTCTAGTTTTAAGCGGTGAATTTAGGCAAACCTTATGAAGGGTTATAACATTCTAGTTAACCTCAAAGCTTTGGTACATCAACTGAATAAAAACCTTGGATTGATGAAATATTCCTGGGGCACTTTTAATATTTGACAGGCAAACACGGCCATGGTTCCGGAAAACAGACATACAGACTGTTGATATTAGAATTGTAGTGCTGACGGCAGTGTACAGAAAGCATAGCAATTGGTATTCAGAGATGCTTTCTGTTGTTATGTTGCTAACTATCTCATATGTATGCAATATTTGTCAGTTTTGTTGTAATAGTTGTACAAAAGTACCGCATTTTAATCATCTTTTTATTTTAATTAACATAATAAGCATCAGAGTTTGTACCTTTGAGTGTTGTCATTATTTGCTTTATTTTCATGTAAATATGTTTTATTGTCATTTGTATAGCGTGTGTCAAAGTAATCTTTGGTGCAGCATTGTCTTGGATGTTGTGTACTGAAATGACTGAGTGAGCAATGTTAATGAAAAGTTATAGTTTCATATGAGTTTAATTTACTATGTTATTTTATGAAAGTGGTCAGTCAGATAGTGCTGGATGTAATATTATCATTGAATGCTGTGTGTTATATAATCTGAAGGTATTGCACATGATGAGGTGATGTGCTGTACTATATTGGATGTGTATGTGATGGTCATCAAGTTATTGAACTTGAAGTTTGTAAAATATATGACATTTAATAGAGTGTAATGTGTTATTGCCTGTCACATCATGATTGGAATGCTTGTTAGAAATGCAAATAACATTATGTATTAATGATGAAATGGAAATGAGAGTAAATACAGCTGTACACATTGTAGTCACATATTAGGAGTGTTAGGTGCATCATTAATGGGTTATTTTGTTCAGCACACATCATACAGATGTTTCACATACCTAGCTCACAACATGTCTTGCAAGCCATAAGTCATGCATGACTTTCATTCACCAACATGAGCTAACTGATGTTTTGACAACACATGCCTGTTTTGTGTACATAGAAAATGATAAATTTCAGAAAAGGTCAACAAACCTGGATGCACCAAAATGAATGCATGTCCTGTTTTTGCTGTGTTGGTTTCATGATCAATGGTTTTGACTCACACTGAACTCTCATTGATAAAATAAGGGGGAGGCGGGGAGACACAAGGACTGAAAAAGTCTACATATTAAACAATGCCGGCAATTTCCCGCATCCAATCATTGTCACATGGAATCAATAAGCTCTTTCCCTGTGACAACATATTGCAATGCTGGTTTGTAGAATTGCATGTAATAGATTACTGTGTCAGGCTCAGAGATAGTATATACTAGAAACAGTATTAATTTCCATGTTTTTCGGCATTTATTCATGAGAGTCTGTGCACAAATTATGATTACATAAAAGTACCTGAACTTGCAGAAATGATTAAATTAATGTAGATACTTTATAAGCCTTGTACTCTTTGTAATATAAATGGTTTGGTTTTAAGTACAATTATTTCAGCTATATTGCATAGGGTGTGTTCACAAATGATCACAGTGAATTTGGATACAATTATTGTGAAATGTCTTTTGAAATTCTATCTGTGCAGCTTTGCCAAGAGATAGTAAGTGGGAAGGTTGGTAATGTTTTCTTGTTTATATTTGTGAACATAGCCCTTTATATATGTTATGTAGAAATCATAGAATACTGCTGTTTATTGTCATATATCATCTGTTGCTTTGCACTCTAGATGGAATCCATCAAATCAAACATGGGTAGGATATCATCCTTCAAAATATATATCATGTTATTGTCAAGATGAATTCATTGCAAAATCAATCATCCGCATATTTGTTGAATCAAAATTGACATTTTGCTTTGCAATCATTATCTGCTCAATATCAGCAGAAAACATAGTGGTCATTTGGACTCACTTAAATTCCTATTCCGTAATGTCACCCCTGGGTCTTGCACTTATTGTTGTCATTCATGTGTAGTCACTATTTGTTCTCTCTCTATTTCTCTTGCACTTCTTTTCTTCCTCTCCACCACCACAACCACCTGTGATTGGACACAACCACCACCTCCACTACCACCATCACCACCACAACCACAACACAACCTCTATAGCGATTGCGAAGACTGGAACAATGCTGCCTTGAAGGTACCACCAAGATCATCGGCAAGAGAGATACACCACCGTCATTGTCCAGAGAGAACTCGGACAACAGAGATCATTCGAAAAGACCCACCAAACAACCCTCCGAAGAAACCCTCAAGGTAACAAATATTTGGTTGCACGTCACAACAGATGTCATAATTAGTAACTTAATAATATCTGTTGAATTAAGAGCAACTTTATTTCATATTTGTGCAACTATGTGAAGGTAGACTTGCTAATATTTCACTGTAACATCTTCATGTCTCCTCAAAGTTGTACAAAGTAAGCATAAGTTTCCTATTGTCTCATATTTCATATATCTTAAGCCACATCACAGACACCCAGACTTTATTTTGTTTCCACAATATTTGGCTAATATTGATGTACTGTCATGTAGAAACATAATTTCACCCTTTCTTCTTCCCAATCTCCAAACAGGTGGTATTATCATTTCCATTACTATTATCATACCTAAATATCTGAGTGAGCAAAGTTGTCTAAAAGGTAAAAGTCAAAAGTCAAAGAACTCAACCCAGTATGATGATGTTATTTCTGATTACAGAGTAAGGAACATGATTTGCATAACTGGGTCAAAATCGTCACTTTGAAGTGGCCATTGCTGTCACAGGATGCCCCTCATTTTGGTAAACCATTGCTGATGGCATAGCACCAAATTAAACTTAATAATTTATAGTCCACTGGTAGATTAATCATCAGTTGAAAGATACAAGTGGCACTCAAAGTAATACCAGTTTCAGGTGATATTTTTGACACATGTTAAAATTAAGATGCAAGAGTTGTTCATATAAATAATAAACTTGTAAGGAATTAACTCGCTGAGTTGCAACAACTCTGTATTTTAACATTTTAAAGGAAAATAATAAGTTAGCATTTCATGAACGAATAAGTTAGCATAATTACATTATAATACATAAAATTAAGCAATAACTTTTGTAGTGCTTAATCTTTGAATTTGTTATCTTGGGAGCTTATGCCACACTGGGCAACTTCTTTAAACTGAGTTGTTACTTTACAGCAAGTTAACAGCTTTGCCCTTACACTTACTCAGTTAGGTTGAATATCATATGCTAAGGTTTGTAGATCAGTGACATTAAGTATAGGTTCAGGTAGCAGCAATTTGAGATTTACACACCGTCTTTGTGTTTTTAGTTTGACATTTAACAGTTTAGTAATATTTACTTTGACAGTAATTGGCATGCTTCCTGCATGACACAAAGCAATAAATTGTTATATTATAGCTTTGATACCGATAATATCAATATTTACATCTTTACCAATTTAAAGGCACTACAAATATCTGCAGTTATTAATTGCATAACCTTGAAATAACCCTATAAAGTACCTGGTTTCTGGTAAATTGATATCATTGTCAAAACAGTGATAACAATACCAAATGTGCTGCTGCAAAAATTTGTAACCATTAGAATGTTTATTTTAACTGAAATTTAAGCTTACTATAAAGCATGTTATCTTGAAATTTGAGATCATCTGAACAAATAGGCTTGTAATGAGGCTGATTTTTCTCTTATGTATGTAAGGTATTGTATACAATAATGAATGTGCAACACTGGAAAACAGCTTCACAATGAATGTGCGACACTGAACATGCTGAAGAAAGGAATGACTAATGGAATGGCAACAAACAATCTTGCATACACATAAAGTTCACTGCAGGCATGTTGCAATAAATAATTTGGAACAGTCTTGCTTCCATAAAACCCCCTCTGCCTCCTGCATGCTCATACTCTTACTATACCAATTTTGCACATAGTAAATTTAACCTATTCATAATGCATGATGCATTCTCTCCATACTTTTGTCACACATTTTTGTTTGCATTTTGACATTTTACTTGCACTTTCTTGTTTCTAACTTGCTGTATTGCTTTAGGCGTAGCATACAAATTACATGGTAGCAGAATTTATGATAGCTTTATATTATTAACTGTTTGTATAATCTGTGTATCAATTATTTATTTTTCTTACAAATACCTTTTCTCTCTTACAATGTACCATATAGGTTAAAGTAGGCATTTTAAGTATATCAATTATAAGATTTTACCAGTCCTATCCAGCTGGGCTCTTAAGTAGTTATAATGTCTGTCAAGATATTGCACCTCTTACATGTCCTGCATGTAACAATTAACAAAAAGCATCAGTTTGAATTGATTTGCTAAGCTTGAAACATAACATTTGCACTTAAATGATTTTAAGATTAAAATCTCAAATGTTAGCAAGAACAATACTAATCAAACATCCTTATTTTTATCAGTGCTATCCTCTACAGGTAATCACACAGAGGATAACAGCATATTGCATTAAATCTGCTGTCTTCAATTGAAAGCAGAACTTTTGTTGCATTTAAAGATATCATTAGTAGATAAGAGACCTTTGAATTTCAACCTTGCTATTAAAAGTGCTATCTTCAGTAGATAGCAGAACTTTGGTTTTCAAAATTGCCATCTTCAGTAGATAGCAGATTTTTGCATTAAAAGTGCTATCTACAGGAGATCTCCAGTTTCAATATTGCCGTAATCAGTAGATAACATAATGTTTGCATTAACAGTG
This sequence comes from Amphiura filiformis, assembly GCF_039555335.1. NCBI lineage: Eukaryota > Metazoa > Echinodermata > Ophiuroidea > Amphilepidida > Amphiuridae > Amphiura > Amphiura filiformis. Next base: position 75,020,785 of record NC_092630.1, read on the forward strand.
CTGTCTTCACTATATAGCAGCATAACATATTTGCTTTCAAAATTGCTATCTTCATTATAGCTGTTTTCTTGAATTTTGAATAATTATTAAAAGTACTATATCTTCAGTGGATTGCAGACATTTTATTGAAAAACTTGCTATCTTCAGTAGATTGCAGGACTTTGGTTTTAAAAATGCTGTCTTTAGTAGTTATGCATTGCAACTGCTATCTTCAGTAGATAGCAGCTTTTTGTTATTTTAATACCAAATATAAAAATATCATTTAAAAATGATATCTTTATTAGATCAGATAGTAAAAAACTACAAGTGATATCTTAATTGAATAGCAGGACTTTAAACATGTATTTTTCAAATATCTAGCATTGCATAAATTAAAACAAAATGGCAGCTTTCTTTATTTGAATTTCATTATTTGATTCACATGTGCACCCTTACAAGGAAGCACATCCCCAAACAGATACACATTCAAAGGCAGGCAGTTTTTTTCTAGGGATCTCCCCCAAACTCATCAGTTAATAATATCGTGCCTGTTTTATGTCATTTTGTTGATAGAAAAACAAGAAATCAGTATAATCCATAGATGCAAACAACCATCTGTTGTTGTCTCACCCCCAGAGTGTTATTGCAAGTATGCAACCACTTAAGACTGACCAGCTTGGGGTTCCATAACACATTTCTATCCAATAGAAAATTGTAGAGCTAGCAGCACAATCAATATAGTATTAGTATTTCACATCAATTCTATGTCTGCCAATGCAGACATAATGCTGTGCAATGATAGTCAGATATCAAGCAACTTTAAAATATTTCATGGCTGCTGTGAGCATCTTGCTCAGATTGCTGTTGCTTGTTTACTCCTAAATCTTTTATTCAATAGAATATTAATTATCACTGACCCCAACTTATTCCAATAGTGTTGTTCATGCTGCCTTTCTTCTTTGTTCAATCCATTTACAGAATAAATGATAGGAATTTTTGTTTTTACTATCCTCTACCGTGTGATAGACGACAGGCAGGTCCAATATGAGTAGTGGATGCCGGCACATTCTGAAATGAACGAAACTTGTTTAATGTTTTAATTGCGTGTACTGCGATCTCATAAATGTATTATCATAGAACGCGCTACATACTCACGCTTCGACAAGCGTCTTCCGCAACAACACGGTTGCTGCCATCTACCGTGTCATAGACGGCATGCAGAAATCAATGAAATTCGGGGCTAACAAGCTAAGCCACAACCACTGACTAAGAAATTGCTTTTCCTTTATCTAATTTCTTCTTCCTTCTTTCTGCCTTGTCAATCTTGATTTTCTCGTTTCTTTTCCCCCATCCCTTTCTTCTTAATTTTCACTGTCACCACTTTCTTTACCTTCTTTCTCCTCCTCTTTCTTCCCTTATGTTTATATTCCACAGCTCATATTTCCTGTTCATCATCATATTCTTCCTTTTCACTTAATTTCTCTTCTCATTTTCTTTCTAATCTGCATCCATAATTATTTTATCAAATTATAATTCGCACTTTTCATTTGATCATATATTTTCATAAACTTGTTCACTATTCGACAAAGTGCAGTTTCAACCATTTTTCTGGTTATAATGCACTACCCAAGTCAGTGATGTTTGCTGATGGAGGCTGACTGACAATCAACCCACCTGTTATTATGGCATACTGCATTTATTATTTTTAGGTCAGTAATCAGTGAGGCTCCACCATTTCTAATGTGAAAAAAAAAACGACTTAATAAATTGCCTCTTTCCATTGCTAGCCAGGGTGAGGAAGAACATTACGATTGACTTAGCTTATATTTTGTCGTTTTATATGACCTTGACAATATGAGAACTGTCTGCAAGGAAAAATGATAAAAAACTTATGGATGATAAATCTGTCCTGATATTGATTTTGTGAAGTCATCGATTATCCATGTTTACAAAGTCATAACTAATATGTGCTCCTTTCTGTAGCAGCAATTTAGAGCATTAGATCTTTATTATTAGGTGGGAGTGTAAGTTTTATATTCCTGTCAAAAGTCCTAGATATATTGATATATGTATATTCAAATAGGAGCTATGTCTTGGCTCACAGTAGAGCACCAGCATGTTATGAATTAGCCTGATTGCATGTGATATTTGAAACATTTGATCGCTATTTCTAGAAAGCATGTAGTAGTATCTTTAAACAAATCAATTATCTGTCTGTTATATACGGCCGTTTTATTCTGGCAATAAATAAGAGGAGGCAGACTTAATATTATATGGTTCAAAGACTAATAGATGTCGAAATAACATTGCATTGAATATATATTAGGAATTTTTTTGTTGGTTTATGTGCGACACACATTGTTTGTCCATCAATTGAATATTTGGTATTTGCTCCATTTGTATCTGTTTATTGTTGGCAGGAGTGGTCGTTGCCATGCCAACATAAAAACAAACCTGTCGTATTATCCTGTCAAGGCCAAGACATGGATGTTAACATATATTATGATGAAGCACCTTATGGCAAAAATCCAATCCTAATGAGATTAAGTTGCTCTAAATTATTTTGTATGTAGGTTGATCATGTTGATCATTTGTATAAGAGCTGAAGTCGAGGTGTATGTGGTTTTCCCAAACTCAATTAGAGGTACCTTATGAATGTATGCCAAAAATGTCTTGCTCCATTTGACTTATCTCTTGCCCTCCCCTTTTGACCTACCAATAATTGCTTTCTCATCTCCTTTTGCCATGCCAAATTGCTTGCCCCCTCTTTTTGCCATAATAATAATAATGAATAATCATACTAATCATTGCACAACCCCTAAACAAACAAACCCTCTACTTTTAATGTAAGCCTTTTCTTTATACATCATGATGACAAGAGTTTTCTGTATGCACATCATTATGACATGTGTTTATTTCTTGTTTTTCTGTTCACAGTCCATTGGTTTTCTAAAAGCCTTTGACCTCAGCAACAGTGATAAGGACAAAGTCAGAGATGCTGGGTAAGTTTTAAACTGTATATCATTTATCGGTTTGTCTGATTTATTTTTGTTTATTTGTTTGTTTATTTGTATTTTTTCTATTGTTTGTAAATTGCGTATTATGTGTCTTAAGGGTAGACGAGGTATTGTTGGTCGAAGCAACCTAAAAATCGATTTTCATTATCTAGATCAATAAATTATTGAAAAATAACACCTTGATGTTTTGCAAAAGTTCATTCTGCAAATCTTATACTTTGCAAACTTGCTTAATTTATTGTTGTTAATGAGTTATGTACGTTTTAAAAAAGTGTTGTTGTTTCAGCCCTCTTTACAACATAACTCAAGAACCGCAGCACGTATAAAAGTATATCTGTGATATTTTGATTCTTCTACACACTCGCTATGAATTGAGCAATACAGTTTTTGCCAAAGCTCACTACCATTCGTAAGATGCTGTGAACTACCAAATCGCAATAGTTTAAAATAATTAATAACCTTAAGTGGGCATTGTTTGTGACTAATCACCCAACATTGCCCTTTTGCACTCTCATCCTCCTGCTACATCTTACATATATCACAATGGGTTCCCAGATGTATTATGGAGTCATGTACTTGGTTTCATTGTGATACTTTTATTAAAATGATAAGCAATGTTATCTTGATGTTTAAATATTGGCATTTTTATACAACCTTCCTAGCTCCTGGTTTGCATTCCTTTCAAAAAGCATTAGTAGGGTCACAGCCAAAAAAATGGACGTTTTTCTTTTCTCAGGAGGAATTTTATTAAGGTGTATGCACTTCTGCATCTACAACAAACAAAAGAGAAAGCAAAGATGTGATGCCATTAGAGTGTTCCCAGAGGAACGCATTCTTGCCAATGCTTTCAGCAGAATTTCAAGGCTTGTTTATTTCAATCGCAATTTTATTTATATTAAAAACTCATTTAAGTGAGAATAGCTTTTGAGAGAGAATTTATTAATGTACTTGGGCAAGGCTTTCAGAGATATTCTACATTGTTATGTCTATTGCTTGATCTATCCATAAGTATTTATTTTTATCTCTTAGAAATACTTTTCATTTTTAAGTACTGGTGTAATAGTGCTGTGACAGATCATTATTGTACATACATTTATGCATAAAAATTAAACACTATGGTATTCAGCAGCATGATCAGTGTTTTTTGGTGTGTTCTTTTCCTTGTTGGTTTTTTAGGTCGTCTGAAGGGAAAAAAACCTTAAGGCATCATGAGTTGTGTGTCAGTGTGTGCATCCGTGTGTCCATCAACAATGTTAGATAAAAGTTGGTCTCATATGAACAGTTCAAATCCTATTGCAACCATTATTAGCTATACTATAGGAACTTTCATGTAATAGTGGTGTTCAAGGTCACCCACTAAGGTCATTTGAGGTTAACTTTTAAAATAGGCCGAGAATGAAAAAACAATTGTCTCGTATCTTCGGACAACCTATGTGGAACCGCTGTCTCTATTTTGTTGTAGGTTTTGCGGAGGTTTTGATGTTGTGTTTGTTAGTTTGTTCCTGTGAAGGTAAAAGTAAGAACTCCTTATAAAATAGACAAAACTTGTTTTTATCTTGCATAGGAGATTCAAACAAACCAATATTTGAGGCATTTGTTATGTATTTCTTTCAACATCATATCAAATTTGACAGAAAACCTCATTTAGGCTGCTCCCAGTTCTTGAAGGCTGTCACAATCTTTTTGACCATATTACAGCCCTGGATTTAGCAAAAGAATAGTTTGATTTACTTGTGATGTCTGGTTTGTGTGTTAAGGAAGAGGAATTAAAAGTCAAGAGGATTAAATTACCTTTGTCTTTATTTAACCTTCTTTCTATCTTCTTGACTTGACCTCGCAGATAGCGCAAGCTGATCTTTTCACACCGAATCCCTTCATCTTGAAGAATAATTTCCAGTAATATTATACAGAAGAACTAAAGCCCCAAATAAACATTTATTTCCATTTGAACTCATATTAAGTGTAGCATATTTTGCACCATGACCAAGTTTTGGAATGGTTTTATGTTGTATATTTTTAGAAACATGCAGTTAAAAGGAAAAAGCCATTTTATGCCAATTCAGTTCATAGCCTTAGACTGACCAAGTTTTGAAATGGTTTTATGTTGTTTATTTTTAGAAACATGCATTTAAAAGGAAAAGGTCATTTTATGCCAATTCAGTTCATAACCTTAGAATGACCAAGTTTTGAAATGGTTTTATGTTGTATATTTTTAGAAATATTCATTTAAAAGGAAAAAGTCATTTTATGCCAATTCAGTTCATAACCTTAGAATGAACTTTGTTAATTTGAAACAGTATAGAATTTACAGCCAGTCTTCTCTACTCGCCTGTGATGGATTGAAAGTGAATGTTGTTGATGAGTATTGCTTTACACTGACTTTATATGAAGTGGCAGCATGGTTGACATTTTGCAAGAGATTCTGCTTTTTACTTCTTTTTTGAAGTAGAAAAAAGGTTACTGAGCCATGTTTTGGCACATAGCCATGGGATATCTTAGAATGTTTGAAAAAAATAATTTAGTAAAATATATGAGTAAGAGAAGATGGAAATCTCTGCGGAAGGAACGTGGTGAGTAGTTAGGATTGTGTGGAACTAGAATAATCTCGGGCTATCGGCAACAGAATGTAAACGTTCTTTAAAAAAGAGATGCACCATTCACTTTATAGCCTCTAGAGGGTACGCTAAAAATCCCAGACTAATATATTTGGATTTGTGTACTATAATGCTTTTTATGTGGCTCTTACATTTAGTGATAGTAATAAACATGGCACCATTTTGATATTAGCTGCAATAAATACCTTCCTTATGTAAAAGTAGAGGAAATACACCAGGGAATATATGGGATAATGCAATCATGGTTAGTTTAGTGTGATATAGACTAAGCCGTAATATGTTGATCATTCTGCCTTGTTGCTACTGAATTAGCCCTCTGGGTACTTCAGTCAGTTAAAAACATTGTGTATGAAGACAAAGAATCCTAAACTGAAAGGTTTAGAATGTAATTGTATTTAGACATGTACAGGTGCATTGTAAAGGCGGTGATTAGAAAATTGTCACTCAAAAAATTCTGTATGTGGCTTATCAGGGGAAGGGGTGCTAATTAGGTCATTATCACTGATTCATAACCTCATGAATATGCATTATGTGTGTGATCCAATCATATTTTATTATCAGTAAAAACACGAACGCAAATCAGGGTCACTAATATCTCACAATTGACCGCAAAATGCATAATTGTTCAAAAGTAAATTATTAGTAACCTCTGTATGCACCGTATTGTGCATTGAACAAACTGCGCACGCTGGTTGCCGTATTTGGATTGCACAATTCCATATTTGCACAGATTGTGATATTGGTCGTCCTGTTTTAACCTGTTGGATTTTTGGAAAGGGAAGATGTAAAAATTGTTTATTTTTACAAACTTTTGAGGAAAATTTTGTATTATTTTTTAATTTGAAGAGATCAAAGTGATGGTTATGAATGAAGTTAATAACTTTGCATCGGTAATATGTCGAGGCATTGTGAAAAATCTAAACATTTTGCTGTGGACCTCTGAATATCCCTCGGGGCGTAATAACCTATGCACAGTTATTAACCTCCGAGTATCAGTATTCTCTTTATTACCATTATCAGAGGCAGTGTCATGCTATCTACTGAAGATATGACGAAGAAACCATCCATAGTTATTCTTTAAGCCTTTTACTACTTGACACTTTAAAGCATCTCTAGATATTTATCTTTAATGTTTCAGTCATGGTTAAGTTAGGGCTGACAACCTTTGCCGAAAGGCTATCAATACTATTCATCACCTACTAACTTCTTCATCACTTGAATTACCAGCCTAGTCATGCTAGATGTTTGTCTTGATACTGTTTAAAAGGACAGCTCTATTTCACCAAAAACAAAAATGTGGAATCCTATGGTGTCTTCTATCCAAATACCAACAAGTATTAGGTTTTTGATGCAATTGAGGCCCGGTGTGACTTTCTAGTGAGTTTTCTTTCACTTGTCTTTCCTATAGCATTGTAAAAGTTGAGAGGCTGTTGACTTTATGTAAGATCAATATATAAGTTGGATTTCCTTCTTTAAGGAGATGGAAGTAAATGATTTTCTCTCGCTCCGTATGCTTGCCTCAAGTGAAATTCTTCATTCAGTCAAGGTGAGAAATGTATCAATTCACTGTTGGCTTGCCATGTATATTGGATTGCATTGTTTTTAGTAAGAGTACAGTTTACCAATGTTATTATCTAGATTTCTTGAGCTAATTTTGGTTTCACAGATTGTAGCTTGTTATAATTTCTCATGAAAACTTGAGAAAAATTTAATTATTTTTAATGCAATCATTTTAAAACAGCTTAAGGTTTGTCAAGATGTTATTTTGTGCATATTTGATGAGTAGTAACCATGCTTGATTACTTAAACGATCGTTTCTTCACAAATCTACTGTCATCTGCTCACTATATGTCATTTTACAAAGATTATACTTTTGTATGAATAAGTTTTGAATTTATATTGGGAATTAGCTTTGCCATACCCAGGCAAGCAAAATTGACTTTCTGTCTAAGTATTACATGACCAGAAGTCTCAAAAGGGACAGGATTTCAATTTCATGAATTTTCCCAAATAGTAAATAACAGCTACTTGACAATGACAACAGTAAATGTGGGAATTGCATTAATTCCACTAATCATGCTACAAGAAGATTTGAATGAGGGATTTTGTCGGCTGTCAAATCAAACCAAATTTGCACCATATACCGGAATACATTATATCTTTGCATTTGATTACCTGTAAAAGCTTCTTTGTTCACATTGATGTTTGAGGGATCTACTTTATGTAGCTTTATTGTGTTTGCGTTTTGTCCAGTTCTATATTTATGCAGAATTTGTATGCAATAGTACCACTTGTAATATGGATCTAGGGTAGGAATTTTGTAGAACTAACAAATATGTAACAGAGCTTAGTTATACAACTACAACTCCCTTAAAACTGGGACACAATTATGGTACAATAGCTGGATAAAAACACACAGGGTAGCCCTGTGAAAAACATTCACTTTTCAGGGCAAATCAGGGTAGAAGTAGCCAAGAAGGTCCAAATTAGCAAAGACTTGGTTGATTTCCAATCTGCAATTGATTCCATCCATTCTTGGTTCTCCCTTAATCACCTTTCTGTCAATGCCTCCAAAACAAAGTCATGGTCATTTCTACTGAGAAGGACCATTTTCTGGATCTCAATTTCACTCTAAAAGTCTGCCCATTGAATGTGTGTCTTCAGCAAATTTCTTGGTGTGTGGCTGTCTGACAAGCTTAGGGCATGTATTTCAATTGCTTAGTACAAGAGTGCCATCATTGTTTTTGACAATATTGTAGTTCCATAATGGATTACACAAATTCGTGAAAATAACAAACATCTACAATCATAACAAATGAAAATAAACAATATGCAGTGAACATACAATACATGTTTTAGATATCTACACAGATGTTATGATGACGCAAGGCAGTGATATCTTCAAAGACAATGCTGGGATCCATATCTTAGTCTTACAACTGGTTGTACCTAGCACTAGTTATTGCAGTCATGTTTTGAGAATGGATAGAGCCTGCCAGTGCTCTATTTCATTGTCAATATTGAGTTTGAGCTAAACACAATATTGTAAAACTGAATTGCCCGGTATTGATTTACAGCCCATTTTTGTGTGTAAATTTAACATAATGTGATTATAGACTTCATCCTTAACATGGTCTGAGTAAACAGGAAAGACATGCTGATGGATGTGTAGCTAGTAAGGACATTCAAGATGGTCATGTTGAAAGGAAACTTGTATGTAAATTGAGTCGTCTCTAAGTACCTTGGAATAATATCCATACATCCTTTTAAATAGTGATTTTAGTTTTACAGTGTGTTAGCTGTTATGTGTGCAACACCTATGTTTCAAAAGGACATTTTATAGTTGAAAAGACCATACCGGATGCATACCAGTGACATACAATACATAAATTTGTATACCCCCCCTTTCAAAAACTAATGCATTGCATAATTATGTACTTACCCAATTTGAATTCGCTGTCGTAGTGCACGTTAGAATATGACCGTTGCTAGGTCAACTGGATCACGCTTTCTTTGTTACGAACCACTGATCGAAATAATCACAACACAAAGCCTATGGCATATCAAAATTCGGAACAGGTGTATGGGCCCAGGCTTGGAGCAGTAACCAGTGGTTACTAACGTTCACTACGACAGCGAATTATCATTTTGTGCAAATTCTATTATAAACTTGAATGGAGTTCTTTTTTATGGACCTTTTTATTTTATATGTAAAGTCTATGGAGATGAAGATTAGAGAAAGTGCTATAGCCCCATTTTAGGACATTTTAAATGCTCATAGAAAAGAACCCCCAACTGAAATTTGCATCGAATGCTAGTTCAAATATAATTAAATGCCCTATACCTTAGTGGTTATGAAACGAAGGTGCATGTGTGTCACTAGAGTGCCCAAGACGTCAAACTAAAGGAGTGTGTGGGATGAGGGCTCATTAGCTAATTACCTGTGCAAGTAGGGCTATAAATACACGTCTTTGCCGTAGTAAGCCTCAAAGCCACATCCCAGGGGACACTACTACACATACCCATGCAATTCTTGAAGCTGTAAAATGCTGCAGAGCAATAAATGGACGCAGTTGTTGTTTTGTCAAAGAAGTTAATGAAGAAAAATATAGAGATAGCTAAAATTGTGAGTGAATAATTTACTTTACCCCACCAAGCTCTAATACTTGAGAGGGTTATTGTTTGGTACTTCATCAGATTGAACTTTAAGATATTACACCTGCATAGACATGCATCTATAATAGATGTACATTATTTCATCTAGAAAGTTACATGGTATACTCTAGATATAATTTACTATCAGGCTCTTTATGCTCCAGCAGACAACACACAGTGTGAAATATAATCTACCCAAATAAGATCCCGGAGGAAGTTAAGAAATAATTACAGTGCTAGAAATGAATACAAATAAGCACTACCAAAGGTCAACAACAAATATTAAGTGTTGCAAGAAGCTAGATTTTCAGTCCAAGGAGGATTTCAGAATCCTTGCCAAGTATGTCCTTCTGTGCTCTGATAAATAGATTATCAAGTGCATCAAAAACTAATGGTGTGTGCAAATACCTTTTCACTCATGATTTGCTAAATGCTTTGTGTTTGTTGCATGTTGAAAATGCTATGTGTGTAACCAAGAATGTGATTTGTGCAAATAATCTGTGTTTCAAGATGAAGTATTCAATTGATATTTCTTAATAAATCATTTAAGACAAGTATAGGGGGAAACTTGTGTGAAATTCAATTCCAATTTACTTAATGCAAAACGTGATATGTCCCTGAAAGGATTTTATTGCACAAGTATATGCATATGAAGACATCGCAAAAGGTAACTCAGCTGTTACAAATATTCCTAAACTTTAATCATATGTGGTATTTGAAACCTCAGGAAAATGACATTGTAATTACAGCAATTTTTACGTCTCAGTATTTGCTATAATTGACCAAATATTATGGTCTTGGTGTAAGTTTGAAAATGACAGGTGCCTATTTTCAATGTTGCAGCAAATTTGAGTGAATTGAATTCAGCGTGCAGAAAATGGTGGGTATTACGTGCCGCAATGATTGTGACAGTTTTAAAACCTTGCTTACTGTAAATGCAACTTTTAAATTAAGGGTTTTTTCTGTAAAAAAATTGCTGTGTTGTTGGTATTGAACAAAATTGGGCGAATGGATAACAAAATTTTGCAAAAATAAACCATCTTTCTGTCCGTGTTAAAATATTGTGAATATATTTGTAGTTTTGAAGGCGTATTTATAACAGCTGAATTACTTTTTGTGAGTTCTTTATATATTATTATATTTGGTGCAATTGTCAGATATACTTCTGCTATGTTACTGGCATTCCATGTCATCTGAATGCTTAATGTTCATCTTTTTTTGATACATGACAGTAACTTACATTTGTGATACTTATTCACCAGTCTGATATAAACTTGCTATCATCAGTAGATAGCACATGTGATACTGACTCACCAGTCTGATATAATCTTGCTATCATCAGTAGATAACACATGTGATACTGATTCACCAGTCTGATATAAACTTGCTATCATCAGTAGATAGCACATGTGATACTGACTCACCAGTCTGATATAATCTTGCTATCATCAGTAGATAACACATGCAACACTGACTCACCAGTCTGATATAATCTTGGTATCATCAGTAGATAGCACATGTGATACTGACTCACCAGTCTGATATAATCTTGCTATCATCAGTAGATATCACACATGATATTGATGTGCCAGTCTGATATAATCTTGATATAATCAGTAGATAACACATGTGACACTGATTTGCCAGTATGATATAATCTTGCTATAATCAGCAGATAGCACATGTGATACTGATTCACCAGTCTGATATAATCTTGCTATCATCAGTAGATATCACACATGGTATTGATGTGCCAGTCTGATATAATCTTGATATAATCAGTAGATAACACATGTGACACTGATTTGCCAGTATGATATAATCTTGCTATAATCAGCAGATAGCACATGTGATACTGATTCACCAGTCTGATATAATTTTGCTATCATCAGTAGATAGCACAAGTAATACTGACTTGACAGTCTGATATAATCTTGCTATCATCAGTAGATATCACACATGATACTGACTTGACAGTCTGATATAATCTTGATATAATCAGTAGAAAGCACATGTGATACTGATTCACCAGTCTGATATAATCTTGCTATCATCAGTAGATAGCACAAGTAATACTGACTTGACAGTCTGATATAATCTTGCTATCATCAGTAGATAGCACATGTGATACTGATTCACCAGTCTGATATAATCTTGCTATCATCAGTAGATAGCACAAGTAATACTGATTCACCAGTCTGATATAAGCTTGCTATCATCAGTAGATAGCACATATGATACTTACTCACCAGTCTGATATAATCTTGCTATCATCAGTAGATAGCACAAGTAATACTGACTTGCCAGTCTGATATAAGCTTGCTATCATCACTAGATAGCACAAGTAATACTGACTTGCCAGTCTGATATAATCTTGCTATCATCAGTAGATAGCATTTGTGATACTTACTCACCAGTCTGATATAATCTTGCTATCATCAGTAGATAGTATTTGTGATACTTACTCACCAGTCTGATATAATCTTACTATCGTCAGTAGATAGCTCAAGTACGGTAATACTGACTTCCCAGTCTGATATAATCTTGGTATCATCAGTAGATAGCATTTGTGATACTTACTCACCAGTCTAATATAATGTTGCTATCATCAGTAGATAACATATGTGACACCAACACACACATACCAGCAATAGATAGCATCTTATGTGACACAGACTAATGAGTGCTTTCATCAAATTACAAATTTGGGATTTTAATAGAAAGACAAGTTTAAATTTTATAATTATACAGCTCTGCATGTTTTCTTGAATATTTACTTCCTTTGCAGTACTGCTGTGATATATATAACCTAGAACCACCCACATTAATTACTCTTTCTCATCTAACATGATGAAATATTTACGGTAGAAATGAAAACAATAAAGTGGATCATGGCCAGCCAACCAGACAAGATTGGAGCTATAAATCTCATCATTTAGATAGACATAAAGAAATATGGCATCATCATTATATTGATGATCTGAGAGATTAGAGATGGCAATGATGCATTACCCTACATTATTTACCATCCTGTGTGATTGCATGCATAGTTTGAAAGACTTGCTGTGATGTACAATGGATTAATATTAAAATCATGTATATCAAACATTTAAAAGATATGTATGATAAATTTTGAGATATTGTTTTATAGTGATTTCTTTTTTCATTTTGGCAGCGTACAAAAAATACACTATATGTAATTATAAGATATGGAACTCATTTTGAATTTAGAAGTCTGTGAAGTAAGTTAATGAAATTTGCACTAAGGAACATTTCGGTGTATTGTGTAAATTATAACAAATATCATGCGCTTTAAATTAATTGTTCAATAGGTTCAGTCATTTAATCTGTGATTAGGGATAAGATCAGAATTTGACAAGAATTGTTATTTCCTTTGGTCAAAAATACAGTTGCACCGTTGCATTAATTTATGACTTACATGTATTTCTGTTACTCTTTTGTTAATTTTCAGGTTTGAAATCTTGCACCGGTCTGTAAATAGTGATATGGCCAAGTATGTAGCAGCTACAGGAGAGGTAAGAATAGTGTTATGTAAAGAAAGTAATGGGATACTTAGTACACAGAGGTGAGGGGTGAAATATAATACAAGAAAAATAACAGTTTTGTCATAATGGTCGATACACTTGCCACTCACCACTAAAGGCTGGCTTAGATTGATCACAAATGAGAAGATGCCTGCCAATCTATATCCACCATTGCAAGTTTATACCTTTGGGTTTTTTCTTTTTTGCATCCAAGATTGAACTTCATACTCCATTTTTGTCTTTTTTGTTTTTAAGCATTCCACAACAGAGGATAGATACATTACCTGTTTGAACATATATTCAATACAATTATAACAAATCGCTCATAAGTAAAGAAATTTGACAGTTATATTTTGAATTTTGAATGCCCATTAGCAGTAACAAGTCTATTTTTAAGTATCATATGTCAAAATCAGTGTATCTATGATTTTGTTTATGACAACTACCAAGATCAATATCAGGAAAAATGCTGTCTTTGTGTTGATATGTTCAAAATGATATGCACTACCTGATGGTAATCATTGCACTCTGTTAATGTATTGGAATGAAATAAATACCTTGCTTGAGAAGCACTGTATGATATCCTCATGTGTCTCACTTCATTAACGTTACTGAGTTGTAGCTTGACTAGGTGACGTATATTAAGTTACTGCTACTGCATACAGGTAAAAAAATGTCAAGCCAATTTGAATGGGACAAAAAAGTGTGAGATATTTATATAGCTACTCCTGACATTCAGAGTAAATCTCAATTACAAGTAATTTCCCAGGATCAGCAGCAGGAGACATATCCTAGATGTGATAGGAATGTGTTATAAATAGAGAACAATTTAAATGAAAGATTTAGCACGGTTAGCTACTTGTTTTGAACTTGATTAGTAATAATTGGTATACCAGATGTGGATAATTATTTTATCTAGGGTTATGTAAAAGCTGGATGTGATGATCCTTGACACTCCCATCCTTGAGATACTGGCATCAGTGTGAGCTTTAAGGTTAATTTTGAACCTTTCACACTCAATCTGAACTGCATTTCACAGTCAATTCACTTCCAGAATTATTGTGCCGTGTTGATTTGAGAGATTTGCTGGCTTATGTATTTCATGGTTTAATGTTTAATGTTTCATGTAACTCTGATGGCAGTCATTAGAATGAGCCAAAGAGACATTATTAGTCAGTGGGAGTGGTCTAGTTCGTAGACACATAATCTGATTGGACAATCACATGATTTTGGGTGTCGTCTTTCAGGCTGTAGACGACCCAACATTATCATGAGTGTTGATAATGCGTAACTTGTAGGGTGCACGTATGTATCGCATTTTATGCGTATACTCGCACACACTAGCAGTACGCGCAACAGAAGATGTGAAGTTGTAAACAAGTATCGTATTGTATACCGGCTGCTCATATCCAAATGTATGTTTGTAAATATAATGCAAAATTAAGGAATAAATTTTAAAAAAATACAAAATAGTTTCTTCATTCTGTTTCACTCTTTGCTACAGATAATCTTTGTGATTATTTTGTATCGATAGAGAAATGAAAAACAAAAAGCTTAACCACACACATATCATGTTGTTTTTAATACCTCACAGACTATCAATATCTCAGAATTTGATGCCCAAACAAGATTTAAACCTGTGTATGACATTGACAAAGAATTCAAGATCCGTCCGTTATGTGCCAGCCTATATACAACAGTGAACATAAGATTATTGGTGTGGCTCAGATGCTTAATAAGTTCTGCAATAAAACATCAGTTGGGGAAGATTTCACAGAACAGGATGAAAAACTCTTTGAGGTAAGTAAATATTTAAATTGATTGATCAATTGATTGCTCAATTGATTAGTCAATTGATTGATCAATTGATTGATTTGATTGATTGATATATTGATTGGTTTATAGATTGATTGATCATAATTTTAAATTCTGCCATACTACCATTTAAACTAAGATATGATCCCTGAATTAAATATGCACCTGTCATTGCAGAATGCAAATCTTTAAGATAAAATGCTTCAAATTCCTACCAATAACTGTGCATCATTGGTACAGGAATTTAAGAAATGTATATAGAAAGATTATGTGAGACTTGTTATCGATGTAGTCTCATGTTTTTTTTCTGTGAAGTAATGGAAAGATTGCCGTGTGAGCAGATGCCAAGCAGACTATCCATTAGCAAATCCATTCATCCCACTTAGTTCAAGGCTATCAATTATTTGTGCAAGAAAAAGTGCATCAGCCAAACAGCCAAATTTTTGTTTTCAACATCTATCCTTATGCCCAATTTTTGTGACAAATCTTAGCCCCTGGATAGTGTATTTGCAATGCAGGTGCTGTGTCTACTGTTTCACACCTTCTTTGATCAGCTGGTCTCATTGCTCTCCCCAAACTCAGGCGATGTTTATCCGCAAAAAGTTTGCCCAACACTTGTTCCCTTTATGTTGCTATGGGAACACAGACGCAAGGAGTGGATCCATCGATCATCCTTCATCCCAGCCATGTCAAGATAAATTCAGCTGGGATGAGGAAAGATGTAGAGAATATATTTCTGCAGGTTACAAGGTTATATTTAGTACCATCAGGAGATTCAAGAGAAAATTTGTTAAAGGTCATAATAAGATGAAAATGGATCATTAATGAGGTATGATGATCTAAGCTATTCCAGATAATATTATCTAGGGATGTAATAATGGCACTCTGTTGTTCTAAATGTTCGTGTTCAAAATGAGGAATTTATCTGCACTTACAGCAATTACCAGTGTAATAATGGTGAAAAGGGAATGTTTTGACATCAGAGGATGAGAAGGTCAGCAAACTTTGGAATATTAACATCTGGGGATGTTCAGATCAGACTAGGGAGGGAAGGGATAGGATTCTGTTGCCCATCAAATACATTTATAGGATTGAAGCCTAAAAAGCGCCACACTTTTGGTTGTTACTGGTTTGTTTTAGTTGGGTATGATCAATTTGCAAGTTTTGGAATTTTGGTATGTAATGCATTTTAACCCTAACAACTTGAGGGTTGTTTAATCTGAGGACCCTATGTGTTGCCTGCCCCACCCTGACTGTAGTATTTATTAGCTCCCGGTGATGTTAGGGTTAAGGAGCAATGTACAGATAGGAGGAAGGCACATTCGATTCCTTTCATACCTTAAATCGGTAGCTACTCAAGATTTTTGTACTATCCCTGTAATCTAAGATGGCCTTTATACTTGCTGCCACAATTTAACTGATGAAAGATTATAGCTACTTTAGAGTGTTTTAAAAGTTAATGCCACAATTCACCCAATCGAAGATAGCAATGCAATACACTATGCAGGTATCAAGATACATGTTTGAAAGTATTCAAGTAGTCTAATTAGTTCTGCAATTGAATCTCAATAATGTCCCAAATTACCTCTTTTCATTAGAATTATCAGAATACTAATTATATTGAAATATGTAATAATGTCTTCATATGCAGACACCTAATTTTAATAATTTGTTAAAACTACTTTTGTGTTTAAGAATTAAAATCAGTTAAGCGATGCAGCTATTGACAGATTTAGGATCCCTCCCTGTGAAAAAGTAGTTAATATAAGACACCTGATATGTGCTGACCTATCATCTAGTTTCATTCATTGTATCTTCTAACAATATCAATGTGAACCTGATAAGAGTAGTTGAAAGCACCTTGAAAACTACCTATTCTAATTAGCCCTCTATTCTCTCTGTCTTTTTCTCCTCGCTTTTGGGTATAAGGGAAAATGGGTCAGAAGGTGAAAAAAGTGATATTGATTCCATTTTGTAATGGCTATTAAATACTGACTGCTGACGAACCGGTAATCTGGGTCATTCATTGGATTGCTTTATCAATAGACACAGAGGTGTTGGGATGATGAATTGGGTGGCTGGATCATACCAATAGAGGTGATGTCAATATTGACATGCCTCCCTACCATGTTTACAGGTCATCTCAGAAAAAACAAATGTCATCTTCTACCAGGATACCATGCTGTGGTCACAATATTAACTAATAGCAAGGTGTATGCTGGTTATAGTAAACATGGGAAGAGATTGTGTTCCAATTTAGGTACCTGTGCTATGTTTAGTTACTGTTTAAGTTTATATTAACAGGTTTTTGGAGACTTTTCACTAAGATCATGAAGGATCTTCTTTGGAAGAAACAACAGTAACAAGTTTTGCTAATAGCAATAGCCATGATATGAAATTGGAGACACTTTCAGAGCTTAATCACCACAGTTTGTAATTTGCAAGAAGCAATTTAATAAATTTTAATTAAAAAAAGAAAGAAATTAGTACATTGGGCCCTTAAATAAATTTGCACTATCTTCCACAATCTCAGTTTTGTCATGTGAACCAAAACAGCCAATTAACAATTAAACTGCTGATCAGAATATGATCCTTTTTCCTTTTACACCTGATGGAAGTAGCTTTGGTAACTTTGTTGATTTCTATCACCAACCTCATCAATCAAAATGACTGACGCAGCATCAAAACAGTCGCTAGCAAAAAAAACGACCGGTTTTCTACTCACATGATTTGGTTATTTCTAGTTCTCGGTCTGCCTGCCTCACTTTTGCCTCGCATCATTTTAGGTTAAATTGATTTTTATCACATTTGGGATTTCCCTGATAACAGATTTGAGAGTACATTTTCAGAAACCCAAATTCCCAAATGGATTGCAGCGTGAAAATCCAATTTTGCATTCGACTCAAGTGACTGTTAATTTTTGCCTCCAGAAATACCTAATTCCTGGCAAATTATTTGCAAATGCTTACTCTTTACTCACTGAAGACATATTTGAAGCAGGGAAAATTCTGTAGGCTATACAGTTATCTATTTTCTCTGTATCGTCTCCAATCAAGTCTAAGCAACATAGATATATTTCCTAAGGGTATCAAAGAACATTAAGAAGACACATAATCTTACATAGATAGTAATGTTGGATAGCTCTCCATCTCCAATGGTGTGCTTACTCTGCATAATGTAAGCTCTAATGCAGGGCTATGTCAGCCATTTTCATCAATCTTGAAGATTGATTTATTTGATGAGCTTGCAATTGTTTCTTAAATTATTAAGTTATATTATTGAAAGTCTGTTTCAGGGACTGTATAATTTTCTTGCCTTTGGCAACTTGTAAATGCTATATCTTTCAGAATTCAAATGGGATTTTTATCCGATTAAGCTTTACCTTGTCTGTACATTTATATGGTTACTTCCTATAAAGTATCCCTCTTTCTGTCTATGTAAATATATTGTGAATTTAAGAGCCATATTGTCATTTTAACATTCAAATTGTCTTCATTGCAACCTGTTCAAGGAACTCAACTAAAAATTTGAATATTCCAGTTGAAATCATACCACCCCTATGGAAGACATGATTTTCATCTTCCACACAGGGAGTGTGAATTTCAAATGGGGTTACCTGAATGGGTGACTCCATTTGAAAACTACACATATATGGGAGATTAAGGTGATGTCTTCAACAGGAGGAAGTGTATATGGATTTCATCTGAGATAGCCCAATTTGCCATCTTAAACATCTGTCAAGCATTAACAACTGTTTGTATTTGTACCTAAAATTGTCAAACCGTAAGAGAACTTAATGATCCATAAAACTTAGCTCAGCAAAATATGGAAAATATACCTTAATATATACTTTGTCAATATTAACTGTCTTTCAAGATCATATTATTTAAATTTTGTTAACATTTTTCATATGATACAACTTTTGTATTATCTCTTATAATTAAAGCCTTAGTGTACGATCTGTTTTCAAAACCGATTTTTTTTGGCATATTTGTAATACTTACACATGTTCCAACTTAAATCTATGAGCAAACTGCCAAATTTGTCCTATTTGTAGTAAAACGGGATGATTTTCTGTTGGTCCGACATATTATCATAATTTTTCAGATTATGATAATATTTCGTTCGGAAAGATCGCAAATCGAAGCCAGTTTGGTTACGCTCCCTCCACACATGTGAAGGGAGCAAACTGGTTGCTTAGGAGACTAACTCTGAGGCCGCACTCGCTGTCCTAATCCAAAAAGTGCGAGATATTTCGAGTGATAGAGGTGAACGTTTATGATGTTGTTTCTTTGCAAATTTCAAATGTTTTTCACGTCCAACTGTATTTGGAACTTTCATAATGATTGCATATTATTAACTCTTTTATCATTTTGGAAGAAAAAAAGAAAAATCTAAAATTTAAAAAGATCGTACATTAAGGCTTTAAGTGCTTAGTATCATTAAGTTTTTTCTTGTACAGCGCTTTGACCTGTTTGATAAAGCGCTTAATAAGTGTCATTTTATTATTAAAACAACCAGAGCATAACCATTTCAAACAGGGCATGACATTGCCAATGAAAGTGGTAGATTGAATCCTGGATTGAATACTGCCGCAATGCACAGATCATTAAGTAAGCTAATTAAAATTTAACTTGGGTATATTTGAACAGCAAATAATTCATTCCAAATCCCAGGGATAACACTCATTTTTTAATATAAATTAGTCACTGTATTTCAAGAAACTTAAAACAAATCCATGTGCTTTTACAAATAAATGAATAAAGATTAGTCATAAAGTGACATAAGTGTGAAATACCATTTTGCAACCTTGTACAGATGTATGGTGGTGTTTAGAATTAGGGTTGTGATGATTAGGGGTAGGATTAGGTAAATGGTAGCATTTTGTTAGGATTATGGTGCAGATTCTGGTTACATGTATATAGAGCTTCGAATGGCGCTAGGACTAAGCTTAAATTTATGGTTTGTTAAGGCTAGGAGTTTGGTTCGAAATCATTCCAAATAATATTTCTGTATGAATCATGAAATGACTCTTTTTTAAAAGTGAATGAAAAAAAAATGATTAAAGCATATTTGATGTACCCGCCCTGGAAGGAGCTCATGTGTGATAGCATTAGCATGGGTTTCCCCTAATTCTACCAGACTAGTTAATGTATGGAATGCTACAATAGGGTTCATCATCTCGATGCTTTAAAAATAACAATGGCTATCTATGCTTAAACTAGTTATGATTTTACACATGTGAAGTTGGCATTTTACCTTAAATTCAATTATGGTCAAGAAAATTTGAAATTCAGATGTTTTTGATCTTTTGCATAAGTTTAAGCCTGTCATATGTGTCAACTCAACACCTGTGGTAAAATGGTTAACAATGTGATGATCTCTACCTTCCTGGCTGGCTGGCTGGCTGGGGTTGGCTAGCCAGCTAACTATTATGACGAGCTAGATGAAATGGACTGGCCCAGAAATGTCTCCTGTATTCAATACATGCAAGACATATTGCATTGACAGGATTTCCTCTCCAGGCACCTGATCAGTGACAATTACAAATCTTGTCTATTTGTTGGTTGACTGCTTTCTAATGCTCAGGAAGAAACAGACAAGTAGACAAAAACTAATCTGAAAATAGCAACATAAAACAAGTCTAGAATCCTGTCATCTAGGTAAAAGGCATTGTGTTACCAATGTTATTTGCAGCAGTTGAAAGGATCATTGCAAAGTTAGGATCTGAAAATACTTGAACCTTACAATACTTGAAGTACTTTTCCAATTTTAGCAGATGTGAAGCACTCACTCAGTGCATCTAATTGAACGCCATTCATGAATCAGTGTGTTATATAGTGGTTGGTAGGGAAACATCAAGTTAATCTTTTTCTACAGATGTTTTTATCATCTATTGTGTCATTGACATTTAGGGGGTACTTTCCTTAGGATTTTATTTTATTTATCTCTTTTGGTGGTTGGAATTTACTAATTTCTCATCAAACAGATTGGGTAATATACGGCAGAAACATTGCACTCATTATGCAGTGTGCATCACCCCCTTGCCATTATCTCCCAAGTAGAGCAAGCAATTTATGGGAGCATTTGAGGTTGGAAATGACAGCATGTGAGGTGACATTACCTCTTATCCAGAAGGCACATTGAAATTGAAAGCAAGGATAATGACAGCTTTAATGCTATGCAACAAGGTAGGATGACAGCAGTGCTGGGATGTCATCAGTAAAATGCTCCCTCCCTCCTTGCGGCACATTTAAGATGTCATTGCTAAAATCTTGCTTCTTGTATTGTATCACAAGTTTGATGTCATCAGTGCAATCTTGCCTCTTTCATCTTAGTACATGTGTAAGCTTGATTGGTTATTAGTATGCATCCAGGCTTGTGGGGTGTATTTGTGGTTAACTGTGATTTGCAGCACTATGTTGTACATGATTTGCATATTTTCCATCAGCTGTTGTCTTATAGTGAATTTATGGTGAATACCAGAATCAATAGTGGTGAATTACTGAAAACTATACAAATTATACCATTTTTGACATGTCCCCAAAAATCTTTGTTTTCCAAAGTGGAAATTTAGCTTTTTTAAACATTTTGATTTTTGCTTACAAAAGGTTCTCCAAACTTCAAAATCAAAATCTCCACAAATCATTCTTAAATGGTGCCTAGTAATGGGTATGACCTCCTCGGGCTGCTGTACACTCTTCACAACGTCGAGGCATGCTCTGGATCAGGGTGCGGAGAGAGTCCTGAGGAATGTTCATCCACTCTTCAATCAGAGCATCTCTTATTGACTGGACATTGTCTGGAACTTGTTGCCGTTGTCTTACCCGTCTACCAAGCATGTCCCAAGCATGTTCTATTGGATTCAGGTCAGGTGACCTTGCAGGCCAGTCCAGAGTCTCAATTCCCTCATTGTCCAGGAAGTTCATCACAACACAAGCGATATGTGGACAGGCGTTCTCCTGCATAAGAATGAAATTTTGACCAATTGCACGAGCAATGGGGACAACAACAGGTCTCAGTACATCATCTCTGTATCTTACACCCGTCAGTGAGCCTCTGTCTATCACAATAAGGTCCGTACGTCCGTTCAAAAAGATCCCTGCCCAGACCATGACGGACCCACCTCCAAAATGATCAACTTCAACAATGTTACAGTTAGCATATCGTTCTCCTTGACGTCTCCATACCCTCACACGCCTATCATTGGTGGAAACAGTGAATCTGCTCTCATTTATGAACAGTACAGGGGTCCAATCACCATCTTGCCAATGTTGGTGATTTCTGGCAAAGTCCAATCTGGCTCTGCGGTGCCGTGGGATCAAAATGGGACCTGTTGCAGGTCTTCTAGCGTTCATTCCGTCTTCATGCAAACGACTCCTTACTGTTTCATTGCTCATACGCACACCAGCCCCTCTGCGGAAGTCCATATTTATGGATCTTGCTGTACTCTGGCGGTTCCAACGAGCAAACAACTGGAGATAACGGTCTTGCCTGGGGGTTGTGATACGTCTGCGGCCTTGGCCTGGTCTTCTGCCATACAGACCATCTTCCAGGTAGCGATGATATGCACGATTAATGACACTGGGGATACCCCAAGCTGCTCAGCTGCATAACGCTGTGTGTGACCTTCTGCAAGCATCTGGACAACCCTAGCAACCTCAACCTCGGTCAATTCGCCATTAACAACATCCCACATGCTCAGAAGACTGAGCGGTACCAGTAGAAATTGGATTAAGATGTTGGAATGAAGAAATCTGAGAAAAGCTTATGGAGTCTGCTTTACACAAAATCAGTGCTTTGAGTGAACACATGGATGTCCAAGGCCGTAAGTCCTTGAAGACATGCATGATTTCACATTTGACCAGGAGGGTGAAAGTGCATAGGAACAATGCCGGAAACTACGTCACGCTATTGTTCGACTTAGACTACATATTTTTTAACGCATGCGTGTTCGTCAATACAGCTTTTAGTCTCCTCCACCTTTGCAACACGGTACGTGGAGTGTCTGGAATCACACTGACGGCGGAGGAGAATACTAGCTGGTCAGACAGTTTAATTTTTACAAGCATATAATACCTGAACAATCACCTTCGTTTGATCGATTTACTACAGAATATATTGTATATTCTGAATATAATTTTAATATTGTAAACCTGTTAACTAATCCGCCTATTGTCTAGACCTAGGATACATATTTCAACAGAGGGCAGCAGTCTAGGATGCCTATCCCTTTGTCTATTTGACTGTCCAGTATTGCTAAGATTACAATAGGCTACACCTGGTATACAAATGACATGTCCTTGATGCTTTCTGTTGATGCAATACCCAGTTAAAGTTATTACATAACCTTGTTCCTCTAATTTCTTGGAGTAGTGTATAATTAATTACAATAAATGCAAAATTCATAGTTCTAGTCCAGTAAAACAGCACTTACTGTGGACGTTTCAAAATCTGTCGGATTTCTTTTTCTGATTGTGTTTACCACTCATTTACAATCTAACGCATGTGTTTGACGGTATTCTGAAGAAGAAACCAACTGGCAACGGTGTTTGCTGAGCAATGAGTAGTAAATAGAAGGTCATCACAACAATATCAGTGCTGAAAAAGAAATTGGACTAAAACTATGAATTGTGTCTTTATTTTCAATAACAGTCTTGATGAATATGTTCAGTAATGTATAATAATTTATTAGTTTTGTCTTTAAGGTATGCTTTATGTGCTTTAATCTATACATCCCTATGGAAGACATGATCTTAATCTTCCACACAGTAGGTGTGAATTTCCAAATGGGATTTCCCATTCAGGTAACCCCATTTGAAATTCACATTTAAGGTGAAGTCTACCATAGGGCGTATATATTTTAGCTGGAATAGCCCAATATAGCTGAGGTGGTTGCAATTTGTCACACAGGGATGCAATCAGCAGCCTTGTACCAACAGATAATTGAATGCCTCTTGCATTCCACTGACTTTCAATTGTCTTAATAGTTACTCCATATATATGTCAATAAAGGTTGAGCATCCTTTGCCAATCAGCACTGGCGTAGATAGCATTATATGCAGATTCATATTATTGATGCAATTATTGCATTGCCAATGTCATCATTTATAGATTATGAGAGTATGCAAAATATCCTTCAAATCACATATTTTAAGTCATCACATCCCCTTTAGTGATGGATGTTATATGCTCTTAGAAAATACCTTAAAATTGAGAAGAAAGAAATTGTAAACAAGGTAAGTATGAAGACTGTAGAAAGAATGAAGCAGAAAGAAAAGGAAAAATAAATCCAATGATATTAGATTGTAGAAACAGACCTTGACCGTGAATAAGAAATATTAATACCAATTTGATTATGTTGGATCACTTTATAAAAATGAAACCTTTTAAGTAAAGTCCATTGACATACCGTACTTTGGATAATTTTCTTCACTTCCCTTCATTCTAAAAATAAATGCTTATAAATTTTTAGCCTTCCATTTTGAATTTAGCATATTAAATTGTGGGTTTTCTCCTCTGGTCTAAATACAATTATGAAATTTATACATCTTGTCATTCACGTAGAGTTAGTAATTGAGACGAGTGTAAGACCAAGTAGTGATTGTCTCAATATGGACTAGTATAATGCCATCTTGAACTTGACAATAGCCCAGGAATTGACGTCAAATAGAATTGAGTTAGATAATGGTAAGAAAATAGCCTAGAGACACTGTAGTGACATGTGTGCTTGTGACAGCTTTTGTCTACAATTCCACAGGCTTATTTGGCCAAGCTCATTTCCCACAAGTACTTGTAAAAGGCTTTGTTTCTTATTAAGCATCATTTTCTTTGGGTATTTATCTCTTTTTCTTCCTGATCCACCTGGGTCTACGTACCTTATATCTGATTGCATTAGGGTTACATATGCTATTTAGTACTTATTTGGCAGTTCTTATTTGGCAGTGCCTTCCATGATATTTTATTATACTTAGTTCATCTTATAATAGGTAAGACTCAATAACATCATGGATTTATGTAAAATGACATACCGTGATGTAATTGGTACAGCACCTATGCTATTAAGGTGCACATCGCCAGAATGCATGACTGATGCATGCTTTTTAAAATTTATGCAAGTGTAACTTGGGACATTATTGATGCGTGCAGTAATAAAAAACGAATAATTTTCGCCTATTACAAGTCAAACCAAGAATAGCTTTGGTCGTGATTGGATTTCTAACGAGCTCGACAGAATCTCAGAACGTGCGGGTTGAACACGATGAAGGGCCTTAGTTTATTGTATTCAAATTTGACATTTTTTGTTATTGTCATGATCATTGTGTAATGAAAACAAATTTATTTAAAGACGGTGAAGTAAACTGCATTTCGCAAACTGTAATTAGCATACTGTGATATCTAACATAGGACTCTTACCTCTTACTGAATTGAATTCAGGAGGATGTTAAAAAGTATATATAGCCTAGAAATACTCTAGGGACATTTGGCGTGGTTGTCTGGGATCCCATGGGTTTATTTGTTGTTGTAGATGGCATTGTTTGTTCACAGACCCTATGGTTTGTTATTTAGCATCATTTGTTTTTGTATATTCTTCCTGATCCACCTGGATCAGCATTGTATCTCATTACATTAAGGTTACCTACACACACTCTTATTTAGTAGTACTACTGAAGATGCAAGTGTTTTTTTAAAATAAATCTAATACTGGAACTTAGTTTTTGCAACTTCGGGATTTTGCTTCTGGAATTAGTTGCTAAAAGTGAGATTTATTTCCAAAATTTCAGTTTACTACTTGATGAATAAGAACATATTTCAAGTTTATGCAAATGGCATGTTTGTGATTTGTTTTTATTAGTTTGGCTTTAAAAAGATTGTTGTTTGTGAACATTCCATGTAAATGTCCTTGAGTCCTGATGGGACCAGGCTAAAGCAAATTTCTCAAGTCAGGTTTGAAAGAGCTATTATAGTTTTACCTTGCTGGTCCACATGGAAAGAAAAGCAAATTAGTTGAATCTTCTTGGTAATCAAATTATGTTTGACAACCTCTACGTATACTGCTTCATGTTCTACAATATCATAAAATGTGACAGGATTGATCATGCATGCCAAATGAGTGGATTTGATTTGAGATGTGGTACTTTGTCATTTGTGTTTTTTCTGCATCATACAAGTATTCATATCACAGGAGCCATCAGGGTCTAATTTTGGATTTGAATTTCAGCATATAATTGTAGCTTGGTAAATAAAAATGAATAAGAAATGAAAAATGAAGACTGATTTTGCTCAACAAAATGACACATTTTTGACACATCATTGAGACAATGAATAGTGCTATACTGTAAGACTTACCCCTCTTTGTGATACTCAACTAGTATAATAATTAATTTAGTTTAAATTAAATTTAAGACATTACTAGAACAAGAAAAACAATAATGTGTTGTCCTTTTTCATAGTCAGGTAGGACAACTAAAAGAATTGGTATGTGATTAAATTTGCATATTAATGATTTAAAGGATCAGAAACTAACAATCCTGATTTGCATTCTTTCTTTCGTTTTCTGTTCTCATGGTGCTGACCAAAGTATTTGTCGTTGTCATGGACCTTTAGTGCTCTGGTATTGCTAGACTGGCCCCCAGTCTCGGTTCGGTTCCATCTCTGGATAATGTAACAATAAATAATTACATAATGCCCTATGAAAAAAATGCCAAAGTCCTGTAACCCCCCCTCCCTTATTTTCTTCAATGCCAAAAACCCATTCCTCTTCATCCACAAATCATGCATCAATATACATAAGCAAAATGTAGAAATATACTCGTATTATAAGTGAACGCGAAAGTCCATTGAGCGCTGATTCCGAGACTGGTCCAATCTGTTAGAGATCTCCCTTCCAAATATTCGTTCAACGAAGCACGTTGTTTCCGATGTCAATTACGAAAGCCCTGCCCCAGTTTCAATTCAAATATGGTAGCACAAAGCTATGCCGCGGGATATGACGCAAGATCGGAATGGGACACTTGTCAACAACTGAGAGGTATTGAGCTCAAGTGGCACGCTGCCTGATAGACCCATGGTATGCAGCGCAATAATAAAAGGCAACCACTGACTTGGACTTAGGCCTATTGTCCATATTATGTATATTATCGCGGCGGTTTGCAAATGTTTGCACATTATTTAGCTAGGAAGCCTTTTCAAATATCCCGTGCTGCCAAGCTGCGTTGATTGGTCGGATACAATATCGTTGTTTCAGTCGCTTACACAAACGTTAATGTAGTGAAAACATGGACGTGGTATATAGAAAGATTGCGTGACTCCAAATCCGTAAAAGTGAACTCCCAGCATTTTGTGGGAGCTGGTAGGCAAATTGCTTACAGACTGGGAGGGTCCATGTATTGGGTTGATTTTTAATGCTATGTAATCTACATTACCAGCAGGCCCGTAGCCAGCCCTCCGAGTTAGGTGGTTCGTTTTTGCCGATTTCTGTTAAGTGTAATTGATGAGTAATGGCACAGTGGCAGCATTGCGCCAGCTGAATCATGGCGCGGGGGGTGTCTGAGGGGATGTTCCCCCCTCAGAAATGGGAGAATTTTGAAAAATGAAGTCCCAATTGAAGGCATTTGGTGCACAATTTTTACATCATTATCAGAAATAATATGGTTTCAATTTATTATTGCAAAGAGGCAAATTAGCACGGTTAAAACAAGAAAAAGTTGCAAATCAGGCATAGGGGTGTCTGAGCTGAAAAATGTAGTCCCAATAGAAGGCATACATGGTGCACCATTTGTACATTATTATCAACATATTGGTTCAATATATTACAGCAAAGACGCAAATTAGTGCGATTAAAACAAGAAAAAGTTGCAAATCAGGCGCGGGGGGGTGTCTGAGGGGATGTGCCCCCAGAATTGGAAGAATTTTGAAAAATGAAGTCCCAATTGAAGGCATTTGGTGCATTATTTTTACATTATTATCAGGAATAAATGGATATATTATGTATAGCAAAGAGGCAAATTAGCTCGATAAAAACAAGAAAAATTGCTAATCAGGTGCGTTATTTCATCACAAATATTATCAATTAGGCCTACCTTATTTTCCTATGTTATATCACTGATCACTCCCTTCATCTCTGAACTAAGCCCCGGGAACTAAGCTTTCTCGGTTATCGTTTTTTTGCACACCAAATAATGTTTAAAAAATCTTCAAATCTAGATGAGACAAAGAGGCAAATAATGACTCTGTTGTATTTATAGCATTAAATTTAATAAGTCATAGGCCTACATAAACTGGGCGTCGGGGGATTTTTCAAATCGTCCCGCTATAAATCTGAGCCTGAAATTAATAGGAAAATCCGCGCGAAGCGCGAGAAAAATAACAATTTTTGTGCTAAAATGGCCATTTCAACCACATTTCCCATGTTCTCCTTTTTTGTGTCAAAATTTTAGGGGGTTCGATCGAACCCCTCGAACCCCCCTGGCTACGGGCCTGACCAGTCGTTCTCCATGGACCCGAGGGAGGGTCTATGGTATTGCCAGTGTTCAGTTGCCTAACCCCAACTCCCAAACTGCTTTTTGCCCAAGTGGAAGGAAAGAAGGAAGGAAGAAAGTAGGTGAAGAGAAAGGTGGTTTTCCCCGCCTGGGATTTGACCCACCTACCCCTCGGGTGCCAACCAGCAGAACAACAGCCACACATGTGAGCGTCGCCCGCCCGGCCACGATTCCGTGCCTACAATAGTTTGGCCTGATTGCACAATTGGGTCAAGTGGGATGCACAGTCTTGCAGGCACTTCCTGCTGTATGGTTTTGTTTGGTTTAGTAGCATTAGGGCTAAAGATTATTGAATGACATTCAACTTACCTGATTTACAAAGTACTGTTGTTTTTTAACTATGCTAATAAATAAGTCTGATCCTTATTTTTCTTAAGAAATGTATAATGGGAAGTTATTATATATCATCAGCTGATTTTGATGCATCTAATATTTAGTAGGAATTTTATTATCATCTGTTGATTTTAAGTAGTAGTTAGTCATTAGTTGTTGATGACATTGAAATACATATAACACAAATAGAGATTATATGAATACTATTTACATGTTTGTGAAATTTACTTCTCATGTAAATTGTATAGCTTGTTGTTTTGATTTGGAGAAAACCCATGAGTGCATTATTCCAAGTCAGGTCAAGATTATTATGGATTTGAGTATTCAATTCAACAAGCTCTCAATATCACCATACTCTGGCAGTATTATAACAGGACACAGATATATCATAAGGTGATGGATAGATTACATAAATTTGCAATAAAGTACTGTGTACCTCAAGCAACAAAAGTGTACTGGTATCCAGTTCATATTGTGATGCTTTACACAGATTACCTTTGTTTTGTTTTAAAATGTGTAAATTATTTGTGAGTGTATAATTTTCAGTGCTATTTTAATATGTCTTGACCAAAAGTGTGGTCCTAACAGATGTAACTAAATTCCACTTAATTTTTATATCCATAATGATGGCAATGGTTGGCTAGTTAAATCCAAAAACTTCAGCAGGCTTCCTATTTTTAGCTAGTTGGTAGTTTCATGGTCAGGCTACATTTAACTAGCTAAAAGCTAACTAGCCAAATGCCTAGGCATTCCCCCTAAATGAATGTACCAGTTGGTCCCATTACTGGGCATACTATCACACTGTCTTATACTCTAATGCATAATCTGTGTTTAATCTGATACATTCCATTTGTGTTCTTCTTTTCTGTAGGCATTTGCCATATTCTGTGGTTTGGGTATCCACAACACCCAGATGTATGAAGATGCAATGAAACTTATGGCTAAACAGGCTGTATCACTGGAGGTACTCTCATACCATGCCTCAGCACAAGTTGAGGAGGTTGATAGAATTAGGGTGAGTGAGCAGATATTTCATCTATTGTACTTGTCACTTCTCATGTCTGTCAAAGATCCTCGCAAAATCCCTATTGGTTTGTAAAGAGCCTTTTATTTCAAGTCAATTTTCTCAGCACAGAAAATACCAATTTGCCTTGTCTTTGGTAATTATTTAAAGTTGATTTCCCTGATAAGAAATTAAACTTTTGGAATTGCTTCATCAAGAGGTATTTATTTTATGGCATGTTTTGTGATTTCCCCCATTGAGTGCAATGGTAAGTGTCCCCTTTGTGTCCAAGGGGGCGAGATGGAACAGCCAAATATCGGCAAAAGCAACCAATGGGAAGAATGATGTCATGGTGACCGACAGAATGAGAGCTCCTAGGCAATAATGTGATGGCTATGTAATTACAGGAGAGGTATTACCAAAGTGTCAATAAGGTTTTTTTAAAACACTTTTGTAAGAGATCACAAGATCAAAATGTATGGTAGTGCTAATTTAGCATTGACAAGTGAAATGGTCCGCATTGACAACATTTGAAGCAGAAGATATTGATATCAGCTAAAATTTTTGGGTTCATTTTTTTACACATTTTGAAATTCATCTTATTGTTGCTATCATTGTTTGTCTTTGTTGTGGTTGTGATAGGTGCATTGCATACATAAATAAGAATTCAAACATGCCGATTACAGTTCATTTCTAAAACTCTTGCGAGCAAATCATAAATGTTTTCCAAATCTGAGAAAATTTAAGTTGCCAATTTGCAAATTCTAAAACTGTTTTTCTGTACAGAGATACACAATTCCAACGTGTGACGATTTCAAGCTGTATGACTTCAAGTTCAGTGACTTTGATTTATCAGAAGATCAAACCATCCAGGCTTCACTACGGATGTTCTTAGACTGCAATCTGGTTACAGAGTACCATATCCCATATGAGGTAAGTCTCAATGTTATATAAGGGTATCTTTTAATCTGCAACTTCATCAAATAATCTTGGTCCACATGGGTTAAGGATTTTCATGTCTCAAGAAACATAAACTGGTTGGAAAAGACTGTTCATTATCAGAAGCAGCGCAGACCTTTTCAAAATGATGAACTCTGTTGGGATGCCTTACAAGTAGCAACTGGTTATTGAGAAAGGTAGGGCAGGTCATATCAGTGTTGAAAACTAAACTATTTGCTCCAAGTGTTATTTTGTTTGTATTGAAAATTTAGATAGCAATAATATACCCAAGTATCTCAAGTGAATGCTATTGCAGCAGCAGTGATATTTGTACTGGGTGTCATTGCACTAAAGCATATCGATCACACATATAATCTATACCCTTATACAAGCATTTTTGAGATTGAAATTTGATCAACATAGCCAAATTTGGCCTGTTTTGTTATTTCATCACCTCGATACACGAGCTGTCCTTATTTCCTGGAAAGATGATAGTATAGGTGGTTGGTGTATACAAGTGACATCCTAATTGGAGCCTGTAGCCAGTATGTGCTGCAATGAATAGGGAAGGACATTAATAGCAGTGCTCCAGGAGAACAAATTTGTGGAGATATTCAGAGAAAGTGAATTAGTAGAAGCAAACAACAGGCAATGAGAAAGCGGGAACTGACGCCTCTATTTGCCAAGGTGTAAGGTTTTTCATTACTTTTATTGTATGTTAATTTACAATTTTTGTTTTGTGTCATACATGAAAAGAAAACTATGGGTAGCAAGGGATGTGTATTTTTCTTGTAACACTTAACCATTACAAACAAAATAATAGTTTATTTTGATAAATCTTTCAAAATTGCTTAGATCCTTTACCTTTACGTACTATAGGCAAAATATCTAATTCTCAATCATGAGAGCCAACTTTGGTACATACAGATATCTGCGTTGAGCATACTATGCAAAGCCACACGCTTACGGTGGGAGCGCATCATTTGAGAATTTACCAATCACAGTCTTTGGTCACGCGGTTGTGTTGTTTCACAAAAAGTATGCTGCCGCAACAGTACGCAGAAGGTACATCCTCTCATGATCACAAATTAAATATTTTGCCCATAGCAATCATGACATTGGATGCATTTGTTGAAATTTCTTTTATGCAATTCATCCAAATGCCATAATTAGTTCAAGTGTCCTTGCATTTCTTTGAAATCTGTCCAATTATGGACATTTTGTATTCTTTTCGTTAAATGTCAATCAAATAAAAAAGAGAGTCATCGATACAAATGTCATTAGGGGCAAACAATCACTTTATTTATCTGTTTGTTGGTTTTATTCTTTGATGATTTGCATATGTCAAAAAGTCACTTTTGATTTTTAACTGACACATAATCAAATCAATATTCAAAATTCATGATCAAAGGCAGTGATCTGTATGGCCGTATCGTGCACAACAGATGCACCACCTTTGATAATCATTGCAAGTCAGTAGAAACAAGTGGTGTTTGTAATTTGGTTTTAACATTATTTAACAGTCTATAATATAGAATTGATTAATTCGAATTAAACAATTCATTGATGTTAGCACTGGGTAGTAGCCATTACTGCCAGTAGACAGGAAGTCTAGAAAGTTGACCTCAACGCTGTAGGTGGTCTTCCTGTACTTTTGAATGGGCCAGCAGTAACCTTGGGCATAAAATTTTTCAGATTTTTTTCTAAGTTTGTGAGAGCATAACAAGACTATCCGTCGATGGATTTTTATTTCCGTCGGTAGATATTTTTAAAATTAAGTTTTTCATAACATATTAAAAAGGCAGAGACCCCTGATGTATAATAAATTAGCTAGGTAAGTTTTGAGTAACCTTGATGAAAATTATCAAAAAAGTGCCTATTCAATTGTGTGGGTACGGTCCATCACCTGTCACTTGGTAGTCTTGTAACATGTCTAATGGCGCTGCCCATGGCCACTCGATGAATTGTTTAATTCGAATTAATCAATTCGATATTATAGACTGTTTAAGTTGCCAATAAAGACAAGTTTAAGGCTTTTTGAGTGGTACTAAGTGGCACCTGCATGTGTATAATAACCAGAGCTTTAAGTTTTTCTATACTATTTTTCACCTTGGCCAGGCAGTGACGTTGGTGTGCATACCATTGGGCATAGCTTCAAATTATGAGCATTCACTAAAAGCACTGGCGTACATAGGCACACACTTAAAGAGGCTGCATGCATAGATGCATGTACGAAAAGTAGCTGTCTCATCACATTGACGTCATTTGTATCCTACTTGCTTAATAATTGTCTTCAATTAATGACAAGTTAGATTTTCATAAGATTTCACTCTCTTAGCTGGTGTGTTATTTTTTATCAACCTGTGTAATAATTAACACTGAGATACATAATAATTATATGATGGAAGTGTCAAGTAAGTTTGTGCTGCAGAATTACTTTTATAAACAGTTTTCCGACTTTTATTTAAAACACATATGGCATTGCAAGAATAACGGTAATGGATTCTAGTCTCAGTTGGTCATTTAGACGCAGCTTGACCTTGGCCTTTTCATTTGTACTGATGGCCTCTGTACTATTTTGTCATATCATCTATCACTGTGTCCTGTAATAAATGACAGTGATGATGTACACTGCTGTGTGATTACTAATCAAACTGGTAAAACTACTAGGAAATGAAGGAGGCCTTGCTCATATAGGGTGAAGTATGGACTAGGCAGATGATCAGTTATGCTGCCCTCAGGTAGTTATCATTAGCACTAAACATCTGGGTGTCAATGAATTTTCAAGACAACATATCAGCCTCCATTTAGAAACTTTCTCCATGAAATTGGTGCAAACTTTTTTCATTTTCAGACCATTTTATGTAGTGTGAACAAATAACTTCCGGTTGCATCTTTGATTTAAAGGGAAAATAGTCATATATTTCCCTCATACTGGGACAAGATTTTTGGCCAAGAAACAGCCCTGACATCAATCCAGTTGAAAATGTGTGGTCTATAATGGAAGAGGAAAGTCTACTGTCCCCCACTAGCCACAAACAAGAACATGCTGGTAACAAAATTCAAGGATGCATGGGATTATGTGAAATTGGGAGGTCATACGATTCTGCAAAATCTTCTCGAAGGAGATCACGGGTGGAAGAATCGCTGCCGCAAAGTGATAGAGAATCATGGAGGAGAAAGTTTGTAAACATTCAGTTCTTCAGTTCATAAACTTCATATAAAAGTACAGTTTTACCATAATTCATGTAAATACATTGTGTTTTATTCATTTAAACATACTTTATGATATAGGTGGTCCATTCTTATCCGAATCACCCTATAGATGTTATTGGAAAGTATTTCATCACATTTTATTGCTTCCTGCATGGATTTACGGATTTCTCCAATTTTAAATGATGGCTAAAAATTAAGTTGGAGAAGATTTGAAAAGGCTTTCAATGGTAATTGCTTCATTGTGGATTGTTTGAATGTAATGGTCACCGGAGAATTTAGATTTGAGGAGATAATTTCATTATTTAATCAACATCTTGTACAATGGTTTGCAGATATAGTATAGTTTACATGAGTGCTTTCTACATAGGTAGCTGGCCGCTGGCCCAAAGTCAATATGTATGATCGTTTGAGGAACCCAACCATCCCTGTATATTTAATAGCATTGACACAGATAGTCACAATATTCTAGAGCAAAGTTATTGCAAGGTAATACTAAATGAGATTATGCATACAGTGGCTAGTGATTTCTCTTCTTAGAGAAGTGAGAATGGAATTTGTTTGATGTACAAATTTTTGAGAATGGAATTTAAACAAAAAAATTGATGTTGATAATGAAAGTTATCTTAAAGTAGTGGAAATTTGCTCACCTGATAAGTACGTAGTGAAATAATTCAAATAAATTGTAGATATAAGATGGCAAGTGTAGTAGCTCATTTTAGTGTTAATATTCTGCAATAGGTTCCTCATGTAACAAAATATTGTAGCCCTGGGAATGATATAAAAACAGGATCCTTTAGGAAGGATACAGAGGCAGGATTATGTTGATTTGTTTGTTAGCTTGCTTTGGACCAAAAGGTGACATTATATGAAGCAAGGGATGACTAAAATGATGCATTTATTTTCATAAAACATCTTATTACTTGACAAATGCTTGAAAATACATCTTGTAGAGCAGACTAGATTGCTTGCATTCCCTTTTTGATAAACAATTCACATCCGCTATGCCATAATAAAACAACACATCCCCAGTGACTGCCTGCTCTGCCCAGAGAAAAACCTTTTTTCTTGAGCATAGTGGTTTACGGATGAGATCAGTTTTCATTCTGAACTTGCAATCATTGTAAGATGAGTTTATATGAATTTCCAAAAGGGGCTATGAAGTACACTACTCGTTGACTTAATTAAACACATACTTGCTTGTGATGTAAAGTGTGATTGAAGTACAGCACTTGACGCTGATTAAGTTACTTTGTTCCTGCATATTTTTTACTTTATTTAAGGAAATTGCAAGTCATATGAAGAAACAAACTGCTAATTGCTGTTTGAAAGGAATGCATTTTATTTTTAACAAAACTATGGAAAATGTGATTCAAAAAAGTTATTTTTGCAAAATAATTTTGAGAGAATTTTGTTGTTTATATTTAGTTTTAATTAAAGAACTGGCCATTGTTAGATCAATGTGCTTGCGATTTATTGGTCACGTAGTCCACAGTGATGTTGACTTAATTAAACGCGTACTAGTTTATTAAATTGTGATGTAAAGTGTGATTGAAGTACAGCACTTGACGCTGATTAAGTTACTTTGTTCCTGCATATTTTTTACTTTATTTAAGGGAAATTGCAAGTCATATGAAGAAACAAACTGCTAATTGCTGTTTGAAAGGAATGCATTTTATTTTTAACAAAACTATGGAAAATGTGATTCAAAAAAGTTATTTTTGCAAAATAATTTTGAGAGAATTTTGTTGTTTATATTTAGTTTTAATTAAAGAACTGGCCATTGTTAGATCAATGTGCTTGCGATTTATTGGTCACGTAGTCCACAGTGATGTTGACTTAATTAAACGCTGCACTAGTTTATTAAATTGTGATGTAAAGTGTGATTGAAGTACAGCACTTGACACTGATTAAGTTACTTTGTTCCTGCATATTTATTACTTTATTTAAGGGAGATGGCAAGTCATTGGAAGAAACAAACTGCTAATTGCTGTTTGAAAGGAATGTACTTTATATTAAACAAAACTATTGAAAATAATGTTTATTTTATCACTTATTAAAATACTAAGATAATTATTGAGAACAATAATTTTTGTAGTAGGGTTTTAAATACTGAGGCAGGTATTCTACAGTGCACTGTAATATGAAGAACTAGCAAGATTGACAGACATCATAGGATATACCCAAGTAATAGAATATTTCAAGTAATCATATAAAGATTTTACAAAAGTTTCCTTAAATAGTCAGGAACTGTCAGTCTAATTTTGATGGACTTCTAGTAATTGAGCAAGAATATTAAATACGAAATAGTACAACATATGACATACTCTTTTAGCTGGAGCATGTCATATTATTAATAACAGATGACATTACCGAGATAGCCATCCAGCCTTGCATCCGCCTGATGTCCAGCCATCCAGGGAGCAGCTGGCCAGCATTGTGTGATCAAATGACCTGCTTGTTGTACTAAATCACATGTATCAAATCATCTCACAGCTCTATAACATGGTGTTTTATTGTGCTAAAACTGATCTATATCTTTCTATTTAGTGACATTTTACCATGAATACATGGTACTGCTGTTTATTATGACACAGATTATATAATCTGTGATTATGGATAGCAAATTTGGCTAATGTCCTCTACAACTGCAGCCTGATTTCATGCATTACTATGTATTTAGTTTGTCAATATTCCAGTATCAGGGCAGATGGTAGTTATGTGTTCTGTACATGGGACTGACACCTCAACATTCTTGTGATTCAATTACAAAATTCTTTGCGTACTATCCATGAGAAAGTTTGAAATCTGAATTTATAATCTATAGATATATGCTACTAATTAAATTCAAGTTTCCCTGTTATCTCATAATCCATATTCCAGCAACCCCAGCCACAAGCGTTCTATCAGGTCATGCAACCTTGCCAGAAAACACCACAAAGGATAGATCCAGTGTGGTCTGTGACAGAAGATCATTCCTCCCATACTCTGCATGTATATATGTATATATAAAATGATTTACAACCACATGTAGTTAATTCTAAGGAGGAAACTCAGTGCTTCAGGAAGTCACTTGCTCTCTGGGCACCAACCCCTAAGTGTTGTTACCTAAATAGATATCTCATGTTACTTTCTCAGTTACTAGGAGTGTTTAGATGGTAGCCTACTTTCGAATGTAAATTACAAGGAAGCCAGCAATTAAATTACGCTACAAGCGAGTATGTGTCCACACAGGACTTACTTGTAAGTCAACTCACAAGTAAGTGTGACCTTCACTGGTAAATTATGCCATATACACAATCACAATAGATTGGATCATCAAGATCATGCTTACATGCGAGTTTAATACACGTAAGTCTTGTTCACACTGGCCTTACATTCGGATGTAGCTCGCTACATGTAAGACATCTTACATGTAAAATCGTCAAAAGTAACTTGCATATAGTGCGTTTAGATGGGCACTACTTGCAAGTTTACATTAGAAAGTACTTACAAGTGACTTTACAAGCAATCGTCTGAACAAGCCTACTACCTAGGTTAGCCTTGACATGAAGAACTGGGCCCCTCCAGTTATTAAACTCAGACCTAGCTCATGTACCATTGTTGAGTATCGCAATCACTGTGCTACAATACCTGGTATGAACTGTGTAACTCAAACTGTTTGCTGGAAACTGCTCATGATAGGACAATGTAATCAGATATTTGCAATGATTTGACAGAGATAGTCCCAGTTGCCCCTTGTTTCATCTGAGGTTAAGGAGGTAATTGCCCCTACCTATAGTCACGAATGCTATCCATAACTGATGATATTTGATATTCATTTTATTAATAAATTGCAATAAATACTAACTAATTAATCATATTGTATCAAATGAAAGGGGTTAAATTGATGTAGAATTCCCAGTTGACAGGTGTCGTCTGAATATGTTACCAGTTTTTGTTTTTGGATTGATGAAAGGGTGAACTCACAGAATGATGTAGAGTTGAATTATTACTTTATTACATGGTAACATAACCTATGATGTCATACAAGTATGTATTTAATGTATTCTGTTCTTGTGGAATAAATGTAGCTAGCTTGAATTTCCTCTAGAAAAGGAACTTACCGCTAATCTTTCCGGTCTGCCCATATGAAAATACTGAGTGAATCTTGGCTTTGATGGTTATTATATACATAGGCTAATTAGAATTCATGCCTGTTTTATACTGCATCCCTGAGTCTTTTTAGGCTGCATGGTTTATAAGGTGCGTCGTCTTGGGCCAAAGTCGCTACCAACTTCCTATAAAGCACAATGTTCTTATGTAATTGCATTATATAAATCTGTTTATGTGATGGAAACCAAAGTTCAATGTTCAGGCAGTTTTCCCCTGTATTATTTTTTTGACCAGTTACCCCAATTTACCCTTGATTTTGTTGGCTCATATTACACTTTGATGTACATCTCTATTGGTTATTTTGACTTTGTAGCTTTGAGTTATTTGTGACGTACAGCTAATAAACCTGTCAATATTAGGTGTCCTGCATGTCTGTCTTTCTCTAGCAGATAATTATGCAAAAGAAACAGCAGAATAATAAACTGGTCGCTTGTACAAATAATGGCGCAACCCAATTTTGACACATTTATTAATTCTACCAATGAATTCTGTTCCTATATAGAATCCAAAGTGTTGCTCATAATTATTCAATTTGATCGAGGTGCATGTGATGTGGTTGCGAATATGCCGAGTGTGTGACAAATTTGTACGTAGTCAAATCAGGTAGGGAAAATCCCCAGCATTATCCAGCTATGTCACGTAAATTTTGAAGTGAAGAGCACTAGGCTGTGTGTCAATAAAAACCACATGAGTAGTGGCAAGAATACATAATTCCTTGGCTTTTGGCACAGCTATGGTAAAAAATGGCATCTTTGAATT
This sequence comes from Amphiura filiformis, assembly GCF_039555335.1. Lineage (NCBI taxonomy): Eukaryota > Metazoa > Echinodermata > Ophiuroidea > Amphilepidida > Amphiuridae > Amphiura > Amphiura filiformis. The sequence goes on from NC_092630.1 coordinate 75,059,854, forward strand.
GATGCAAGATATTTTAACCTGTTTAGGTTAATACTGAAATCAATATGGTGTTTAATTAAGCCGGTGTAGTATTGAAGTGTTTTCCTTTGCAACTGTAACGCCCCCTCATTGCCATTACCTTGACACAGTGCCATCGCTAAGCATGCACAGTGGTGCTTAACTTACGCCAAATAATGAGTGATAAAATATCGCATCAACAGCCAGATTAGCAAAATATTGATCGCTATTATAACTGATGTTGTCATATAACAAATACGGTGGGAAGAAATAGGCTTTTAAATTTCCCTGATTCATGGTTTCATTATCAGCTGTAGGAATATATTGGTACATTGATGCTAAATTCATTTATATGGATGACAGCAGTAGATTGCACTTTTTATTTTTCATAAATCTCTTGTCTTGCCCTTGTGACTGCATTGCCATAGATTTACAAGCTGGGTAAGAGTTGTTGTTGTCAAGTTATTATGTGTAACTTCAACATTTTCATAAACAAGGGTTTTTCAAAAAGTTCTACTACTACCAGCTCTTATAACGTTTGTTCTGTTTAGAGGTTAATAACTGCGCATCGGTTATTTGGAGGGCATTGTGAAAAATCTAAACATTTTGCCTTTGGAACCGAGGAATATCCCGATACGCCCCGAGGGATATTCCGAGGTCCAAAGCAAAATGTTTAGATTTTTCACAATGCCCGACATATTACCGATGCAAAGTTATTAACCTCATTCATAACCGTCACTTTAATCTCTTCACCTTACAAAATAACACAAAATTTTGCTCAAAAGTTTATAAAAATAGATGATTTTTACATCTTCCCTTGCCAAAAATCGATCAGGCTAAAACAGAATGACCAATAACAAAAGTGCGTATCACAATCTGTGCAAATATGGTAGCGCGCAATCCAAATACTGCAGCCAGCGCCACAAGCCAGTTTGTTGGACGCACAATACCGCGCACGCAGAAGTCAATTGTGTGCGACATTGGAACAATTACGCATTTTGCGGTCAATTGTGAGATATTAATGACCTCGATTTGCGTTCGCGTTTTCGCAAATAATAAAATATGATTGGATCGCACGCATCGCGTTTATTAATGAGGTTATGAATAATTAATGGTAGCTTCTTCAGCCTTGATTTAAAAAATAGAAGTATAGTTTTGAGACCAGTTGATCTGTTAACATTGGTCAATAACATCGAGTGTGGTGACCAGGTGATCAGTCAATAACATTGTGTACGAATGCGCTGTGATCAGAAGTGTGCCTATTCTGGGCTGCCTGACTGTGTCACCACATCTGCAATAACATATAGATAAAATGTAGTCCATTTAGAAAGGACCCACATGATAACACAGCAATCCACCTGACCATGAATTGTATGACTAACACACTCATGGGTCCTTTATCTGGATGGACTAATAATTTCTTGATATTTGATGGAAATCTGTAGCCAATCAGAGGAGTGTTGTTTCTGCTCTATTGCAGATGGTTTGTTAGTAACAGTGAGTGTTAGGGATGATAGATTGTTAGGAACACTTGTGGAACAACAAGTGTCAGGAATGACAGAATCTGGCTGTGAAGAAGACACCAACCCAGCTACTTTTTTCACTTGCTATGTTCAAATTAGTTTCAGTGGTATTCAAATATCAAGTGATATTTCAATTAGATGGCTTAATTAGAATGCTTCCACTTGGCCCTTTCTTCCAATTCAGACAATTTCTGCAAAAATGTCTTTTGGGAATTTTTAAGAAGAACATTAAGTTTGATTATAGTCTTATCTGCTCTTATCTTTTCTTTGCTAGAAAGCACTGGTCATATTGTTGTTCTTTGTGTCTGCTTCAATTTAAGCCTTGGTCACTTCAGTTTGGTCTTCTTAAACCTTTTTTCTCAGGTTCTGATACACTGAATCGTGATTTTGTTTTTTTACTTCACCTTCAACGAATGCAAAAGATATTACATCAACATTTTCTCACAAACTAGATAAGGGTATAACCATGGAAAATATTATATGGATTACTATATTTACTATATGCAAAAGCTGAAATATGAGGAGTGAGGCAGAACTTTATGAATGACCCTCATATATTATGTTTGTGGTATGACCAGCTAAACTCTTTCTCTTGTATATCTGCATTTTTTATGATTTTTCTGATGTGAAACTCAGACAAAGTTATTCAATAATTCATGCTGTACATTAGATTTTTGCCCAGACACATGCAGTGTCATGTCAATTTGGTATTTTGTATGGTTGATACTGCAGCATTTTGTATTGGAATGCATACTTGAGACATGTAAATTTCAACATGAGATGAAGATGTTCCACTTCATCTTCAAGCATCCATTTGTTTCTCTAAAACACTCCATATTAGGTTACAAATCAAACTTATCAATGATACATAAATCATCTCAACACTGTTTTCTTTCTCCTCCGGTTAGCAACTCTCATCAGACACGGTTACAGAGGATGAGTTGAAATTAGACCACCATCTATTTACATGTTCTCTTTTCTTGTTTGCAGAATAATGCTTTTGGGGTTTAAATTTCCTAGAAAGAAAATTAGAAAAAAGAAATATAGGTATTTTATGTCGAAAAACATATCCTTAAAGGCTGAACCTCTTGCTAATATGTGTTTGTATTTTTGTATGCATTACTTGACTATACAAAATGAAAATAAATGCCAGGATTGAGTTTACTGGAGGATATTTCTAATTTTCAAGAAATTCAAAATGCCAAATATAAGTGAACTGACAGTCTATTAGTACAAAGATGTAGTGTAAATCTTGCATCCATATCTGGAAAGCTCATAGGTATTCCTCCTCTGATTTATGCATATCAATACTCAACCTATAAAACTTGTTTAGATTTGAGGTGTGGTTGTTATTTGATACAAAGTTTCTAGGGTTTTATATGGATCATATACTAGTGTTATATCTAGGTTCTAATAACATCTCATCTTGAGTTGAGTTGAAATCCTGTTTATTTTATTCCATCATACATGTTGTTTTGATTTATCGTTAGATTTAGTAGTATCCCTAAGCAAAGTGTCGCCGGCAGAGTACCTCAAACAAGATAGTTAATTATCCCTCAAGTAGGGCACGCAATTGCAGAGATTTCTTTCAAATCTACCTGCATGGATTTAGTTGCCTCCTAATTACTGTTTTGACTGCTGTTAGAGTATATGAGTAGAGATTTACTGTATCCAGGATTGCAGGTTAGCAGTGGGTAAGGCTTAGAGACGGATTTATGACACCCACTAACCTGGAGTGGTCTTAGTACTATCTTCCCTGGATGGTTGGTTTGCAGTATGGTGAAAATAGCAAACATTTTCAGAGCTATAGGGTTTAATATATTGTGACATTAATTTGAATTTGAACCTTTATCTTGGATTGGGTTATAGATACAACAATTTGGTGAGACATATAATCTGTGTAGCTTAATTGGCTCAATTAGGTACTAAATTGCAAAATTATAATGGTCAAACTGTCTGATCAAGCCAGTATTGGAATATATTTTGTCAGCTCAGAGATTGGTAATCATATGCCTAGTGAGCCATTTTGCAGCTTCCACGGTGCATCAAAACTGAGCGTAATTAGCCATTTTATTTTCCTATTTGGAAATCAGAAGCAATGGCTGATATCTTTAATTGGTCAATTTGCAAGTTTGAAATATTTATATACTGGTAATTTGCTCTTCTACCTTATTAAACCAATACAGTATATAGGTAATGGGAAGTGTTCTATTGGGGGGAACTGATATTTATAAGTCATTAACAAGTATGTGGGCTGATTGGGTTGTATGATGAAATCACATTAGCTGCAATGCCACATTTATATTTATAGAATTTATTATTGTCAAGTTCTTACTAGGGATATAAAGTATATGTCAGAATCTAGTAGGAATAGCATACATCATTTTGCAATAAATCAGAAAAACACTTCCTAACATCTGCCTCATTTCCGTGTCTCAAGTCATATCAATTTATGACGAGCAATTTGTCTCAGAAAAAATATGTAGCGGAAATGAATGGAGGTGGTAATTGCCTGTATTGAATTCCTAGTACAATCCAATATGCTATTTTGATTAGATTTGGACCTTTTATAGCTTTAATTGAAAAAAAGCAAATGATGGATACTGCATATGTATACATAGGCTTCATATAGTTTAAGGGGGTGCTCGCTTCAGGCCTTTGGGCCTTTTGAGCATCTCCTCATTCAACTGTTTGTGTCTTTTATATATATTTTGTATGTTGATTTGAATGAAATAAAATGATTATGTATGTATGTATAGTCTTGGCACTACAAATATAAATATGTGAGGATGGAGTTGGTAGTCACAGGTGACCTTACCTATGTATTTTGATATATTCATATTCTAATATTTAACTTTTATCATACTGTGAAAAAAGTTGGACAATAGCCACTCAATCTGTTTCATTTTTACCAAGATATGTTAACCTACTTTTTTTTATCTTGTTGTAAAAAAACGAAGGGAAAAACTGTAGTCAATTGAGCTGTTTCATTTTTACTGAGATGTACTTTAAACGTTAACCTACTTCTTCTTAGAATACAATATGATGGGGTCATTGTTTAGCAAGTACTGCTTGCTGCACTTTTAATATACCTGTAACAGTTAGTTAAGCTAGCAGCAGCTACCTTTCAGCAGCAAGGTTGCCTATAAAGTGTTCATTCATTTAACATCAATACACTGTGTGACCTATTGGTATCCGGTAGAGCCCTGATATTTTCCTGCTATCGTTAATAACATTTATTGTTGTCATTTTTTGTATTTGTTAAATCCCATTGCAGGTGTTATGCAGGTGGTTGCTGAGTGTTCGCAAGAATTACAGACCGGTCATCTATCATAATTGGAGACATGCATTCAATGTGGCACAAACCATGTTTGCTATGTTCAAGGTGAGTGAGTGAAAGGTGTATGTATATCCAGTAACAAGTTGCATCCAGTAAAATTGAGCTTATTGATTTGAAATTACCCAGACAGGTGGATTCCAGGCTCAATAGATAGGTGTATGTATGCAGGATATGCAAAAATTTAATAAGCTTTTCTGAACAACAGAAATCATTTTCCTTTTGCGTAATCCACAATTACTATATACATTGCAAGCCCTAAAGCTGGTAGCAATTACATTGTAAATATTTACAAACAGCCCCCCTGTTTATAATGAGAGAGCGACATGTTGTTAAAAAGGACATGTTAAGGTTAAACTGAGAAGCAGTCGGTGGTCTTCCTATACTAACAAGACTAGTGTGCAGTGCAGCTAGAAAGAGCTGTAGTAAGCTCTGGTTATCTCTTTTCTGATAGTGTATTCATGCCTGGATCACATGCTACCAGCAACAGAGCCTGACAGTTAGTGTTAGGGTAATACTCTATAGAACACGAGGGCTTGCCACCGCCCACACTATACTTTATAACACTAACCATTCTTTTGGTGTTGTGTGTTATATGTTAACTGAAACTATAAAGCCATTTGCACTGAATTCGGAGCTCTCAAATGTCTTTTATCAAATGTCAATCACTTAGTTTTATTAACTCATGTTTAAAAAAGCACTGATAGAAAGCCAGGATACACAAATTGATCTCAAGTGCTTTAGCGACTTGTTAGGTACTAGCAGGAGTAAGAGGAAAAAAAAACATTGTTGAAAGTTTGAAACTATGCTGGTTCAATTTAATTTGGGAATCTTTAATCAGCAGTGCTGGTTCAACTTAATTGGGTATATTTCTTCAGGAGAATTTCATCTGTTAACTTAATAAACTCAATGTCTTTGTAGTAGCTTTTGATTCCTGTTAAACCTCCATGTATTCTGGTATAGTAGAAATTTGTGTAGGTGTGATCATTTTGTAGATGAAGCTGCTAGCAGGTTGTAATATTCTGTACTTGTTGATTTATGAGTATTTATTGCATGTATCATGGACGACAAGTGACTGACGTCTGTCAGTTTGTGTCTATTCTGTTTCAATAAATTAAAAAACAAGCAAAATTATATGAGCAGGTGAATTAGTTGAGCATATTTACATGCCATTCAAATCAGCTACCAAATCCCTTTAGAATTTCACTCATCTTTCTCAAATAACTAGTTAAACGACAATGTACATGGCTGTGAAGGAGGACTGTAATAGGATCATGTGACCTTGGAATTTGCTGAATTCCTGTCTTCTCGGCAATGTAGTAACATCATGCTTGCAATACCTTTATAGTACAGTATAAAGGCATTAAAGAATAGATGGGTTGACAAATTTGACCAATCAGTCTCATGATAATACCTACAAATATGCTGACAAGCTTGGTAATTGTATTGCAGATTGCATGGCTGAAGTACCGCTTTTAAATTTCAATGTTGTGCCGTTGCCGTCTTCATTCATGCTAGTTCTGTATATCATTTTGTGTACTATATTAGTATGCAATAGTTGTTCAAACTCTTACTCTCTACAACTTGCAGTAATTTGGAAGTGATTTCCTAATCAAACTTCATTCTTGGAGATGAAAAGGTATAATCTCAGTGACTTGACCATATTGCCATATTCTCTGTCATAGCTGACTCTATTTGTAGAAAAACAAATGTTAAGGCTGCAGTTTCATATAGGGATGGTGGCCAATTTTTTTTACTGTTTTAATATCATGTGAGAAATTTGTTTGAAGAAGTTGTCTTGAACCACGGTGAAAAGAAGTAATGTAAAGAAGTGTGTATGAACTGCTTACATTATTGCTTGTCATCAAAATGATTGGAAATGCATTTCAGTTTCTTCCTGGGTTCTTAATAATAATTTGTCATTTGGATTATATGACATTAATTGTTGTACACTCAGGTTTCTATGTAGTATTATATATTACATTTTGTGACCAAGAGACAAAAATAAGGGTTTTAATGAAACATTGCTCTTTTTAAGACTTACTTTGCCCCCTTTACACTGCATGCTATGCTGATGTGGATCCCTTTCTCCATAATATCAATAGCTACAGCCTACAGGTGATATTGGATTTTGGCCAGAGGAAGAAGTAATATATTCCACAATGCATTGGATCCATCAAAAGTTGAATTAGTATAATAATAAATGGTGAATTGTATTGATAGAAGCAGCACATATCACATTGCATTGATTGATATCATGGGAAAGAGATCCATATTAGTATAACTTGCACTGCAGATGCCCTATGCAACCCTTAGATTTGAGTGACAATTGGTGTTAAAAGTGTCTCCTCTAATAGGCCATACATGAATCATGACGAGACATGCAATAAGCTAGCAAGCTTCCTGTGGGGTATCATTTTACATGACAGCATTGTCTGCCAACAATAAAATATGGTCTGCAATAGAATGGCAAGAATTGTGACATTTTTAGTCTAGGGAAATCAAGTTTGTTGAAAATATTATTATTTCCTGTTATTTGATTCCGGTAAGCTACTTTCTTTCTGTTGATTATTTTGGTAATTTATAAAACTTCTTTTTTGTTATTCAATATCCCCATCCTTGCCATTCATGTACTTAATCTGATCAGTTTTATAGTGTCTGGAAATGACTTATGCCACAGTTTTGTCTATCATACAGGTAATTTGCTTCTACCTGAATGGTTCCTTAGTTTGGAAAAAAGTTATTTCCTATATTCAACCATCCTTTAAATAATTACAATTCACTTTAATTCTTGCATGTGGCAAGTCAAAGAATACATTATTGTATTGCCTGGTATTTTGTCTAGAGTTTCAAATGTCTGGCAAGTTTAGCCCTTATTTCTTGTAATCAATACTCTCGTTACAGTTTTGTATGTTTACTTGAGGAACCTTTGCCTTAGTTTTCTTGATTCCCTTAGAGTAAGCAATAGACTTAATTCTCAGCAGGATTGTAATATATATGGTAAAATCTCCTGAAATGTCTTGCTTTCTTCTAATCATCCATTCAGTGTTGGCATTGTCACAATTTTTAGCTAGCTGAGACCTACCTCTAGCTATCATAGTTTTTATCACAGTATTGGTGATATTGGATGCACCTGAGCTGCTGGAAGGGAAACCCTTGCTGCCTAAAGGGGTAGCTCAGGAACCTAATAACAATTGGATACTAATGATTCTATTTTATACTACACATGAAGAATTGGGTTGTAATGTAAAGTGTGTCAGTGGATCACTAGGGATGTAGAACTTGATGCACTCTGCAATTTTGTGTCAATCATCATCACTTTAGATATTGATTAAGAGGCAGCATTGATTGGGTACGAGACTTGAATTTTCTCTGCTATTTAGGGCATCTAATTATTGCCACCAGAGAGACTTCATTTTCTTATATTGCTGGATCGTTAGGCACTTGACATTTATTTTGATAAGAACTTGTTCAAAATATTTTACATGATTAACTTTACTTGAGTTACTTTGCAGTTTTTTTAAAGTTAAGTTGATACTTACTTGTATCAAATCTGATAGTGTGAATTCAATCTGCCCGTATTCTATCTCTCCTCTCTTAACTCTACCGTATCATGCTCTTTTTCTATAGGTCTTGCTGTTTCTCCTCTTTTTCTGCACTTTTCACTGTGAATGCAATGTTTTCTGCCCAAAGGCCTTTAAAAGTATTTGAAATTCTATTTTCATAACAATGCTGTGACTGTTTAATCAATAATATTCCTCTAGCAAAATTTATCACATGATTTCCCCTGTCATTTCTTCCACAAACTATTTCCAAAAATCATATTAAATGGAGCAAAAAATGAAGCAGAAATGAAACAGTTGATTTTGTATAGTTGTGCTATGGTTGGTTAGACTCTAGAAGTCATAATGCAAGGTAATGAGTTAGGTTGACATTTGCTTATATCAATAGCATGTGACATTATGTAGACATGAGTGATGTGCCAGTTAAGAAAGCCCCTGCAGACACAAGAGTTGACGGAGTGGGTTTGGAAGAAGGAAGACATCCTATGTTTGCCAGCTGGTGTCATCTCCCTACCTCCAAACATGATTTTCTCCTAAACTCAATAGAAATAGATGCACTATTTATTTCTGCAAACATGAGCCTGCCTGCTACAAGAGTACACTTTACTGAACTAACATTGTGCTTTTTACTGGTTTAGACCATTTTGCAAAGGAATTTGAGCTGAAAATAACTCTTGTTCAAGTCCATAGTGTATAACATATTCAGACAAATTTGTTGCAAAGAGGCAGCACTAATCACATCATTGTTGGGTTGTCTGAAGGGCATCACAAGTTGTGTGCATGTGTGCTTGTGTGGGTATTATGTTTAGAGGAACTGTTGAATACAATTTCATCCAGAATTTTCATTCATTTTAATAATTTTGATAACTGATTTTTGTCAGCATTTTGGTGCTGAGTTCGGCTACCCTTTCTGAGTAATATCTGTGCAATTAAGGTGCCCTTTTCCCCCATTTTTGCTGTTTTTGATATCCTAAATGAGATACTCGCAGTCAACTTGTAAAATAGGTTGAAAATGAAAATAATTGTCTCATATCTTCGGACAACCTATCTGAGACTGCCATCCCTATTTTTTTTAATATTCTCTCATCTCATTATAATGTTTTGCCATAAATTTGACCAAGCCAAGCCAAAGTTAAAATGTGTGGGATTTTGAGGATGTTTGACAATCATGCTCAAATTAGAAAAGCCATCCAAAATGCTGAGATGATAAATCTGAATAGATCTTGAACCTCTCAAGCAGCCTACAAGGGATTACATAACAGAACATGTGGGAGGGAAAAGTGAGCTATATCGATTACAACAAATTACAGGCGTACCTGACTTTGTAAGCGTTTATGTGTATTGACTTACATTATGGGAGACACTCGTCAAATAAAATCCCCAAGCAATTGGGCGGAACTTGTGTAAGAGGAACTATACTCCTTGACTTAGGTATTGAATGACCTGGAATAGGTCAAGGGTAGGTTGGATCTTGAATATAAACACTCATATGCAGACCATCTTGAGATGAATATTATGGCTTGACTTTAGCTAAAAGGTAATTGTACAAGGATGAGCACTGATATACTCTTGGAAAGAAAAACCCTCCACCACTTATTGCAAAACAAACAGACATTTAGTACATGTGGGTCTTTCTTGGTTTCCTCTAAACGTTGATGAGCAATGTCAGTAATATGTTATGGTTGCAAATTTATTAAGAATGTTTCATTTTCTTAGTGTGAGTATGCAAACTATAGATACCCAGCAAACACACAACATTTTACAGAAAAGGTTTAAATGGCGGGTTACATAAAGGCTATGTCTGATTAGTGTATCCTTATTTCTTGTAATCAATTTTGATACTTTCCATACAGTTTTATATGTTTGCTTGAGGATATCTTTGCCTTAGTTTATTTGCTTTCCTTAGAGTGTGATACTTCATCCTTAGTTTGATTATTTGCTAATTGGTAAAATCTCCTGAAATGTCTTCCATTCTTCTAATCATCCATTCAGTGTTGTCATTTGTCACAATTTTTAGCTAGCTGAGACCTACCTCTAGCTATCATAGTTTTTATCACAGTATTGGTGATATTGGATGCACATGATCTGCTGGAAGGGAAACCCTTGCTGCCTAAAGGGGTAGCTCAGTGCTGCCTGAAGGGGTAGCTCAGGAACCATGATAACAATTGGATACTAATGATTCTATTTTACACATGCAGAATTTGTATGTCAGTAGACAAAGTATGTCAGTAGATCGCTAGGGATGTAGAACTGGTGCACGCTGCATTCATCATCACTTTAGAAATTGATTAAGAGAAAGCATTGATTGGGTACGAAACTGAATATTCTATACTATTTAGGGCATCTAATTATTGCTACTACTAGGCCTACTAGAGAGACTTCATTTTCTTATGCAGATTGTGAAGCACTTGACATTTTATTTTGATAAGAACTTGTTCAAAATATTTATGATGTGATCAAGCTAAATGAATCGTTTGTCGCCAATATTGATTTTGGAAATACAATCATTAATATTATTCAACATTCTTTGTATTTTATTGTTCTGAGCAACACTAAAATGGTCTGGAATTGTAAGTCAAATTGTGATGGAGTTTTCAGCAAAATAAAGCTCTGAAAATGACACATTTGATGAATCTGAAACTGAATCTTGCTTCTGCATGACAAAGAACTTGGCTTGATTGCATCACATTTTACTTGACTAACTTCACTTGAGTTACATTGCTGGGCTTGTTGGTACTATGACATGCTACATGTAGTACAAAATCTGATAGCATATTAAGTCTTGTTCAGTCTTCCAGTATTTCCTCTCTCTCTCTCTCTCTCTCTCTCTTTAACCCCTACCTTCTACTCTCTTTCTCTATAAATCACTCTTTTTTTCCCTTGTCTATACTTTTCACTGTAAATGTTTTCTACCCAGAGGCCATAAGAAGTATTTGACTTTTTATTTTCATAACAACATTGTGACTGTTTAATCAATAAAGATTCCTTTAGCAAAATTTATCACATGATTTCCCTTGTCATATCTTTCACAAACTATTTCCAAAATTATACCACATGGAATAAAAAATTCACCAGAAATGAAACAGACTTGCTATGGTTGGTTTAATCTAGACGAAAAAAAAGTCAATTTGGTTGTAATGCAACGTAATAGGTTTGGTTGACATTTGCTTATATCAATAGCATGTGACATTATGTAGACATGAGTGATGTGCCAGTTAAGAAAGCCCCTGCAGACACAAGAGTTGATGGAGTGGGATTGGAAGAAGGAAGACATCCTATGTTTGCCAGCTGGTGTCATCTCCCTACCTCCAAACATGATTTCCTCTTAAACTCAATAGAAATAGATGCACTATTTATTTCTGCAAACATGGGCCTGCCTGTCCCAAGAGTACACTTTCTGAACTAACATTGTGCTTTTTACTTAGACCATTTTGCAAAGGAATTTGAGCTGAAAATAGTTGAAAGTCCATAGTACATAAATTCAACAGAGAATTTGTTGCAAAGAGGCAGCGCTAATCACATCATTTTTTTGATAGTCTCTCGTCAGATTGTAATGTTTTCCCATAAACTTTACCAAGCCAAGCCAAAGTTAAAATGTGTGGGATTTTGAGGATGTTTGACAATCATGCTCAAATTAGAAAAACCATCCAAAATGCTGAGATGATAAATCTGAATAGATGTTGAACAACCTCTCAAGCGGCCTACAAGGGATTACATAGCATAACAAGTGGAACGTAAAGTGAGCTATATCGATTACAACAAATTACGGGCGTACCTGACTTTGCAAGCGTTTATGTGTATTGACTTACATTATGGGAGACACTCGTCAAATAAAATCCCCAAGCAATTGGGCGGAACTTGTGTAAGAGGAACTATACTCCTTGACTTAGGTATTGAATGACCTGGAATAGGTCAAGGGTAGGCTGATGCTTGAATGTAAACACTCAAATGCAGACCATCTTGAGATGAATATTATGGTTTGACTTTAGCTAAAAGGTAATTGTACAAGGATGAGCAGTGATATACTCTTGGAAAGAAAAATCCTCCACCACTTATTGCAAAACAACATAATGTATTATTATGTGGGTTTCCTCTAAACATTGATAAGCAATGTCAGTAATATTTTATGGTTGCAAATTCAATAAGAATGTTTCCTTTACTTAGTGTGGGTTGTAGAAAACTACCTTGCTGCAAACTATAATAAGTTTAGTTACATAACAAAGTGGAATTCTAACTCTATCTGCAAGGAGGATGGGAGTGGCATTGTTATGACTAGAACTACAAGAGTTATTATATTACAGATTTGATACATAGGCACTGCAACTGCTAGCAGCGATCCCACTCCACATCAAAATCACATTCATTGAAGAGAGGCTATTATCAGCCCTGTCAGAACTATTGAGTATGTTTAAGCATTGAATTAATAATAATCTGGAGAGGGCATTTACGGTCTACTGAAGATAGCATCACTGTATTGTGAAAAGAAAAAGGTGCTATCTAATGCAGCAGATAGAATTACTTTTGATCTCATCCTCAAGATATATTGTTCTGTCTAAGAGCATCGCGTTCAGTTTGAAACACATTTTGTTGTCTTTTGCAGATAACATGACTTTCCTTACATTGTTGAAGATAGCTTTCTTCTCATATTGGAAACAGCATGATATCTACTGTAGATAACCTATTCAGAAACTATCAAAGTGCTATCTACTGTACAGTAGATAACCTCTATATTCAAACACTATATTGTGCTATCTACTGTGGATAACCTCTATATTTAGACACCAAATTGTGATATCTGCTGTAGATGATCTCCATTCAAATACTACATTGTGCTATATAGCTACTGTAGATAGCATCTATATTCACTACATTGTAATATATACTGTAAATAGCTAGAACATTATGCTATCTACTAGAAATAACATCTATTCACTGCATTGTGCTATCTACTGTAGATAGCATCTCTATTCACTACATTTTGCTATCTACTGTAGACTGTATCCCTATTCACTTCACTGTGCTATCTACTGTAGATAGCATCTCTATTCACTACATTGTGCTATCTACTGTAGATAGCATCTCTATTCACTTCATTGTGCTATCTACTGTAGATAGCATCTCTATTCACTACATTGTGCTATCTACTGTAGATAGCATCTCTATTCACTACATTGTGCTATCTACTGTAGACTGTATCCCTATTCACTTCACTGCTATCTACTGTAGATAGCATCTCTATTCACTACATTGTGCTATCTACTGTAGATAGCATCTCTATTCACTTCACTGTGCTATCTACTGTAGATAGCATCTCTATTCACTACATCATGCTATCTACTGTAGATAGCATCTCTATTCACTACATTTTGCTATCTACTGTAGATAGCATCTCTATTCACTTCATTGTGCTATCTACTGGAGATAACATATCTATTCACTACATCATGCTATCTACTGTAGATAGCATCTCTATTCACTACATTTTGCTATCTACTGTAGATAGCATCTCTATTCACTTCATTGTGCTATCTACTGTAGATAGCATCTCTATTCACTACATTGTGCTATCTACTGTAGATAGCATCTCTATTCACTTCATTGTGCTATCTACTGGAGATAACATATCTATTCACTACATCATGCTATCTACTGTAGATAGCATCTCTATTCACTACATTTTGCTATCTACTGTAGATAGCATCTCTATTCACTTCATTGTGCTATCTACTGTAGATAGCATCTCTATTCACTACATTTTGCTATCTACTGTAGATAGCATCTCTATTCACTACATCATGCTATCTACTGTAGATAGCATCTCTATTCACTACATTGTGCTATCTACTGTAGATAGCATCTCTATTCACTACATTTTGCTATCTACTGTAGATAGCATCTCTATTCACTTCATTGTGCTATCTACTGTAGATAGCATCTCTATTCACTACATCGTGCTATCTACTGTAGATATCATCTCTATTCACTACATCATGCTTTCTACTGTAGATAGCATCTCTATTCACTACATCGTGCTATCTACTGTAGATAGCATCTCTATTCACTACATCATGCTATCTACTGTAGATAGCATCTCTATTCACTACATTTTGCTATCTACTGTAGATAGCATCTCTATTCACTTCATTGTGCTATCTACTGTAGATAGCATCTCTATTCACTACATCGTGCTATCTACTGTAGATAGCATCTCTATTCACTACATCATGCTATCTACTGTAGATAGCATCTCTATTCACTACATCATGCCATCTACTGTAGATAGCATCTCTATTCACTACATTGTGCTATCTACTGTAGATAGCATCTCTATTCACTACATCATGCTATCTACTGTAGATAGCATCTCTATTCACTACATCATGCTATCTACTGTAGATAGCATCTCTATTCACTACATCATGCTATCTACTGTAGATAGCATCTCTATTCACTACATCGTGCTATCTACTGTAGATAGCATCTCTATTCACTACATCATGCTATCTACTGTAGATAGCATCTCTATTCACTACATCGTGCTATCTACTGTAGATAGCATCTCTATTCACTACATTTTGCTATCTACTGTAGATAGCATCTCTATTCACTTCATTGTGCTATCTACTGTAGATAGCATCTCTATTCACTACATTGTGCTATCTACTGGAGATAGCATCTCTATTCACTACATTTTGCTATATACTGGAGATAGCATCTCTATTCACTTCATTGTGCTATCTACTGTAGATAGCATCTCTATTCACTACATTGTGCTATCTACTGTAGATAGCATCTCTATTCACTACATTTTGCTATCTACTGTAGATAGCATCTCTATTCACTACATTGTGCTATCTACTGGAGATAGCATCTCTATTCACTACATTGTGCTATCTACTGTAGATAGCATCTCTATTCACTACATTTTGCTATCTACTGTAGACTGTATCCCTATTCACTTCACTGTGCTATCTACTGTAGATAGCATCTCTATTCACTACATTGTGCTATCTACTGGAGATAGCATCTCTATTCACTTCATTGTGCTATCTACTATAGATATCATCTCTCTATTCACTTCATTGTGCTATCTACTGGAGATAACATATCTATTCACTACATCATGCTATCTACTGTAGATAGCATCTCTATTCACTACATTTTGCTATCTACTGTAGATAGCATCTCTATTCACTTCATTGTGCTATCTACTGTAGATAGCATCTGTATTCACTTCATTGTGCTATCTACTGTAGATAGCATCTCTATTCACTACATTTTGCTATCTACTGTAGACTGTATCCCTATTCACTTCACTGTGCTATCTACTGTAGATAGCATCTCTATTCACTACATTGTGCTATCTACTGGAGATAGCATCTCTATTCACTTCATTGTGCTATCTACTGGAGATAACATATCTATTCACTTCATTGTGCTATCTACTGGAGATAACATATCTATTCACTACATCATGCTATCTACTGTAGATAGCATCTCTATTCACTACATTTTGCTATCTACTGTAGATAGCATCTCTTCACTTCATTGTGCTATCTACTGTAGATAGCATCTCTATTCACTACATTTTGCTATCTACTGTAGACTGTATCCCTATTCACTTCACTGTGCTATCTACTGTAGATAGCATCTCTATTCACTACATTGTGCTATCTACTGGAGATAGCATCTCTATTCACTTCATTGTGCTATCTACTGGAGATAACATATCTATTCACTACATCATGCTATCTACTGTAGATAGCATCTCTATTCACTACATTTTGCTATCTACTGTAGATAGCATCTCTATTCACTTCATTGTGCTATCTACTGTAGATAGCATCTCTATTCACTACATTTTGCTATCTACTGTAGACTGTATCCCTATTCACTTCACTGTGCTATCTACTGTAGATAGCATCTCTATTCACTACATTGTGCTATCTACTGTAGATAGCATCTCTATTCACTACATCATGCTATCTACTGTAGATAGCATCTCTATTCACTACATCATGCTATCTACTGTAGATAGCATCTCTATTCACTACATCATGCTATCTACTGTAGATAGCATCTCTATTCACTACATCATGCTATCTACTGTAGATAGCATCTCTATTCACTACATCATGCTATCTACTGTAGATAGCATCTCTATTCACTACATCATGCTATCTACTGTAGATAGCATCTCTATTCACTACATCATGCTATCTACTGTAGATAGCATCTCTATTCACTACATTGTGCTATCTACTGTAGATAGCATCTCTCTATTCACTTCACTGTGCTATCTACTGGAGATAGCATCTCTATTCACTACATTGTGCTATCTACTGGAGATAGCATCTCTATTCACTTCATTGTGCTATCTACTGGAGATAACATATCTATTCACTACATCATGCTATCTACTGTAGATAGCATCTCTATTCACTTCATTGTGCTATCTACTGTAGATAGCATCTCTATTCACTTCATTGTGCTATCTACTGTAGATAGCATCTCTATTCACTACATTATGCTATCTACTGTAGATAGCATCTCTATTCACTTCATTGTGCTATCTACTGTAGATAGCATCTCTCTATTCACTACATCGTGCTATCTACTGTAGATAACATCTCTATTCACTACATTTTGCTATCTACTGTAGATAGCATCTCTATTCACTACATTGTGCTATCTACTGTAGATAACATCTCTATTCACTACATTGTGCTATCTACTGTAGATATCATCTCTATTCACTTCATTGTGCTATCTACTGTAGATAGCATCTCTATTCACTACATTTTGCTATCTACTGTCTGTAGATAGCATCTCTATTCACTTCATTGTGCTATCTACTGTAGATAGCATCTCTATTCACTACATTTTGCTATCTACTGTCTGTAGATAGCATCTCTATTCACTACATTGTGCTATCTACTGTAGATAGCATCTCTATTCACTTCATTGTGCTATCTACTGTAGATAGCATCTCTATTCACTACATTTTGCTATCTACTGTCTGTAGATAGCCTCTCTATTCACTACATTATGCTATCTACTGTAGATAGCATCTCTATTCACTACATTGTGCTATCTACTGTAGATAGCATATCTATTCACTACATAGTAGCTCTATTCTACATCGTGCTATCTACTGTAGATAGCATCTCTATTCACTTCATTGTGCTATCTACTGTAGATAGCATCTCTATT